>NW_024070209.1:80180091-80461641 GCF_014754425.2 Oryx dammah | reverse complement strand
TGTGGTGTTGGAGAAGACTCTTGAGAGTCCCTTGGACTGCAAGGAGATCCAATCAGTCCATTCTAAAGATCAGTCCTGGGTATTCTTTGGAAGGAATGATGCTAAAGCTGAAACTCCAGTACTTTGCCCACCTCATGCGAAGAGTTGACTCATTGGAAAAGACTTGGATGCTGGGAGGGACTGGGGGCAGGAGGAGAAGGGGACGACCGAGGATGAGATGGCTGGATGGCATCACGGACTCAATGGAAAATGAGTTTGAGTGAACTCCAGGAGTTGGTGATGGACAGGCCTGGGGTCGCAACGAGTTGGACACAACTGAGCGACTGAACTGAACTGAACTTAATCTGGATTTGTGTATCAGCCTTGAAAAGGCAGCAGTGAGAGAGCAGAACCAAAAGAGGCAGGGGACACATCAATAGAGAAGATGGGCCCACATTTTCAACTATTAAGGACTTCTCTGCCTGGACAAGGAACTAAACCCACAGTCCTTGAAAATCAGCGATACCTGGCTTCTCACCACTGAGCACCATTAGCACATAGTTCTCCTTACCATGCCCAGGCCTATGCCCTGCAAATCTATTTGCCAAGGATGCCTTGGCAATTGTGACACTTTTTAGCACCTATTTAAAACTGTTCTGCTGGACTTTTTGGGTTCCCTGCAGTTTGTAGTGAGCTGAAAGGGGCCTGCATTTGTATTAAATGTTCCAGGTACAGAACAATCCTGAGAGGCCTCAGTCAAGACCATGCAACTTCAGGACACCTACTCTCCATTCTCTGCCCACATAGAGGCCCCCAACTCCACATAGCCTTGCACCTGAAAATGGATATGCCAGAGTATCTCATGTCCCACAGCCCAACCTGTCCACATGATAGTGAAGGCTCCTTGAAGGCCGGCACAGAGAACACAGCTCCCTCCTTCTCTCAATTCTGTTTCCCCCGCGTAGAAGGTCTGGCTGATTAATGTTCTGCTAGGGGCTTCCCTTGTGGCTCAGCTGGGAAAGAGTCCGCCTGCAATGTGGGAGACCTGGGTTCAATCCCTGGGTTGGGAAGATTCCCCTGAAGAAGAGAAAGGCTACCCACTCCAATATTCTGGCCTGGAGAAGTCCATGGACTGTATAGTCCATGGGGTCGCAAAGAGTCAGACATGACTGAGCGACTTTCACACACACACGAGTAGATTCTTTCACTCTGAGTCAAAGACCCCTAACCCTGAGGGCCTAAGGGGAAGTGAGGGGTGAGATCCAAGGCTGAGGGACTTTGGATGCTCTTCCCCGCTTTGAAGATGCATGTACGTGTGCAGGTGGTGCTCTACTGACCAGAGCAGAGGAGAACGGGGCCAGACCATTTGGCCCCCAAGTATTATTGTACATTCCCGGAGTCAGGAAACCTGTTTTGTAGTCATAAGATAATCCTCCAAAGAATGCCCCATGTTAAAAGGCACAAAGTTCCTTTCCTCGGGGTGAAACTCTGGACAAGCCCATCCCAGAGGCCAACAATGACTGGCCTCTAATGACCTAGGGGACTGGTGCAAACATGGAAAGGTTGTGGATTCAGAACATCCTCTGCTCCCATACTAAAGTGCACAGTGGGCCACAAGACCCTTGAACACAATTTATTCATTGTCTTCATCTTCTTAGGACAGAACTAACTTCTAATATACAGACAATTAGCACAGAACTGTCTCTCAGTAGTCATTAACAACCTTGAGGCCTTGAGGACTTGCAAGGCCTCATACAAGTAACTATTTAATAGGAAGTAGGAAGAACATCCCAAAGTCCTTCTTTCCACTGTTATTATTGCCAACTTTAAATTTTCTCTTTATTTTTTTTTCCTAAAGGATTCTCCCTGGGCTTGATGTTCTGACTAGATTTCCATGCTTTGGAAAGACCTGAGTTTTATCCAATAACTACCAGATGGCTGTCAATTACCTCCACTACCTCACTTTCCACCTCTAGCCTCATCTTTACCATGAGCTTCCAGCAAACAAATTTATTAGAATGAACCCGCTTACAATGGGCCTTTCCAGAGGAAGCAGGCAGCCTCACCTCATGAAGTAAAAGCTGTTTTCCATAGCTCATCCCTCTGAGATTTCTACATCTCTTGGGAACTCGATCTAGGCCTTTGGGGCCATGATCAAAGAAGGCCACGTTTATCCACTCCCCACACTGTCATTTACCACTGGGTGATGCTCCCGCAAATCAAATCTCCTGGGAAGGTTTTCAAAGAAGGTCTTTATTTGAAAATCAAGTTGTTCCCTCCCTGCTTTGCTCAGCCCATGAGAGCCAGAAGATTTTTATTTTCAGGTGAGAGGTAGGGCAGTTAATAGACTATATTCTTCCGAGTTTTAGAGGCAGCATTTATCCTTTGCCAAAAGTATGGGCTCCAATTGCCAATCTGCTCCATTTCCAGGGTACACATTGAACTCCTCAAAATCACTAGTTAAATCCTGTGGAATTATAATCCTTCCTACTGGCTCTGGGCCTGCCTATTTTCAATGAAGTCAGCATGCCTCAAATGCTGACTCTCCATGAAAGTTTTGCTATATGAATAGAGGGAAAATAGAAGGGAGAAATAGCTTTGCCTCAGAATTCAGATACTGGGATGTTAGTATCAGTTTTGACATTAATTGTTCAGTGGACTTTTATTCACATGAACCTATTTCTTGAGTTCTTTTTTTACGGCTGCACCATGCAGCATTTGTTGTTGTTCAGTCAACAAGTCGTCTGACTCTTTGCATCCCCAAGGACGGGAACATGTCAGGCCTCCCTGTCCTTCACCATCTCCCGGGATTTTGCCCAAGTTTGTGTCCATTGAATTGATGATGCCATCCAACCATCTCATCCTCTGTTGCTTTCTTCTCCTGCTTTCAATCTTTCCCAGCATTAGGATTTTTTTCTTGGAAAAGACCATGAAACATGTAGGAATCTTAATTCCCTGACCGGGGATAGACCCATGTCCCCTGCATTGGAAGGAATAGTCTTAACCACTGACTGCCAGGAAAGTCTCTCCTCAATTCTGTAATGAGGGTTTGGGAATGAATTTTCAGTGTCCCTTCCAGTCCCAAACTACGTTAAGTTAGCCCACAGAGTCATCTTTCTGTGGGTTCCCAAAGTTTCTGCCTACTCATAAGCAAGAACTTAAGCCCTGGGTCTGAGGCAAGGAGAGGCAGCTAGTATAATGGAAGCTCAAGACTTAGGAAGGCAGAGAGTAGAAGCTGGATATGCAGGACATTGTTTGCCAAAACATACCCTAGGAAATGGGCTTCCCAGATGGTTCAGTGGCAAAGAATCAGTCTGCCAATGCAAGAGATATAGGAGACACGGGTTCAGTCCCTGGGATGGGAAGATCCCCTGGAGGAGGAAATGGCACCCCACTCCAGTATTCTTGTCTGGAAAAATTCCATGGATAGAGGAGCCTGACAGGCTACAGTCCATGGGATCACCAAGAATCAGACACAGTTAGCCACTGAGCACACACACACACACACAAACATATTCCAGGAAACACCATTGCCCTGGAAAAAATAAGTGTGGCTATCCTCAAAGGAAGCTCTAGAGTCAAATAGATTTGGGAAATATTGTTAACAAGTGGCCAAATGGCTTTCTTTACTGCAGGTCTTCTCACAGCAATTAATATGCTAACATGAGCTGTAGACCTCCCAGTGGTTAGTACAGCATGTATGCTACGTAAAAGCTATATTTTGAAGAAACCACTTTGGGAAATGTTCATCTAAGAGAAGCCACAACCACCAATAGAGCTGGTAGCAAACAGGGCAAGACATCCCTGGCGACAACACCTAGGGAAACTTAGATTGGCATTGTAAATGAAATAGTATTAGCTATGGATTCCTCCTGCAGTAAAGACTTGAATATATAGGAACCCAGTTCTTTCACTCAGTGTTTATTAAGTGCTTCCTATGGATTTTAGGCCTGTGCTGGGAAGAAGAGTATTTATAGGTGAGTGCGTACGTGTGTTTGCAAGTGCACATTGAGCACAGGTAGAGAGCAGAGGAAGTATGGTCAAAGAGAAATACTTGATTGAAGGTCATGGCAATGTAAGACTGTGTATCAACAAGGGATGACACAGACAAGAAAAGCTTTATGGAGAGCCAAGGCCCACAGTGTTGCACTAGAAATTCGATTAGTGGAGATAAGATGATAATTTGACACGTAAGGTTTATCTCCAAAAGTTAAGAGCTGACAAATATTTCTTAGCACCAATAGTTCGAACAGAACAGGCTCTAGCTCTGTACGTCTCTAGCCAATTGCAGTGGACGGCCATTCCTCACTACCACTTTAACGTATAGTTCTTCCTGTTCTCCTCCTACTGTATGCGATCATCCCCACTCCCTGTCCTCTGATTCTCCTTGATTCATGTAAATCAATAACCATGTCATGCCCCAATTTGTGGCCAGTCTCTTAAGAGGTCCTACAGAAAACTACCTCATTTATTCCATCGCCCTTTTCCATTGTGGATTTCCACGTTTCATGTGAGCTCACTGTTCATAACATGTTCACAAGTAGTGTGCTCACGAACATTCACCCCACTGAAAGCTGAGTTGAGACCTCCAACACTTACTGGGAAAAGGATCTTGTTGACCATCCACATTCTCCATACCTGTCATTCCAAACAGCCCCCACGTGGTCTCTTTGCGTTGTATTTACCAGGGTATGTGAGCACTGAGACCGTAACGTGGAAAATGTCAATAGGCCAAAAGATGAATGTTTTGGTTGCTGACATAAGAAGAAACTGAGACGAGAGTTTAACTGCCTGACAAGGGCAACGGTATCATTTTTCCTAACTGAGACTCTGTCAATTCCAATAGGAGGAAATGAGATCTAGACTGCTGCAGCAGGAATAATTGAAAGGAGCACGAGAGAAGGAAAATGTGTGTAGAGCACTTTATATTTCCAAGTGTGGTTGCGTGCATTCTCCCATTCAAAACCCATGATAAATTTGTCTGAGTTTGAGCAAGCTCCGGAGTTGGTGATGGACAGGGACGCTTGGCATGCTGCAGTCCATGGGGTCGCAGAGAGTCAGACATGACTGAGCAACTGAACTGAACGCTGCTAATTTCCTAATTCAGGAAACCAAGCCAGAGAGAGACGAATGGGCTGCCAGTTAGACCTAGAATGAGCATGCTGCTACTTACAGGGTGGAAAGTAGATCTCACAAGCTAGGAGCTAGGTATTATGCCAAGTGTTCCTTCAAGGTAGACTCCAAAGTTAGAGGCAGTAACAGAGCTAGGAGCAGCCTGTGGGCACAGACTGGGTCACTTCCTGGAGACCACTTAAGAAAGGAGAGAAAATCGGAGCCTCATGTAAAAATCCACTTGTAACTCTCTGAACTCCCTCTAAGGAAATTCCTTTCCATGTGTATGCATTGAGCATCCTCTGTGTCAGGGCTCCAAAGATGAATAAGAGCTACCCCGTCCCAAAGAACTCATCATTCTGTACAGAAAGCATTCACACAAAGGGAAATTCATGAGAATTAGAAAAGTGTTCTCTCAGTCGTGTCCGACTCTTTGCTATCCCATGGACTGTAGCCTGCCAGGTTTCTCTATCCATGGGATTCTCCAGGCAAGAATACTGGAGTGGGTTGCCATTCCCTTCTCCAGGGGATCTTTCCGACCCAGGGATTCAACTTGTGCCTCCTGCCTTGCAGGCAGATTGTTTACCACTGAACCACCAGGGAAGTGCCCCTAGTGTTAGGCGGGCTATACAAAATGCCTCAGGAGAAGCTGCACTCTGCCCGACTTGAGGACATCTGGAAATGGGTTCTAGAATAGCTGCTGACTGCACCCAGAAGTCAGCCAGCCAGAGGGGACTGAAGCTGTCCTCCTGGTAGGGAGACCCTCCACCTTTGTCCTCCCCGTGAATCATTTCTGGAGCCTCGTGCTAAATCTGCAGAAAGGTATGACTGCCTCTTTCTTTCTATTAAACCTGTCACTGGAGTTTCTAGTAGTTTGTCAAAATATAATGCACACATGAGAAGCCTGAGTAGGATGATAAATTGAGAAAGCTGAGTTCTGTGTGCTTTGAAAATAAAACCCAAATGAAAATACTTCGAACACTGATGGGAAGTTTCATACTTCATTTTTATCTTTCTCTCAAAGCACACTTCACACTCCACTGAACTAGTTCATACGTCTGGCTGAAAATCTTCCATTTTATGTGGTTTTGCTGGATGTTGTCATTTACCCTAGATGCTCCTACCTCTCAATATAAAGCTTCATTTCTCATCCCACTGGAGACGAGAGCTCTCACTGGTGAAACCCAGACATGAAGAATTAAAGAGGAAAAATGCTATTTCTTCCAACTTTGGTTCTCCCTTTTTCTTCCATCTCCTTCCGTCTTTCTCAGTGCTTCTCTTTCTCTCTCTCTCCCTCTGTCTGTCTTCCTTTCCTTCTTTTTCCTCCCATTTTTGTCCTCTTATCTCTAACTCGCTTGTCTCTTTCTCCCCATCCTCCCTTTAAATACATGATACTGTAATAAAAAGAATGCTCTTCCTAAGTCAGCTTTTGAAGTCAAGCTGATTCCTATCTTCTTTCCATACTTACACACACACTTGCATACAAAATACACATTTGCATGAACATGGCACCACATTCTTTGCATATTATCTATTTGCTCTCCTTTCCTTCCTCTTTGCCATCCCAAATCCTTCTGTCCTTTCAAGCTCATATCCAGCTTCTGTAGGCAAGCCTCTCCAATCCTTCCACATCACAGAGACTTCTCTCTCTTTAGAGTCCTGATAGCATTTATTTCTGTACCATCTATCATAGCATGAAATTAACCATTGTGTAGAATCCTTCTCTCATAATACTTTTATTCCAGAGAAGATGGGTACTTGTCCAGAGCTCAGATGTCTCCTGTACTGCCATCCCCTGCTCAATGATCTTGAGTGGTTCCCTGGGGCCTATAGGAGTGTTTCTCTAACTCTTCGAGCAGAGCACCAGACAGCAAAACAGAATACACACATACTCTTCATAACTCTGGGGTGGAATCCAACTTCCCCCTCTCACAAAATATCTTTTCATAACTCAGCTTTAAAGTACAAGCAAATTCAATATTATAACTTACAGTAAAGCTTTCTGTAAATCTGTAGAGATGAACTCAAATGCATGAGGTATGAAAATATGGGAATATTTGAGATAATAAGTCAAAAGCCTAATCCTTTCACAGAAGGGCAGCAGTAAGGAGAGGAAGCCATGCTACAGAGACCACAGTGGGCCAAGAGTGGCCACAATAGTGCCCAAAATAGTATTGTTCTGGGGCCTTCTAGCACTTTCAGGATACAGGCCAAACTCTCTAGCGTGACATTCAGCACCGTCTGTGACCTGGTCCCTCTCTGCTCTTCCAGTCTCATCTTTCATGTTGCATCTCTTGGGCCTCATGCCACTCCACTCTAGCCATAAGGAAGTGCATGCGATGTCTTGCATAACCCTGGCATTCACACTTCATGATGTTCTTTCCATGAATGTCCTCTCCTATCAACTCTCCACACAGGATGCTCCGCTCCGAGCCACCTGGTGAGCACTTAACTTCAGGAAGGTATTTTGTGTTTACGATGTGCCAAGCATTCACCCTCAGTGTTTCTCCACCTTCTATGCCAATGCCTCTCCCATTACATCACACACTTGTTAAAAAAAAATTGTTCAAGCCCTTCATCTGATAAGGAGCAGTCGAGGCACAAAGCTGATGCATTGCAGTAATAATGACTTGCAGGTTTTGGTAAAATTGATTAGTATGCAAAAATATGTACAAATAAGAAGTCAGCTCTTCATGGAATCGGAGCTTTCCCCATAGAGCTGGAAAGGCATTTGATGTTTAAAAATAAACAAACAAAAAGCTTTGTTGGGGGGAGGGAAATACAGAGGTTCACTATGTGACCATTCATCTAAGATGCGTAATACAAATTAGAGCAAGGGATGCTAGTCCTGGGAAACAGGCCAAAGGAGAGCAGATCTCCCTCCTGAGTGTCTCAGACAGCCCAGCAACTGGCTTTTGCTCTCTCCCTCTCTCCTTAGCTCCTCTCCCACTAAATATTGGAGAGAGAATGAAGAACAAAGCACGTGGTGCCAGGTACTCAGGCGCTTCCAGATGAGGTGAGTGGCTGAGTCATACATATATACCTTTTCTTATTAGGGTATAGTTGCTTTTCAGGGGCTTCCCTGGTAGCTCAGATGGTAAAGAATTTGCCTGCAATTTGGGAGACCTGGATTCAATCCCTGAGTCAGGAAGATTCCCTAGAGAAGGGAATGGCTACCAACTCCAGTATTCTTGCCTGGAGAATTCCAGGGACAGAGGAGGCTGGCGGGCTACAATCCCTGAGGTTGCAAAGAGTCAGACATGACTGAATGACTTACACACACTCACGCACACATAGTTGCTTTACAGTGTTGTTTGGTTTCTGTGGTATAATGAAGTAACTCAGCTGTATGCATACATATATCCCCTCCCTCTTGGACATACATATTTTTAAAGCAGTGTAAGAGCTTTTCAAGGGCTACATAGAGTGACCCCAAGAACTATATTTTCTGAGGGAAGTGAAGAGTCCAGTGCTGGGGTGGGTGAAATCACCCTGGACGAAGGGCAGAATACTTCAGATATGGGAGCTGGTCTCAGAATTTTTCCGGGCTATTTTTTAATGCTTGTATATTCTGATGTTCAAAGCACACAGCCTGATTTCCACTAAGTGAAAGTGAAAGTCTCTCAGATGCATCTGACTCTTTGCGACCCCATGGACTATACAGTCCATGGAATTCTCCAGGCCAGAATACTAAAGTAGGAAGATGTTCACTTCTGCAGGGCTTCCCTGGTAGCTAAGCTGGTAAAGAATAGGCCTGCAATGCGGGAGACCCCAGTTCAATTCCTGGGCTGGGACGATATGCTAGAGAAGGGATAGGCTACCCACTCCACTATTCTTGGGCTTCCCTGGTACGGCTCAGCCGACTTCCACAAAGTCCCTGTTTAAATGCCATGGATTGCAGTGGGATGGTCCTTTAGGATTGCTGGCCTTAGAGGATGGGATTTCTATGGGGGCCACTATCTTAATCTATACCCCCCTACAATTGCACTCCCCAAAGAGGAAAAGGACTGGCATTTCTTGAGTATCCATCTAGTCCAGGCACACATTTAGCATATAAGCACATGTTTACAGTGAGTTTTCCCAAAACCCTGTGAGACATGCTCATTTATAATTGAACAACCTCTGGGAAAACCTAGCTAAGCACCTTGCCCAAGGTCATACAGCTGTTTAGAGGCATATCTAGCTTTAAACATAGATTTCTTTTTATTTCAAAGCATGTGTTCCTTCTACAACATCAGGAACATCATGTCCACCTCTTTGCGATCCCATGGATTGTAGCCCACCAGGTTCCTCTGTCCATGGAATCTCAAGGCAATACTGGAACGGGTAGCCATTCTCTTCTCCAGGGTATCTTTGAGACCCAGGTATTAAACCCAGGTCACCTGCATTACAGGAAGATTTTTTTTTTTTTTTTTTTACCATCTGAGCCACCAGGAAAGCCCAGAAATACATTGGTATAACATTATTCCATGCTTTATTTTATTAAGATCCAAATGTCATTGAGCTTATAACTGTATATAACTGCTGCCCAAAATATATATTGTATTAAAGACCCACATACCTCAAACTCTCTAAGTCTAAAAAACATTTCCATCAACTTCTTCTGGGCTAAAGCTTTCCACAGTTGCATCACTGATGAACTCTACAACAGGTAAAACATGATTTATACAGCAGTATTTCTCATGATTCCTCCAAATCTTTTTTTTTTTTTTAAACTCAGTGTTATCCCTGAACTGGTCTACCTTTCTGGGTAAAAGAATGCAGCAGAAGCACCTGCTTTAAGGTTTCTTAGTCGCTCAGTGGTGTCCAGCTCTTTGCGACCTCTTGAACTGTAGCTTGCTAGGCTCCTCTCCTTGGGATTTTCCAGGCAAGAATACTGGAGTGGGTTGCCATTTCCTTTTAAGGGTAGGCATAATTAGATGTTAACCATGAATAGGATGTCTTACAATCCCCACGTTGCTAATGATTTTCTTTTGGATTTTAAAGCCAGCTAATTAAAGAGCTGAAAGCAATGCAATATTGCACAAGTCAAACTTTATATGACATTTAGTCCTTGGTTTTGGCCTCTCACTTATACTGATCGCTTTATGCATGAAGGAATTAGCTGGAGTTAAACAAACTTTTGAAACATGTAAATATTCACTGCAGCTCTGCCTTGACTCCAGAGTGCTCCCAGAGATGTGCAGCACTTCCTGACCTGTCCCTGGGCACAGCGTTACACAAAAGCAGTTATTGAACGGGGCGCTCTGAAGCTCATTATGTGATTCTCTTTGGCAAGACTGCCTCGGGACCTTCTACTTGGTCCTAATGCCTTAGACAGCATATTAAAAAGCAGAGACATTAATTTACCAACAAAGGTCCATCTAGTCAAAGCTATGGGTTTTCCAGTAGTCATGTATGGATGAGACTTGGACGATAGAGTTGGACTATAAAGCAAGCTGAGCACAAAGAATTGATGCTTTTGAACTGTGTTGTTGGGGAAGACTCTTGAGAGTCCCTTGGACTGCAAGGAGATCAAACCAGTCCATCCTAAAGGAAATCAGTTCTGAATATTCACTGGAAGGACTGAAGCTGAAGCTGAAGCTGAAGCTGAAGCTGAAACTCCAATACTTTGGCCACCTGATGTGAAGAGCTGACTCACTGGGAAAGACTCTGACTGGGAAAGATTGAAGGCAGGAGGAGAAGGGGATGACAGAGGATGAGATGGTTGGATGACATCACTGACTCAATGGACATGAGTTTGAGTAGGCTCTGGGAGTGGGTGATGGACAGGGAAGCCTGGCATGCTGCACTCCGTGGGGTCGCAGAGTCAGACACGACTGATTAACTGAACTGAATTGAACTGAATGCCCTTCTCGTGGATAATGGGTCTAAAGGGACTTATATGCAGAGTCCTCATTGGTCTAACCTGGGCTCCCATGGGATCGTGGGATTAAACCAGGATCCAGATGAAGCTGCTAGAGGGAGGTGGGCTGTGGGATAGGACACAGGTGACATGACCACTATGAAGTGTAATGGAGACTCATACAGGTGTTTTGAAGAGTCTAATCAAGGGGGAACTTTAAGTAGGGCTAGCAGCAGATGACTGCACCCCAGTAACGGGCCCTGGGATACAAAGGCCATGGAAGGAATTATGAGTGGGCAACAAGCCAAAGGGTGAGCAGAAGGACAGAAGTACCAACCAGAGAACAAAGCCTAGAGGATGAAGCAAGATGGAGTTACAGAAGAGAAGGAACCCAGTTACCAGGCTGAAGGTACAAGTTATTAATAGAATAACCTAGGGACTGAGAGTCACTTGATGGTGAGCTACTGATTTAACAAAGTGTGTCTATAAATATCTATGCTTTTCATTCATTTTATTTAAAATCCTCATACTACTTTCTATGCTTCAATTACCATTTAAAATCCTCACAAACATTTATTTATAGCTGTAACAACTCTTCAAGACAGATACTAGTATTATCTCTATTTTATTAGGTAGGAAACGGGCATAGAGAAGTGAAGAAACTTGCTCAAGATCACAAAGTTATAAATTACTATTTTAAATGTTACCTAGACATGGTGAGCCTTTTCAACTTGCAAACAAGTGTTCATTTCAGCTCCACAAAATTATGTATCTGATACATAGTTCATTGCTGTCTACAATCTATTGCTCTGTTCATTTTTTCTTCAGAATGACTATTTTCCTTGGGTTGAATACTTTCTGATCCACATATTTGTTATTTCTTTATTCATGTCTTTATTTTGTCCTTTTCTCTACATTTGAAGAAATTTTTTTCAAGTTTACCTTTGATTTCATTTTTTATAATTTTCACATCTCCTTTTTCCTTCCATTGCAGATTTTTATTTCAATATTGCATTTTTATTTTCTCAAATTTTTTTATTTCAACCAGTTCCATTTTTATCTCTTCCTTCATTTCAATTTGGTCTCTCCTTATGACTTCCCTGTCCTTAGATTGAGAAAAGGCCATCTTACATTTTATTAAATGCATCCAAGTAAGGGCTTCTTAAATTGTCTTCTACTTTCTGGAGTAAAATTTGTTTTCTAAGGTATCTTATTTTGAGTATTATAGATTCTTCTGCTTTCTTGGAGGTTTAGAGAAACAATAAACAGAATATCCTTCCAGCCACCATCCCCCATACACACACACAGACACACTCATGCATTGCACATAGTATACTTGGGTTTCATCACTCAGATGTACATCTGAAGTAAATATTTATGTGTATAACCTTGAGTCCAAATTCTGAGACCTAACACAATTCAGTGTATCTCTGGTTGGTCTAGGATAAGACATTCTGTTCCTGGTGTCAGATTTCCTGGCAGTCACAAAATCAGAACAGGCTGTAGCTCTTCTTTGAATCAGTATAGTACTCAAACAGCTTGTCAATGCACAATATATTATACAAAAGAAATTCTAGGGGAAAGAGAAATATGTTACACACAAACACACACAAAACAAAACCTGGCCCCAGGAAAAGGAAGCATCTGATAGATATGGTGTGCCTTGTGGCAAAAGACTTTAAAATTCCTTCTGATTTATTTCATACTTGGAAAAACAAATAAACAAAGCCACAATCCATCAGACCAACGATTAGGCCTTAGATGCATTCTACCTTACATAGTCCCTAAGAGTTTAAAATCAAATGAGGAAACACTACACTTACTCCTTCAAAAAGGAGGCTGATCCTGTTACTGTAGCAGATGGTACCACACTCAATATCAGAGCCATCCTCAACAGTAAGTGAATTCATGCTGGCTTGTTCATCACATAAATATCTGTTCCATTACTTCTTTGGGGCAATCAAGCATAGAAGATGTTTAGATTTTGACAACGAATCTTTTTGAATGATATATATATAAAAAGATATCTTAGTATCAAGCCAGAGTGTTGGTCAGGTAATGACCTGGTAACAGAAGAAAATGTCTAGGAAGAGGACTTCATTGATCACATTCTGAACAATATTCTCTATTCTATCCTTGTCCTACTGGAATAGAAGCTTTAATGGTATAGAAATTCTTGGAGTGACATCTCCAAAACAAAAACTAATTTGGATGAAAAAACAAAAAATAAAAAAATAAAAAGGTCCAGATGGCTTTTGTTATGCTCGCCATTGTAAATGAGGATGCTGTCCATAGCAGCCAGAGTGCATCTGTTCGCCATTTTATTCAATTACTTAATTAGAATAATGTTCTCTCCTTATCTGTCACTGTTTTAATAAAACAGAATATCAAAGTAAAATTGTTATTCAGTATTCTCTAAGTAGAGTTTAAATGCATACGAGGACAGCATCATTCAATAGTTCACTGAATCTCAAATACACGGCTCTCTCTCTCCGTCTGTGGAGTTAATTCTCCCATCAGATATGCAAAGCTTCTGTTTGAGCAGAGGAAGATTTGGGGCCAGTCAAACAGTTAATGTTATCCCTTCCAGCAGATCTATCACCGTGTTGCTGAGGAGAGAAAGTTGGCAGCATGGAACAGCATGATTAATCACATTGTTGTTTCTTTAACTCAGATAAATCCATCTCATATGATTTGTAAGTGTTGTCCACTTGGTAAAATAGGATATAAATGAGCAAGCTTTGGAATGGAAATCCCCTGGTAAGATGGCAGATATCCAGAAAAACATTGTCTACTTCTTTGCAGTTACAACACTTTTCAGAAAGCATCCTGCATCTCCATGTTTACACGCATTTATAAGGTTCTTGTGAGAAAGAGTCTGTCCTCTTTAAAAGTTAAAAACAATTATTTGGCAGAACAGCAAGTGATAAAATAGGAGGAGCCCTCTGAATGCAAGGGGTTTCCTTGGCAGCTCAGATGGTAAAGAATCTGCCTGCAATGAGGCAGACCTGGGTTTGATCCCTGGGTCAGGAAGATCTCCTAGAAAAGGGAATGGCAACTTACTCCAGTGTCCTTGCATGGAAAATTCCATGGACAGAGGAGCATGGTGGTCTAAGGTCCATGGAGTCACAAAGAGTCAGACACGACTAAGCAACTTTTACTTTCTGAATGCAAAAATATAATTGCTACATCTTCCCTGTGTTGTGGGTGGGCTATGAGCTCAGGATCTTGTAGACCTATAGATTCATAGCCCTGAAAGAGACCCCAAAGACCATCTAGCCCACATGCAAACTCTCTGGGATGCTGTTTTAGAATACTGATACTTTAACCCCACTTCATACTATAAACCTTTCGGGAAGAAACTAGGTATTGGTATTCTTTAGATGCTCCCCAGAGATTTTAATGTGTAAGCAGGATTGAGAACCACTGGCCTCTGGCCAAGAGA
Organism: Oryx dammah; assembly: GCF_014754425.2. Taxonomy (NCBI): domain Eukaryota; kingdom Metazoa; phylum Chordata; class Mammalia; order Artiodactyla; family Bovidae; genus Oryx; species Oryx dammah. The sequence continues at coordinate 80,447,260 of NW_024070209.1, read as the reverse complement.
GGCAAAAGAGGAATCAGAGGGAATAAGATCATCCTGTTGGAGAAACACCATCATAGGGGATGCAGATGGCATATAAGTGTGGCAGAAATCTCTTGCTATCCAAGCTGAATGCAAGCTACACACATTAAAAAGGAATAATGATGACACAGTTGAAAGCAGCAACAACAACAAAAGGCCACTTCAGTATTATTTAGAAGTGCATAGAAGGCAATTTAAAGTCTCTTTGTTTCAGTTAGGAGCTGTTGATGAGAAAGTTGCTATCAGGTCCCAAAGCAGCATAAAAATGCATGTGTGCCTTTGATAGAATTAAAAGTTGTAATTTAGTAAAAGTCAAAACAAAACCAAACAAAAACATTAAATGTCACCTAAATTATTTTAATTCTTAACCCTTTATCTAATTTGTATATTTCCTTTATATTATAACCATTTGAAATTAGTAAGTAGTTAATTCTATGACTTCAAAAGATATTTCTTTTGGTAGAGAAAGCCTGAGTGGGTGGGGGAAAGCTTGAGAAGCTGGGGGATGGTGAGCATTGGGATTTCAGGACCATAGGGTGGAAAAGGAAGCAATGTTAAGAATTCATTGTTGTTGTTTTTTTTTTTTTTTGTTTGTTTGTTTTTTTGGTTTGTTTGTTTTTTTTTACTAAATTCAAGAGAAAATAGCCACAATGTCAGGGCTGAAATTTTGTTTTGTGCCCATGAGCATACATTTCACAAATGATCTTTCTCCTAGAACAAACGCAAGTGTATTAATTGCCCTTGTAAAGGCTCACAACTACTGCCTAGAGAACTTCAGAAGCTGAGCAGAAAGAGATCAAGGATGCCCATGAATCCAAGTGGCCTAGAAATTTAAGATCCAAGTCTCAGACTTCCTCAAAAACTTCTGATGGGCTGCTGTCACCTGCAAACTTCTACCTTCAGTTCAGTTCAGCTCAGTTGCTCAGTCGTGTCTGATTCTTTGCAATCCCATGGACTGAAGCATGCCAGGCCTTCCTGTCTGTCACCAACTCCCAGAGTTTATTCAAACTCACATCCATCGAGTCAGTGATGCCATCCAACCATCTCATCCTCTGGCGTCCACTTCTTCTCCTGCCTTCAATCTTTCCCAGCATCAGGGTCTTTTCAAATGAGTTAGTTCTGTGCATCAGGTGGCCAAAGTATCGGAGTTTCAGCTTCAGCATCAGTCCTTCCAATGAATATTCAGGACTGATTTCCTTTAGGATGGATTAGTTGGATCTCTCAAGAGTCTTCTCCAACACAATAGCTCAAAAGCATCAGTTCTTCAGTGCTCAGCTTTCTTTATGGTCCAACTCTCACATCCATACATGACTACTGGAAAAACCATAGCCTTGACTAGACAGAACTTTGTTGGCAAAGTAATGTCTCTGCTTTTTTTTTTTTTTACTTTATTTTACTTTACAATACTGTATTGGTTTTGCCATACATCAACATGAATCCGCCACGGGTGTACATGAGTTCCCAATCCTGAACCCCACTCAGCCATTAACAAGAATACATTTGAATCATTTCTAATGAGGTGGATGAAACTGGAGCCGATTATACAGAGTGAAGTAAGCCAGAAAGAAAAACACCAATACAGTATACTAACACATGTATCAGAGAAGGCAATGGCACCCCACTCCAGTACTCTTGCCTGGAAAATCACATGGATGGAGGAGCCTGGTAGGCTGCAGTCCATGGGGTCACGAAGACTCAGACACGGCTGAGCGACTTCACTTTCCCTTTTCACTTTCATGCATTGGAGAAGGAAATGGCAACCCACTCCAGTGTTCTTGCCTGGAGAATCCCAGAGATGGGGGAGCCTGGTGGGCTTCCATCTATGGGGTCGCACAGAGTCGGAAACGACTGAAGTGACTTAGCAGCAGCAGCAACACATGTATATGGAATTTAGAAAGATGGTAACGATAACCCTGTATGTGAGACAGCAAAAGAGACACAGATGTATAGAACAGACTTTTGTCTCTGCTTTTTAATATGCTGTCTAGGTTGGTCATAGCTTTTCTTTCAAGGAGCAAGCATTTTTTAATTTTAATTTAATTTGAAGTCACCATCTGCAGTGATTTTGGAGCCCCCAAAAATAAAGTCTGTCACTATTTCCACTGTTTCCCCATCTATTTGCCAAGAAGCAATGAGACCAGATGCCATGATCTTAGGAATTTTAAGCCAACTTTTGCATTCTCCTCTTTCACTTTCATCAAGAGGATCTTGAGTTTTTCTTCCCTTTCTGCCTTAAGGGTGGTGTCATCTGCATATCTGAGGTTATTGGTGTTTCTCCCAGCAATCTTGATTCCAGCTTGTACTTCTTCCAGCGTGACATTTCGTATGATGTACTCTGCATATAAGTGAAATAAGCAGGGTGACAATATACAGCCTTGATGTACTCCTTTCCTGATTTGGAACCAGTCTGTGGTTCCATGTCCAGTTTTAACTGTTGCTTCTTGACTTGCATACAGATTTCTCAGGAGGCAGGTCAGGTGGTCTGGTATTTCCATCTCTTTAGGGATTTTCCACAGTTTATTGTGATCCACACAGTCAAAGGCTTCGATATAGTCAATAAAGCAGAAGTAGCTGTTTTTCTGGAACTCTCTTGCTTTTTCGATGATCCAATGGATGTTGGCAATTTGATCTCTGGTTCCTCTGCCTTTTCTAAATCCAGCTAGAACACCTGGAAGTTCACAGTTCACGTACTGTTGAAGGCTTGGAGAATTTTGAGCATTACTTTGTTAGCATGTGAGATGAGTGCAAATGTGCCGTAGTTTGAACACTCTTTGGCTTTACCTTTCTTTGGGATTGGAGTGAAAACTGACCTTTTCCAGTCCTGTGGCCACTGCTGAGTGTTCCAGATTTGCTGGCACACTGAGTGTAGCACTTTCACAGAATCATCTTTTAGGATTTGAAACAGCTCAACTGGAAACTCCTACCTACTGGGCTCCAGGAGGGAACTCTGCCATCTGTTCATCTGTACAATGTGGGACCAACAACAATCTGTATTTCAGTTCAAACACTTAGTCTTCTGTATAGGTTTACCTGCATCTGTTTGTACAAAATCTAATTGGGCTTTGTTTGATTTTGATGAATAACTGATTTGTGGTTTCATCTTAGAATTAATGATGCCAGACAGTTCCCAAAGAATCTGCCTTCTATAATTCACAGTCAACTTCATGGGAATTTAGTCCAAACATAGAAGTTATAAATCCAAGATTGATCTGAGAAAGACTACATCAGTCATGTTTCTATCTGATACTTGACATAGACATGTTTTCCATTGAGAATAGCAATGTATCCACTGTAACAGTGAAAATTATTTTGGTTTAAGCATGGCTCAAATTCTGCTGAAATCTCTCCTCCTTGGTGACTCACACAAGACAGTTCAAAGGCCCTAAGCAGAGCAGAACCTATCATGACCAATGTACCTCTAACTAGAACTTTTCAGGCCACAACTCTTAGCTCATAGAACAAGTGTTAGGCCAGGTCTCATGCAGACCTGGTGACTCACTGAAGTGGCATTGGCTCCCAACCCAGAGGCTGAACTCCCCTGGTGCCGGAGTCCAGCCCTGGTGGATCCAGGGTGATTCGAAGGTGGGGGGACGGCGTTGGCGTCTTTGGAAAAATACATATTTAATCACAGATATATAGAGAGATTAGAAACGGATAGTGTAGTAGGAGAATTAGTGGAGAAAAGAGGCTGAATTTCAGCCAGAGAAACGGGAGCAAGAAAGAAGTGACATGGTGGAATCAGTCTTTCCGGAAACTGATCCGATTTCTTTATTTTGGGGTTTGCTTATATACCTTTTGTTACACATAGGGATGAATACAGAGTCACGCGGGGTCTTAGGGATATTACATCATCTTCCGGCCATGAGTGAGACCTGCTGACATTCTATGATCCTTTCTTTCTGATAACAAAAAACCTTATTTCTTCCAAGGGTGGTTTTTCTTAAACCAGGCACCACCCTCCAGATACAGTTGCATTCCTATAGGGTGAGGGTGTAGTGAGTTACAATCAAGAAAGGAATTTATTTAACCCAAGGTTAATAGGATTAATCTTAAAGGTTAATACCTATCTCTCCTATATGCTTAAAGGTTAATACTTATTTCTCCTATATGTTAGTTATATTCATTATAAGGGCAGGGAATATGGAGATTTAGCAGCAAACATCAGCCAAACAAATGAAAAACCTTCACCAATATAATTCCTAACCAACTCACTATACTAATAATTTCTAACTCTCCAAAAGAATTTGCCTTTTGTAAGTCTAAAACATCTCATGCCTCTCAGATTGGGAGGCTGTAAACAATCACATGTGGCCGGACGAACCTATACAGGCGGGCTAGATAACCTTCAGAGGAGTCCTAAGCTGAAACACTCTTGTCACGCCCAGGAATTTTTATTGCCTTCGAGGTGCACGTTTACTCCTTCTGCAAGAAAAATGGTTATGGGGGAGAGCCCCCCGTAAAGTCAGAGGTGTAGGCGAGAGCATAAAACAGACTCTGGTTTTGGGGTTAGATGCTCGGGAAGAGGGGGTTTCCTGAGGCTTGATCACGCCTTTGCGTATGCCAAGCCTCCTTCCTCATGACCTTTGCCACGGGCGGAGTTCCTCACGCTGGCCCCCAACACCCTGGCTGGCCAGCTAACCTTGAGAGGCTTTGTCATTGAAGGCACTGCCAGTACAGTGATAGATACTGACCAATCAGAACAACAGCCTCCTGCCTTTGGATTAGCTACTCCAGAGAGGATTGGCCAGACAGAAGCAAACTAAGCATGAAGCACTCCCATACAAAGAAGCTTAGATTCCACAAAAGACAGAACTGGGTCTCAGAGCTCCCCTGACCCCTAAATAGCCTCCCAGCCCCAGAACTACTCTACCAGCATCCCACTCCTTTTTTCTACACAGCCTAAGAAAACTTTTATTCCATGTAATTGTAGGTCTCGAGCAATGCAACGAATTCTGGACTTTGAATTGTGCAAAACTAGCATTAGAGTTCTAGTTCTGTCACTTACAAGGTAAGTATCCTCTGTCCACTTGTTTCATTTTTTAAATGTGATTTCCTAACTTGTAAAAGAGAAGAAATGTCAATTACCTGGTCCCAATGTTAAAAAGTTAATATGAAAAAAATTTTTCCATGAAACTTAGAGCAATGTCTTGCACATGGTGAGTCAATAAAGGTTAGATATTGTTTTATTGTGATGATTAGATAAGAATTAAGAGACAGTTTCAGGCACACAATAGACGCTTGTTTTGTTGTTCAGTCACTAAGTCAGGTCCGCCTCTTTGTGACCCCATGGACTGTAGCGCACCAGGCTTCCTTGTCCATCACCACTTCCAGAGCCTACTCAAACTCATGTCCATCACATCAGTGATGCCATCCAACCATCTCGTCCTCTGTTGTCTCCTTCTCCTCCTGCCTTCAATCTCTCCCAGCATCAGGGTCTTTTCTAATGAGTGGCTCTTCATATCAGGTATCCAGAGTATTGAAGCTTCAGCTTCAGCATCAGTCCTTCCAAAGAATATTCAGGACTGATTTCCTTAAGAGTGACTGGTTGAATCTCTTTGCAGTCCAAGAGACTCTCAAGAGTCTTCTTCATCACCACAGTTCAAAAGTGTCAATTCTTCGGCACTCAGCCTTCTTTATGGTCCAACTTTCACATTCATACGTGGCTACTGGAAAAACCATAGTTTTGACTATATAGACTCTTGTCAGCAAAGTGATATCTCTGCTTTTTTAAAGCACTATTTAGGTTTAACATAGTTATTCTTCCAAGGAGCAAGAGTCTTTTGATTTCATGGCTGCAGTCACCATCCACAGTGATTTTGGAGCCCAAGAAAATGAAATCTGACACTGTTTCCACATTTTCCCCGTCAATTTGCCATGAAGTGATAGGACTCAATGTCATGATCTTAGTTTCTTGTCTTGCACATGGGGAGTCAATAAATGTTAGATATTGTTTTTATTGTGATGATTAAATAAGAATTAAGAAACAGTTCCAGGCACACAGTAGACACTAATTAATGATAATTATTTAAATGGTCTCTACAATTAGAAGACAAACTTTAAAGCAACATTTTTATCATTAGGAAAGAATTATTTGTTACTCATGTTTTTTCCTTATCAAGTGGAAGGAAGGGAGGTGGGTTGCTAAGAAGCCTACAGCCCAGTATTCTGCTGGCAGGTATGGTGAGACACTCCCCCTAGGAAAGAGGCCAATATGCACTGCCTCATCCTCTCATTGAGAATTGCTATTGCTTCCATTACCACTCCTTCCTGCTAGAAGAATAAGTGTTATTGATATGGAAAATTTTAATTTAAATCTGATCTAATTGAAATAGGAATACCTATTTTCAGCAAGACTCCCCAGCCAACTGAGTTAAAGGATGTTAACAAATACAGGAGGAGATCCCTAGAGAAAGAATGTCATGAAAATTTGGCTTTCTGCTCTGAATCTCTTACACAAAGAGAGTTGGCAAAGGGGACTGGAGGAGGGTGGGTGAGTGAGCTAAGACATGAGGCTGAGGAGTCTACGGTCCCTTCTCACAGAGCACTTCAGCTGTGTCTGTGGATGCTGTCCAAGCTGAGAAGAAGGGTTAGCAGATTGGGAATGTTGGCCAAAGGATGAAGAACAGGAAGGAGCTGAGGCTTGAAGTAGGACAGAGCAAGCACAGTAGAAGGAGAAAAGTAAACATTTTTAATGTTTATGTAAACATAAACAGTAAATATTGATAGACTTGTTTCATTTGTGAAATCTGTAACCTCTTTCATACTTTGGGCAAGCTGCTTGTATAATTTTATCTGTCTGAACCTTGCTAAGATGCTTCCTGACCATTGAGGTTCAAAAAAGAAAACAGAGAACCAGAACCAGGTATCTTACAAAGTACAATGAGAAGTGCTACCAGATATCAATTACCTTTGGCCACCTGACTGACTCATTGGAAAAGACCCTGATGCTAGGAAAGATCGAAGGCAGGAGGAGAAGGGGACGACAGAGGATGGCATCACTGACTCAATGGACATGGCTTTGAACAAACTCTGAAAGACAGTGAAGGACAGGGAAGCCTGACATGCTGCAGTCCATGGGGTCTCAAAGAGTCAGACATGACTTAGCGCCTGAACAACAAAAATGAGAACAATGCAAGGGGAGTAAGGTGATCACGATTTAACATAGTCTGTGTTTACAGACTGGTTGGTTCACACTGTTAGCAATCTTTAAAATAGTGGCTATTGTTAAATCAGTCTGGATTGTTTTCTCTGTTATCATAGCCCCTTAACAAGGACAGAAACATTAAAGCAGTGTTTTACGAGCTGTGTTCCACAACGAAGTAGTTCTGAAATATTAGTGGGGACTACAAGAAAAAAGCACTCTCTTTGTCAAAAAAGTTTATGAAATCACAATATGCATAGGGATATTAAGGGCTTTAAAAATTCTACAGTGAAAAAAAACCCTACTATTCTTGGTTTAACTCAGCATTTCCCAAGTTTCGTCAATGAAATCACCTATTTTCATGGTGTGCTTCTTTAAGGTAATGCAAAACAGGATCCACATAACATTGGTCTAAAAAGTACTGCCTTCAAGTGTTTTCTTACCAAACTATCTGGTCCTATAAAGTGAAAAGTGAAAGTGAAGTCGCTCAGTCATGTATGACTCTTTGCGACCCCATGGACTGTAGCCTACCAGGCTCCTCCATCCATGGGATTTTCCAACCCACTGGAGTGGGTTGTCATTTCCTTCTCCAGGGGATCTTCCCGACCCAGCAATTGTCTCCTGCGTTGTAAGCAGACGCTTTACTGTCTGAGCCACCAGGGAAGTCCTTCTGGTCCTATAAACCACTCAATTAAATACACACACACACACACACACACACATATATATATATATATATATATATATATATATAATATATACACCCTCTTTAACATTCCTGACTAAGGGACTTTCAGTTCAAAATCAGCTTGGTCATGTCTCATGAGTAGAAAAACTTTACCTAAGAGGACATATAGTTCCATATCTGAAGAATGACTGGTGACAACCGCAAGGAAATTACAGTTAGAAGACTTGGACTCAAACTCTACCAGCCATAGGTATTTCTCCTCTGGATCTTGGAATCTTTCTGTGTGAAACAGCCATGATGACATTACCCACATAACACTGTATAAAGTTTTATAGTTTCTCATCTTTATCAATATTCTACTTGTAGCCAAGAGTTGCTTCTTGTAACATTTCTGTTCTTTTTATCTTGTCTTCTAGAGACAAACAAAATGGAGTGAAAATTGTCCCAGTTTCACACAACATTCTGTCAGTTATACCACAATACACTGAACTATTAAAAATTCCCTTTTCTGGGATATGCTCAATTATTTAACCACAGCTTGTAAAATAAGAAAACATAGTATCAACTTCGTTCAAAATCATGGGATTTTTTTTTCTCTACAGATACAATTGGTTAAGGCTCTTCCTAATATTTTTTTGTCACCCTGCTTATTTAACTTATATGCAGAGTACATCATGAGAAACGCTGGACTGGAAGAAACACAAGCTGGAATCAAGATTGCCGGGAGAAATATCAAGAACCTCAGATATGCAGATGACACCACCCTTATGGCAGAAAGTGAAGAGGAGCTAAAAAGCCTCTTGATGAAAGTGAAAGAGGAGAGCGAAAAAGTTGGCTTAAAGCTCAACATTCAGAAAATGAATATCATGGCATCCGGTCCCATCACTTCATGGGAAGTAGATGCGGAAACAGTGGAAATAGTGTCAGACTTTATTTTGGGGGGCTCCAAAATCACTGCAGATGGTGACTACAGCCATGAAATTAAAAGACACTTACTCCTTAGAAGAAAAGTTATGAGCAACCTAGATAGTATATTCAAAAGCAGACATTACTTTGCTGACTAAGTTCCGTCTAGTCAAGGCTATGGTTTTTCCTGTGGTCATGTATGGATGTCAGAGTTGGACTGTGAAGAAGGCTGAGTGCCGAAGAATTGATGCTTTTGAACTGTGGTGTTGGAGAAGACTCTTGAGAGTCCCTTGGACTGCAAGGAGATCCAACCAGTCCATTCTGAAGGAGATCAACCCTGGGATTTCTTTGGAAGGAATGATCCTAAAGCTGAAACTCCAGTACTTTGGCCACCTCATGTGAAGAGTTGACTCATTGGAAAAGACTTGGATGCTGGGAGGGATTGAGGGCAGGAGGAGAAGGGGACGACCGTGGATGAGATGGCTGGATGGCATCATGGACTCGATGGACATGAGTCTGAGTGAACTCCAGGAGATGGTGATGAACAGGGAGGCCTGGCGTGCTGCGATTCATGGGGTCGCAAAGAGTTGGACATGACTGAGCAACTGAACTGAACTGAACTGAACTGAACCTAATATTTTATTCATTCATTCAATCAATAAGACATCAAGCATATATAATGTGCTTGTTGCATTCAGGTTTGATCTCACCCTAGCAGAAAAAAGTATCACTCCCACCATGGGCCAATTAATAAAGCTAAGTTTGGGTTCATGTATATAAACAGTCTTGGACTACTTAGGGCTCAGTTGATCTTTTGGTCAATTAAAAGCAAGGTCTTTTTGCCAGAAGTGCTACCAAGCTGTGTCTCTGGCTTGTTCAGTTGACTATTTAAACCTAAAAGCAGTATTTCACACTCTACGTTTTAAAGGTGAAACTTGCTGGTTTCAAACCAGCATCCTGGCCTCTTGTGTTCCTCTTTCATTCCAGTATGAAGATGTGTCATCTGCAAGGTTGATGAGCCTATCTATCTCTTACATAGCCTCATCTAAGTCTCAACTAAAAATGCTGATCAGAGGCTCATCAGCAAAGTCAAGCCTCTAGAAACAGCAGTGCCATTAACTTTGAAACCAGATCATAGTGGAGAAGTTATACTGTTTGCCACACACAGGGAGAAGGGAAATTGCAAACCACTGCCAATAATCCATTCTTCCTGAAACAAATAGAAATGGCCTTTCAAAAAATCCCCCAAAATGAAGTTAAATAAATTTTTCCTATTTTTCCTTCAATAATAGGCAAAAGAATGCTGGAGATATTGCTTGTATATATTCCTATGAACTTTTGCTGTGAATGTCAAACAAAATAAGCAGTCATCTGAACGGTCTCATCTGAAAAGGAGCAAAAGACTTTCTATTTTATTTGTTGTATTCATTCATTCATTCATTCATTCAATAAGATATCAAGCATATATAATGTGCTTGTTGTATAATTCAGGAAATGAAGTGAGCGCAGGACATTTAAAGATAAGAAAGCATATCTCTGCACTTGGGAGTTTAACCACATAAAAGGGAATAAGTGAAAGTGACATTCACTCAGTTGTGTCCAACTCTTTGTGACCCCATGGACTGTATAGCCCATGGAACTCCCCCTTGGAATTCTCCAGGACAGAATACTGGAGTGGGTAGCCATTCCCTTTTCCAGGGGATCTTCCAAACTCAGGAATCGAACCCAGGTGTCCTGCATTGCAGGAAGATTCTTCACCTGTTGAGCTACCAGGAAAGCCCCAAAATACTGGGGTAAGTAGCCTGTCCATTCTCCAGTGGGTCTTCCCAACCCAGGAATTGAACCGGGGTCTCCTGCATTGCAGGATTCTTTACCAGCTGAGCTACCAGGGAAGCCCATAAAATGGGGTAACAAGAACACAAATGAGTGAAAGAAAGTGTTGAAGAGCTTTACCACCTATTCAGAGTTTAATACAGTAATGAAATTGAAAGAAAAGTGAAAGTGTTAGTCAGTTAAGTCCGACTCTTTGCAACCCCATGGACTGTAGCCTGCCAGGTTCCTCTGTCATGGGGATTCTCCAGGCGAGAATACTGGAGTGGGTAGCCATTCCCTTCTCCAGGAGATCTTCCCAACCAAGGGATCAAACCTGAGTCTCCTGCATTGCAGGCAGAATCTTTACCATCTGAGCGACCAGGGAACTGGTTACAATAATACATAGTGTATCTATCTCTAAATATATTTTTACATCTACATATATCTCAATATAACAACACTGAAAAAGATTATATAAGTTTTAATTTAAAATCTCAACAGATGATCTCTGCAGAAATGAAAATAACATGATATTTTATATAATAAAACTATACAATGTTTTCTCACACAAGTTCACAAGTACATGGTACAAAAAGACTGAGGTGTAGGTCATCCACCGCCAGAGACTGCACACTGAACTAATAATTTATCATATTTCAACTTCTTGAATAACAAAGCTTAAAACAAGGATTAATTCTCAGTGATGATATGTTAGAAACCTCTCATGTACTGATAGTGTGAATTCAAATTACATGGTTTTTGCAAGACAGTATCCATATGAATTATAATGTAACATGTGCATGCCTAACCTATAAAATACTCAAAAAGGGTGCATAGGTATTTGTGCCATTGATGGTCAATGTAGCATTCTTTACAATAAAAGAGTGACTAAATAAATATTGGTGTAGCCACATTATGTAATCATTTAAAAAGACAAGAAAAAGGCAAAACTATAGGTGCAGAAAGCAGACTAGTGTTGCCTGGTGCTGGGATGGCCATGGGCATTGACTGCAAGTAGACAGAAGGGAGCTTTTAAGGGTAATGGAAATGTCTGAAAACTGAAGTACAGTGATGGTTGTACAACTGGAAAAATGGGCTAAAATCTCATTAAGCTATACACAAAGTCGGTAAGATTAGACACTACATTATCAAGAGAAGTTATCTCTAGTGATGGACATAATGAGGGACTTCACCATAAACACTTTATATTAATTATATATTGCTAAGCATTATCAATGTGACTTACCTTTGTAATCAGAAAAAAAGTTCTTAAGTAATCTCTATCTTAAATCATAAAAAAGATTATACAGAATTATGAAAATCCACTTTCCCAATAATAAAATAAAGATTCCTATCCATATCACTATTTTTTAATTAATTTATTTATTTTAATTGGAGGATAACTAATTTACAATATTGTGGTAGTTTATGCCATACATCGACATGGATCAACCACCACTATTTTTTAACAAACAAGGCCCAAATATTCAAAAGATTAAGATATGATCATTATTATTGATGATGAGTTGATTGCTTACTTGAAAAACCAAACAGAATCAATTATTTCATTCCAATCTCAAAGAAAGGAAATGCCAAAGAATGCTCAAACTACGGCAAAATTGCACTCATTTCACATGCTAGTAAAGTAATGTTCAAAGTTCTCAAAGCCAGGCTTCAGCAATACATGAACTGTGAACTTCCAGATGTTCAAGCTCGTTTTAGAAAAGGCAGAGGAACCAGAGATCAAATTGCAAACATCTGCTGGATCATCAAAAAAGCAAGAGAGTTCCAGAAAAATATCTACTTCTCCTTTATTGACTATGCCAAAGCCTTTGACTGTGTGGATCACAATAAACTGTGGAAAATTCTGAAAGAGATGGGAATACCAGACCACCTGACCTGCCTCTTGAGAAACGTGTATGCAGGTCAGGAAGCAACAGTTAGAACTGGACATGGAAAAACAGGCTGGTTCCAAAAAGGAAAAGGAGTACATCAAGGCTATATATTGCCACCCTGCTTATTTAACTTCTATGCAAAGTACATCATGAGAAATGCTGGGCTGGAAGAAGCACAAGCTGGAATCAAGATTGCCGGGAGAAATATCAATCACCTCAGATATGCAGAAGACACCACCCTTATGGCAGAAAGTGAAGAAGAACTAAAGAACCTCTTGATGAAAGGGAAAGAGGAGAGTGAAAAAGTTGGCTTAAAGCTGAAAATTCGGAAAACTAAGATCATGGCATCTGGTCCCATCATTTCAAAGCAAATAGATGGGGAAACAGTGGAAAGAGTGTTAGACTTTACTTTTCTGGGCTCCAAAATCACTGTAGATGGTGACTGTAGCCATGAAATTAAAGATGCTTACTCTTTAGAAGGAAAGTGATGACCAACCTAGACAGCATATTAAAAAGCAGAGACATTACTGCTTTTTACAACAATGGTCCATCTAATCAAGGCTATGGTTTTTCCAGTGGTCATGTATGGATGTGAGAGTTGGACTATTAAGAAAGCTGAGAGCCAAAGAATTGATGTTTTTGAACTGTGGTGTTGGAGAAGACTCTTGAGAGTCCTTTGGATTGCAAGGAGATGCAACCAGTCCATCCTAAAGGAGATTAATTCTAGCTATTTATTGGAAGGACTGATTTTGAAGCTGAAACTCCAATACTTTGGCCACCTGATGCGAACAGCTGACTCATTTGAAAAGACCCTGATGCTGGGAAAGATTGAGGGCAGGCGGATAAGGGGACAACAGAGGATGAGATGGTTGGAGGGCATCACTGACTCAATGGACATGAGTTTCGATGGACTCCAGTAGTTGGTGATGTACAGTGAAGCCTGGCATGCTGTGGTTCATGGAGTCACAAAGAGTGGGACACGACTGAGCAACTGAACTGAATTGAAAGGACCATAGAAGTTTAAAGAAGCTAACATAGAGAGTTATGGGAAAATGTTCAGAAATTGGTGTTTTCCTATCTATTTATATTAATAATAATAAAGAGAAAATACATCAAAAAAGAACCTAAGAAATACTCTAGATTAATTCCATAAGAAATCTATAATAGCTTCTGCAAAGGAAACCACAGACTTCCTAGAGGTTAATAAAAGAAATATAGAGTAAATACTATTTTTCCTAGATCAGAATATTTAGAGTTGATTATCTATAAATGAATTTATATATGAAGGTAATTTTATTAAAATACATGTGTTTATTTCTGTAAATTTAAAAACAATTTAAAGAGTAGCTGCATAAAAATAAGACTTTTCTAAAATCATAACAATTGAGTGTAATTATGAGTTTAGTATTAAAATTGGTCAGATAATCATAAAATTTAAAACAGACACTGACATTCAAATATATGACAGATCAAAGGAGCAAAATAACATCCCTGAAGTATAAATATTTAATGTATATAAAAGAATAAGTCATATGGTAAAGATTATATTTCAGATAAGATGGAAAAGGAAGATTTATTCAATAAGTACTGTGGGACTCAGCTAACCAGTTAGAAAAATAAAGTTATATCCCTTCATCTGACTTTACCTTCAAAAACAAATTTGATTTGGATTTAAAACCATAGCCCAGGATTCCAAGGACAATGCCTCTGGTTAAAAAATGCAAATCCAGTGATAATAGTCCTGTGAATGCTGTAGTTTTTAATGTCATAGGGATCTAACTGAAACATGAAGATCAAAAATACAATAAAGTAGAAGCATCTAGACCTTAGGGAAAAATAATCAACTTTCTCTAGCAGTGTGGGGCACTGGTAAGAACTGGATTTTCAAGTCAGACTGATCTGACTGAAATCCTGGCTCTACCACTGACTGACCAACTACACAGTCTCTCACTTTGCCTCAGTTTCCTCTTAGGTAAAGTAGAATAAATAGAGTTAATTTTATATTCCACACTAGATATGAGATTTAAATGAAATAATTTATGAAAAGAACTTCATTGTCACTTAGATATTAAAGTAATATACTCCCTATCCATCCATATTAGTCAGCTTGAATTGCCATAATATACAATAGACCAGTGGCTTAAACAACAAAAATTTATTTCTTATAATTCTGGAGGCTATAAAGTACAATACCAAGTTCAGTTCAGTTCAGTCACTCAGTCATGTCTGACTCTTTCTGACCCCAGGCTTCCTTGTCCTTCACCAACTGCCAGAGCTTACTCAAACTCATGTCCATCAAGTTGGTGATGCCATACAACCATCTCATCCTCTTTCGTCCCCTTCTCCCACCTTCAATCTTTCCCAGCATCAGGGTCTTTTCCAATGAGTCAGTTCTTCACAACAGGTGACCAAAGTATTGGAGTTTCAGCTTCAACATCAGTCCTTCCAGTTAATATTCAGGACTGATTTCCTTTAGGATGGACTGGTTAGATCTCCTTGCAGTCCAAGGGACTCTCGATTAAGAGTCTTCTCCAACACCACAGTTCAAAAGCATCAATTCTTCAGTGCTGAGCTTTCTTTAGGTCCAACTGTCACATCCATACATGACCACTGGGGTCGGGGCGGGGAAAGCCTTGACTAGACGGACCTTTGTTGACAAAGTAATGTCTCTGCTTTTTAATATGCTGTCTAGGTTGGTCATAGCTTTTCTTCCAAAGAGCAAGCATCTTTTAATTTCATGGCTACCATCACCATCTGCAGTGATTTTGGAACCCCCCCAAAATAAAGTCTCTAACTGTCTCCACGGTTTCCCCATCTATTTGCTATGAAGTGGTGGGACCGGATGCTGTGATCTTAGTTTTCTGAATGTTGAGCTTTAAGCCAACATTTTCACTCTTCTCTTTCCCTTTCATCAAGAGGCTCTTTAGTTCTTCTTCGCTTTCTGTCATAAGGGTGGTGTCATCTGCATATCTCAGGTGATTGATATTTCTCCTGGCAATCTTGATTCCAGCTTCTGCTTCATGCAGTCCAGCATTTCTCATGATGCACTGTGCATGTAAGTTAAATAAGCAGGGTGACAATATATAGCCTTGATGTACTCCTTTTCCTATTTGGAACCAGTCTGGTTTTCCATGTCCAGTTCTAACTGTTGCTTCCTGACCTGCATACAGATTTCTCAGGTGGCAGGTCAAGTGGTCTGGTATTCCCATCTCTTTCAGAATTTTCCACAGTTTGTTGGGATCCACACAGTCAAAGGCTTTGGCGTAGTCAGTAAAGCAGAAGTAGATGTTTTTCTGGAACTCTCTTCCTTTTTCCATGATCCAGCAGATGTTGGCAATTTGATCTCTGGTTCCTCTGCCTTTTCTAAATCAAGCTTGAACCTCTGGAAGTTCACGGTTCACGTACTGTTGAAGCCTGGCTTGGAGAATTTTGAGCATTACTTTGTGAGCCTGTGAGATGAGTACAATTGTGCAGTAGTTTGAATATTCTTTGGCATTGCCTTTCTTTGGGATTGGGATGAAAACCCACCTTTTCCAGTCCTGTGGCCACTGCTGAGTTTTCCAAATTTGCTGACATATTGAGTGCAGCACTTTCACAGCATCATCTTTCAGGATTTGAAATAGCTCAACTGGAATTCTATCACCTCCAATAGTTTTGCTTGTAGTGATGCTTCCTAAGGCCCACTTGACTTTGCATTCCAGGATGTCTGTCTCTAGGTCAGTGATCACACCATTGTGATTATTTGGGTCGTGCAGATCTTTTTTGTATAGTTCTTCTGTGTATTCTTGCCACCTCTTCTTAATCTTTTCAGCTTCTGTTAGGTCCATACCATTTCTGTCCTTTATTGTGCCCATCTTTGAATGAATTGGGGAGAGACACAAACATCAAGAAAATCAAACATCTAATTTTCAAGAAAATTAGAGATGCCAAGGGAACATTTCATTCAAAGATGGTAGGCTATAGCCCATGGGGTCACAAAGAGTCAGACATGACTGAAAGATAACACTTTCACTTTTCTTCTTTTTCACTGGGGTATAAAGATTAATTAATCAGACAGCTTACAAGGGTTCAGAATCCAACAACTGCCTATTGATAATATCTAATTTCTTTCTTAAAAGCCATGATTTCCCTCATTCTGTGTAACAGTCTTAACGTGAAGAGCTTTCCTATTTCTCTGGTCATTTCCTTCTTGGACAAAGCAACAGAGGTAAGCATGCAGCCTTTATTAACTCTATTGAATACACAAAGAAAACGGTTGCTTAAAATTTAAGGACAAGAAATAATATTTGTATATGCTCAGCTCTAGGGGAAGAGATGAAATGGAGAAGAGTTCTTTTTAAAGTCCTTGTGTTTGAATTTTTTGCTTTCTTACCCGACTGTATTCTTTAAAGGAGCAGGCTTCTTTGGGTTTTTCACCAAATTAAAGCAAAGAATCTTTTCTAAAAACTTTTACTAAAATAACTTCTCCATTTCATCTTCAAAAAGCTTCATGAGCAAAAAGTAACTCTCCACTTTAGTAGTTTCATAAAACTGAAGTGAAAAGAAGTCATAATATCAATGTCAACAGGACTTAACATGAAAAACAATATTTTATCAGTATCCGGTTATGCCACAGGCCATTCCTTTTCAAAGGAAGGTTTTTCATTCATGTCGTTTATGATGCAGCACCCAATATGTAGGGATATTCCAGACTGTAATTACTAAAGCAATTATCACTGATTGTTCAGGTAAAGAGACTGAAGTTCAAGCCATCAAGTGCTACACAGAAAGTGTCACAGTTGATGTTTTCATACATTTATTTAATTTTTCTTTTATTTTTCATAAAAGTAATACTAGCTCATGGTAAAATACTCAAACACCAAGATAAATACAAAAAAATAAAATAAGTATTGCTCCATCTTTCCCAAACTTTGTCTGGAGGTAACCATCCTTGCCTAATGCTTGTGGAAAAGTAGACAGCTAACATCAATGTATATATTAGCCATTTTTAATACACAAATTGGATTACTTAATGAATAATATTTTGCACCATACTTGTATCAGTAGCAAGGTACTTTTTGGAGAGCTTTCCAGAACAGCACATGTAGCTCTATCGCATTCTATTTAATAACAGATCATTTCCATAAGAATTCAAAACAGGATTCATTTTTCCTGTCTCTTGGTAACCACCATCCTTTGCACCATGCCAGTAACTCTCTTCCTTAAGAAATTTAGCAATTGAATTGAGAAAAGTTCATAATATCAATTTCAACAGGATTAACTTAAACAACACTACTTATCAGTATCTCACCATCCCAGGGACCAGTCTTTTTCAAAGGAAATTTTTCATTCACGTTCTTTATGAGGTAGCACACATGAAATAGGATAATGCCAGGCAATATCCTCTCTCTTTCACACTCACAGCAAAAATCAAAAGACACAACTTGTTTTCTGGCTGTGCCAATGCAACACAAGCTTCAGGTACCTTTTCCTCAGACCTTGTAGCTCAAGATAACTATCCTCAAGTTCAAAATAAAAAGAACAAGAGGAAAAAATTAAGACTTCTTCACACTAGATATAGAACAAATCTGCTAGTTAAAATTCTGAGCTGTTAGTTTGACAGATATAGACTTTAAAAGACAATTTCTCAACATTCAAGTGCAACCAGAGGTGACAGAACATTCTTTTCCCAAACTCAATCAGGGTCTTAAAGTGGTGGAGTTCCAGGTACAATGAGAAAAACAAAAGCAGACAAAATCCCAGAGTGCTCAGAAACATGCAACTCAGTAGGTTTTCTAGAAAAGAAACCTCATTTAGGTAGAAAGATTAGAAATCCTATTCAGCAAACATTGGCTTTTCTAGAAGTACAAAACCCTAAGTAATCATTTCCCCTAATCAAACGTGTGTCCTATTGCTCCCTAATCAACAATAATGAATGGATTCTGTAAACTAGAGTATTCATAAGCCTTGTCAATTCAGGAAAACAGCACTGTCGTTTGTAGCTTCACAGAGGAAGGCAGAGACAAGACAGAGATGCCCATCTTCTTGCCCCCAGGCTCTAAAGGCCAACAAGGCTTATTAGTTATTTATCTACCTCCACAGAGCCACATTCAAGGCAAGATGCCATTCTACAAACCTCACCCAAATGTAGACAGGCTGGGAAAGAAAAGCCAGCCAAAAAAAGCTAGATATTCAAGCTTGAGAAAGCAACAGAGCTAAAAGGAAAAAGAAATAGTGGTTTAATTCATTTAGGTGTCACATTTTTATTAATTGCCTTTTCCACCAGCCACTGCCTGTACTGGATCTGGGTATAATAAAACTCAATCTCCATAGCCAAAGAAATCCCAGTTTAAAGCGGGAGACAGAAATGTAAACAATTAACCATTCAGTGCTGTAAACACCATGATGAAGACAAGTCACAGAGCTATGGGAGGATAGGAGAGAGACTCCCTAATCCTAAACAATACAAAGAACAAGCACAGAGAAACTATTTCTGAATCCTTACTGGGAAACTGCTCACAGTGGTTGACTTAGGAGGAGAACTATCTACTGAAAAATAGAACTAGAGAGACTTACTTTCATAGTATACACGTATTCTTCAACTTTGAAATGTGCACACTTCACATGCATCACCAATTCACAAATTAATCAACTAAAAATAGCAGGTAAAAATGATTCAAGAAACTAATCCTTGTTCAAGGTGAAAAGTAATAACTGTCTGATATCCGCTTCAGTTCAGTTCACTTCAGTCACTCAGTCAGGTCTGACTCTTTGCGACCCCATGAATTGCAGCACGCCAGGCCTCCCTGTTCATCACCAACTCCCGGAGTTTAATCAAACTCATGTCCATTGAGTCGGTAATGTCATCCAGCCATCTCATCCTCTGTCATCCCCTTCTCCTGCCCCCAATCCCTCCCAGCATCAGGGTCTTTTCCAATGAGTCAACTCTTCGCATGAGGTGGCCAAAGTATTGCAGTTTCAGCTTTAGCATCATTCCTTCCAATGAACACCTGGACTGATCTCCTTTAAAATGGACTGATTGGATCTCCTTGCAGTCTAAGGGACTCTCAAGAGTCTTCTCCAACACCACAATTCAAAAGCATCAATTCTTCGGCGCTCAGCTTTCTTCACAGTCCAACTCTCACATCCATACATGACCACTGGAAAAACCATAGCCTTGACTAGACGGACCTTTGTTGGCAAAGTAATGTCTCTGCTTTTCAATATGCTATCTAGGTTGGTCATAACTTTCCTTCCAATGGGTAAGTGTCTTTTAATTTCATGGCTGCAATCACCATCTGCAGTGATTTTGGAGCCCAGAAAAATAAAGCCAGCCACTGTTTCCACTGTTTCCCCATCTATTTTCCACGAAGTGATGGGACCAGATGCCATGATCTTAGTTTTCTGAATGTTGAGGTATAAGCCAACTTTTTCACTCTCCTCTTTCACTTTCATCAAGAGGCTTTTTAGTTCCTCTTCATTTTCTGCCGTAAGGGTGGTGTCATCTGTGTATCTGAGGTGATTGATATTTCTCCCGGCAATGATTCCAGCTTGTGCTTCTTCCAGCCCAGCATTTCTCATGATGTACTCTGCATATAAGTTAAATAAGCAGGATGACAATATACAGCCTTGACATACTCCTTTTCCTATTTGGAACCAGTCTGTTGTTCCATGTATAGTTCTAACTGTTGCTTCCTGACCTGCATATAGGTTTCTCAAGAGGCAGGTCAGGTGGTCTGGTATGCCCATCTCTTTCAGAATTTTCCACAGTTTATTGTGATCCACACAGTCAAAGGCTATGGCATAGTCACTAAAGCAGAAATAGATGTTTTTCTGGAACTCTCTTCCTTTTTCCATGATCCAGCCGATGGCAATTTGATCTGCTTATTCACAGTCAAAACAATAAGAATGCATTAGTACATGTGTGCTAAGTAGCTTCAGTCATGTCTAACTCTTTGCAACCCGATGGACTGTAGCTTGCCAGGATCTTCTGTCCATGGGATTCTGCAGGCAAGAATACTAGAGTGGGTTACCATGCCCTCCTCCAGGATTTCTTCCTGACCCAGGGATTGAACCTGCATCTCTTATGTCTCCTGCATTGGGAGGTGGGATCTTTACCACTAGCGTGACATAAGAATGCATTAGTACCCATGAGTAAATAATAATGCATCTAAATTTTTATAAGGATGCTTGAAATTCAACATTTTGCATTTTATAACAAGGTCCTATGTTTTGTGATAAAGAATCTGCCTGTACTGCAGGAGATGCGGCAGGAGCTGCGGCAGGAGCTGTTGGTTTGATCCCTAGGTCAGGAACATCCCCTGGAGAAGGAAATGAAAGATCACTCCAATATTCTTGCCTAGAAAATTCCATGGACAGAGTCTGGTGGGCTACAGTCCATGGGATCACAGAGTCGGACACAACTGAACATGCATGCGGGCACCCATGTTTTCATGCCATCAGATCATGGCTTTAATAAACTATGATGCTGATCATGCTGGAAATTGGTTTTACTACTTGATAGAATAGTTGGACTTCCTCAAGTAGAAGGTACACATCATCCATTTCCGTATGTGGGTAGATACTCAAGATGGTTCTCAATCTTTAATGTGTGTCATAAGACTAGTTAAATCCCATTGCTAGGCCTCTCTTCCAGAGTTTCCAACTAAGTAGGGTCTGGGATGTGACCAGGGAAATTGCATTTCTAACGAATTCCCAGATAATGATATTGCTGATGAAAAGACCTCACTTTGAAAAACCCTGCATTAGAGTAATCTTGCACATGTGCACCAGGACACATACTCATATTCATAGGATATTCATACCTGCATTTTTCAAAATGCACCTAACTGGAGACAACCCAATCATTACCAATAAAATAATGCTTAAGTTGTGATGAAATGGTACCACAGATTGAAAGTGAAAGTCCCTTAGTTGAGTCTGACTCTTTGTGACCCCATGGACTATACAGTCCTTGGAATTCTCCAGGACAGAATACTGGAGTGGGTAGCCTTTGCCTTCTCCAGGGGATCTTCCCAACCCAGATCTCCCACGTTGCAAGAGGATTCTTTACCAGCTGAGCCACATGGGAAGCCCAAGTGTACTGGAGTAGGGCCACGGATTACCATATAGCAATAAAATAAGCTGCAGCTTCCTTCAAATATATGAATGATGCTCAGAAAAATAATATCAACATATTTGATATGTTTTCATGAGTATAATGTCCCAAAATAGGAAAAATGAAAGTACTGTATCATTTACAGTTGCAAACACAGACAATAAAAGTATCAGTTCAGTTCAGTCACTCAGTCGTGTCCGACTCTGCGACCCCATGAATCGCAGCACGCCAGACCTCCCTGTCCATCACCATCTCCTGGAGTTCACTCAAACTCACATCCATCGAGTCCGTGATGCCATCCAGCCATCTCATTCTCTGCCGTCCCCTTTTCCTCCTGCCCCCAATCCCTCCCAGCATCAGGGTCTTTTCCAATGAGTCAACTCTTCACATGAGGTGGCCAAAGTACTGGAGCTTCATCATTCCTTCCAAAGAATACCCAGGGCTGATCTTTAGAATGGACTGGTTGGATCTCCCTGCAGTCCAAGGGACTCTCAAGAGTCTTCAACATCACTGACTTAGGTGGTCATTATTCCAGTACTGGCTTTGTAATTATTTATTAAATTGTACAGATATATTTAATGAACATTCTTTACAAATGTTATATTTAATAACAAATGAAGAGAAAAATGTATCCAAAGAGTTAAGTGAAGTCACTCAGTCATGTCCAACTCTTTGCAACCCCATGGACTGTAGCCTACCAGGCTCCCCTGTCCTTGGGATTTTCTAGGCAATAGTACTGGAGTGGATTGCCATTTCCTTCTCCAGCAGATCTTCCCAACCCAGGGATCGAACCCAGGTCTCCCACATTGTAGACAGACACTTTACCGTCTGAGCCACTCAGGAAGTCCTGGGTGGTTCATCTCCAAAGAGTAGACAGCATTAAAAAACGAGGCAGGAAAAGCTTCATATAGATGCTGAGACATAACTTCCAACAATCTTCTTAATTAAAAGAATCTTTATCTCCAGATACTTGAAAATATATTTGTTAAAGTAAAGAATTTTTAAAATACATTATTCTGTTGATGAGTTACATTTTTAAGTTATCAATTATAAAAAATCAATGAAAGCTTCCATAAATTAATAACAATTTCATCTCGCTGCCAACTCAATGGAAACAGATTTTTTAAATAATCTTTTTTATTACTGCTTTTAAGATAAATAAATGTCTAATTGATTATAATTAAATATGCTTTACAGCACAGAATCAGGCTATTTTCTATGTTTGGTAGGCTCTAACTGCCAAATTGCTAGTGGAAAAATCATTCCTGGAACTTAGTGTTTTCAGCAAGTGAAAAGCAACCAACATTTTATGATCCAGAACATCTTTCTTTATTCTTTCCCAGAAATAGACAAGAATTCTTTCTTTCTTAACGCAGAATCATCACTTTAATCCATGAGAGGTAAAAGGCTTTCCAAAATATCTACCTCTTTAGCCAAAGTCAAAGCACATCTCCTATTTTCTGTTTCATTCTGCTGAATCATTCCTATTTGCTTCTTAGGAGCACCATCTTCAAGTGAAGATCAGTTTTCCTTTTGACTCATGTATCTCTATAATGATGTCTTATTTCTAAAGTTAACAATTACATCATTATTCTAAAGACTGCAAGGATAAACCACATAGTTCTCCTCCTAAGCTTCTCCAAAGTCAAGAAAATCATAAGCTGACCAGGAAGCTGTCTCTAAAATTCAGGGGCTAATACATCTTTCATCCATACATGAGTTCCCACAAATCCACTGTTAAATCCATCATTTTGGGTATGGATAAATGAGTAAGAATGATTGTCATTCATACGTCTGATTGAATGTAGAAAGGCACTCATAAATGTATTCAGGGAAAGAATATTAAAGGCAGTCAGTTCTAAAATATCATGATGCCTTGTGACCTTGCCTCCCTCCCTCTCTCATTTTCAGTTTCTTTTTTTACTCTGGATGGTTCTCACAAAGAACAACAAAAATATTACCTAAATTCTTTATCGCTTGTTCACCATAAACCTTCTCTTAATGCTAGTCCACACCCAGTGTTACTGACTCCTCTAGGAAGCCTTCCTTGAATTGTCTCCCTTCTCTCCAGGAGGTGTGTTTCGTATTTCTGTGTTCCCACAGAACCTCACACTAGTCTCTTTTTCAATACCTTCCCAGTGTATTGCAATTACCTATATGTCTGCTGTCCCCATTGCTCCTTGAGGGAGTGGCTATGTTATATTCCATCTCTGAATCTATATCTAACACAATAACCGATACTCAGTAAGCATAATATTGAACTGAACTCACGCCTCAACTTTTCCAGTTCAGTCGCTCAGTCGTGTCCGACTCTTTGCGACCCCATGAATCACAGCACGCCAGGCCTCCCTGTCCATCACCAACTCCCGGAGTTCACTCAGACCATCGAGTCCGTGATGCCATCCAGCCATCTCATCCTCTGTCATCCCCTTCTCCTCCTGCCCCCAATCCCTCCCATCATCAGAGTCTTTTCCAATGAGTCAACTCTTCGCATGAGGTGGCCAAAGTATTGGAGTTTCAGCTTTAGCATCAGTCCTTCCAAAGAAATCCCAGGGCTGATCCCCTTCAGAATGGACTGGTTGGATCTCCTTGCAGTCTAAGGGACTCTCAAGAGTCTTCTCCAACACCACAGTTCAAAAGCATCAATTCTTCGGTGCTCAGCTTTCTTCACAGTCCAACTCTCACATCCATACATGACCACAGGAAAAACCATAGCCTTGACTAGACAGACGTTTGTTGGCAAAGTAATGTCTCTGCTTTTCAATATGCTATCTAGGTTGGTCATAACTTTCCTTCCAAGGAGTAAGCATCTTCTAATTTCATGGCTGCCGTCACTATCTGCAGTGATTTTGGAGCCCCAAAAAATAAAGCCAGCCACTGTTTCCACTGTTTCCCCATCTATTTGCTGTGAAGTGATGGAACCAGAGGCCATGATCTTCTTTTTCTGAATGTTGAACTTTAAGCCAACTTTTTCACTCTCATCTTTCACTTTCATCAAGAGACTCTTTAGTTCTTCTTCGCTTTCTGCCATAAGGGTGGTATCATCTGCATATCTCAGGTGATTGATATTTCTCCCGGCAATCTTGATTCCAGCTTGTGCTTCTTCCAGCCCAGGGTTTCTCATGATGTACTCTGCATATAAGTTAAATAAGCAGGGTGACGATATACAGCCTTGACATACTCCTTTTCCTATTTGGAACCAGTCTGTTTTTCCATTTTCAGTTCTAACTGTTGCTTCCTGACCTGCATACAGACTTCTGAAGAGGCAGGTCAGGTGGTCTAGTATTCCCATCTCTTTCAGAATTTTCTACAGTTTATTATGATCCACACAGTCAAAGGCTTTGGCATATTCAATAAAGCAGAAGTAGATGTTTTTCTGGAACTCTCTTTCTTTTTCGATGATCCAGTGTATGTTGGCAATTTGATCTCTGGTTCTTCGGCCTTTTCTAAAACCAGCTTGAACATCTGGAAGTTCACTGATTACACAGTGGAAGTGAGAAATAGATTTAAGGGCCTAGATCTGATAGATAGAGTGCCTGATGAACTCTCCAGCCTGGCTTGGAGAATTTTGAGCGTTACTTTACTAGCATGTGAGATGAGTGCAATTGTGCAGTAGTTTCAGCATTCTTTGGCATTGCCTTTCTTTGGGATTGGAATGAAAACTGACCTTTTCCAGTCCTGTGGCCAATGCTGAGTTTTCCAAATTTGCTGGCATGTTGAGTGCAGCACTTTCACAGCATCATCTTTCAGGATTTGAAATAGCTCCACTGGAATTCCATCACCTCCACCAGCTTTGTTCATAGTGATGCTTTCTAAGGCCCACTTGACTTCACATTCCAGGATGTCTGGCTCTAGGAGAGTGATCACACCATCGTGATTATCTGGGTCATGAAGATCTTTTTTGTCTAGTTCTTCTGTGTATTCTTGCCACCTCTTCTTAATATCTTCTGCTTCTGTTAGGTCCATACCATTTCTGTCCTTTATTGAGCCCATCTTTGCATGAAATGTTCCCTTGGTATCTCTAATTTTCTTGAAGAGATCTCTAGTCTTTCCCATTCTGTTGTTTTCCTCTATTTCTTTGCATTGATCACTGAGGAAGGCTTTCTTATCTCTTCTTGCTAGTCTTTGTAACTCTGCATTCAGATGCATATATCTTTCCTTTTCTCCTTTGCTTTTTGCTTCTCTTCTTATCACAGCTATTTGTAAGGCCTCCCTAGACAGCCATTTTGCTTTTTTGCATTTCTTTTCCATGGGGATGGTCTCGACCCCTGTCTCCTGTACAATGTCATGAACCTCCATCCATAGTTCATCAGGCACTCTATCTATCAGATCTAGGCCCTTAAATCTATTTCTCACTTCCACTGTGTAATCATAAGGGATTTGATTAAGCTCATACCTGAATGGTTAGGTGGTTTTCCCTACTTTCTTCAATTTAAGTCTGAATTTGACAATAAGGAGTTCATGATCTGAGCCACAGTCAGCTCCTGGTCTTGTTTTTGTTAACTGTATAGAGCTTTTCCATCTTTGGCTGCAAAGAATATAATCAATCTGATTTCGGTGTTGACCATCTGGTGATGTCCAAAATAATCTTGTGGCAAAAGTAAATGCTGATCTACTACATGTAAAGTACTTTGCTGGAAATCTGGGGGATGCCATCATGGAGATTTACAATTAAAATTGCCACTAAATAAAATATAGTGCAAGGGGGCGGGGGGAAGTGTTAAAATGCTGAAATAGAATAATGAAGAAAATATATGAAAATGCTGAGGAGAGAAAAATCTTTTCCGTGAATGAGCAGAGGAGGATGGGAAAGGAAGTAGCCAGGCAGAAAGTGACACTACCTAAACGACACACTGACCTTCAGTCCCTCATTATCCAGGCTTGAATTACTAGGAATTACACTTAATTCCCAGCCTCATCTCATATCGTCAGCTGAAAACTCCCAAATATTCCATTCTTGGAAATGGTCCCTAAATTCACCACCTCCTTTGCAATTGCACTCCTATTGCCTCATCCATTACCTCTGATGTGAAATGAACAACTGCAATAACCTTTTAGCTAATCTCCTTCTTCCTTCTTTCTTTACTCTATCAATATATCTTATAGAGTCTTTCAGGATTAATATCAACATGCAGTTCTAATCCTATCACTTCTATGCACAAAAGCTGTTAATGACTCTCATTAACTATCAAATTAATTTCCCATTCCTCAGAGCCCAAGCACAGTACAATGTGTCTAAAACCCACAATTTTATCCTTACCTCCAACCATACCCTTACTCTGACCCTGTGCTTTGGCCAAACTCGGTTGTTCAACATTCCCCAACAGTCTCTGAATCTTCCTGCTTCATTTCTCTCCCTCTGCCAGCTGTAACTTCCCTCTCATCTCCACTAGCCAAAATGCCAGCCAACTTGTAGAAATGGCCAATGTGGCTCTGGTGACATTTGCTTGATGAAGCCTCCCTGGTGGCTATATTTTTCTGCACAGCAACCTGATCTCTCCCACTCTGAATGCCTATGGCATTCCTTCTTTGGATTCTGCGCTGTTTTCACTGCCCCTTTGTATGCAGACTCATAGAACCTCCCACACTCTGCAAAATACCTCCCCTTCCCCAATCATCCCTCTCCATTATGCTTGGAATTGTTTTAAGAAGGAATTACATTTTTATTGAGAACAAAGCAGCACTTCATTTCCCCCAAAAAACTCCTCAGGCACCTGGCACAGGGTCTGACCCTAAGAGTCTTCCATGCAAATTCAACATCAAAAATGGATATTCCTACAGAAACACACTCTCATGGCCAGATGGAAACATGCAAATCTAAGATAAACCTTTTACATTATCATTTTAGGAAGGAAATGTAGGTATTCCTAGGGTGGATGTAATTTGGTATTATTGATTGTTTGTTCCTCCATGATTCTTATGCTGAGTTGGCCATGGAACACATCTGCTTAGTGAAAGTACAGAGACTAACAGTAAGTCTTTAAAGACAAATTAGTCTCACAGGCAAGAATTCTCCTTGAGTCTTGGAATGATCTCAGATGAAATGTTGACCTGAGGGGTAGCAGCTAAAACAAGGAGGCTAAGTGGGAACTAGGGAGACCAGCTACCTGGGCATTTCAGCTGGGGAGGATTATAAGTCAAGATGTCTCTGTTATTGTCAGCCACAGCTCTCCAGACACAAAAAGTTAGAAGCAAGTGGAGAAATGTAGGGACCCTGGAGCCCCACCAAATCCATATTCCTTAAAGATTTTGTCACTTTTTTCTGGTGGGAGTAAGATATCAAGCAACATTTTACTTATAAGAACTATATACATAAACAGATTTAATTACTAATCCACTTCCATGTCTGGAGGAGAGTCAACCTCTGAAAAAAAGAATGCCCAAAATAATTCCCCATTTTCCTACAGTTTATGTCCTTGCTTGTATTGTCCTTATATTTATGTTGTTATATGTCCAATAATTTTTCCAAGCCAGACACAACTTGAGAGGCATATTAAAGATTTGGTATTTAGATAACATAATAAATCATTCATTCCCAGTAAAGAGAAGCACGCCCTATATTATTTGGCCTCAAAATTTCAGCTGATTCTGAATGCCAAATATGAATGCATGTATCATGGTACAGAACAATCAGTGATCAATGGAGCTATTATTCCTTCTCCCACTTAAAAAGCAGTATAAATTTCCACTGTATAGTATTTTCAGTGTCAGTGGGAGTGGGAATTCATTTAGCACTGGTGATGTTTAGCACTCTGTCTCATATTTATTGCTGTTATTTAGTCACTAAGTTGTGTCCAACTCTTTGCAACCCCATGAATTATATAGCCTTCCAGGCTCCTATGTCCATGGGATTCTCAAGGCAAGAGTACTAGAGTGTGTTGCCGTGCCCTCCTTCAGGGCATCTTCCCGATCAAGGGATTGAACTTGCATCTCCTGCATTGCAGGCAGATTCTTTACCACTGAGCCACCCAAGAAGTCTCCTACATACTGGTGCTCGAGAACTGCTCAGGTAGCCTTCGCTGTTAAAGATGCTCCTAAGTACATATGAGTTACTTTGTGAGCAGACATTGAAGACTTTCTCCTCTCCTCAGCTATTTACCAGTCTCTCTGTCTGCAATGCGGGAGACCTCGGTTCAATCCCTGGGTCGGCAAGCTTCCCCTGGAGAAGGAAATGGCAACCCACTCCAGTATTCTTGCCTGGAGAGTCCCATGGATGGAGGAGCCTGGTGGGCTACAGTTCACAGGGTCGCAAAGAGTTGGACATGACTGAGCGACTTCACTTTCACTTTCTATGAAGTGAAAATTCTATTCCTTTTTAAAACATTTTCACTCATCAACACACAAGGAAGTATTGGGGAAGCCGTACCTAGCCTGTGCTCACTCCATTGATGCACAAGCTTAGAATAAGCCTGATGTAACTAATACACCATTTTCATGTCTATACATCACTTATCAAATAAAATCATGTATGTGAAAAGAAAGATAGAAGTTACTTGCCAGGACATCCTGTTCTAGACATTAGCTGTGCTAAAAAGCAATCAAGGTAAATTACAGAATGTCACAAAGACGTGAGCTAAATTTGCACAACCCTCTTATTTTAAAGATAAGAAAATCAAATTCCAGCATGGGGAAGGTGCAGTCATCCAGTAACACCATGGATTAGTGATAGAGTGTATCTCAGAGCTCAGAGGCCCATGTCTCCTCCAGTGGTGCTGACCCGGTCAGTAAATCCACAGGAAGATCAGGAAACCATCTGCATGAAAGGCTGATTCATCTCCCACCCACAATCTGATGCCTGAAAAGCCCCCATCAAGTTTCTGAATAAGACAGAAAGGGAAAACTGCTGGTACTGTTCATGTATGCGTGCATGTATTTTAGATCCTCACTAGAGATTAGATAGAAAACAGGCAGAGAATGGACCCTTTGAGGACCCTTTGGGACTGAGGAGCCGAGGTGAATATCATCAGGAACATAAGAAGTTCAGGAAAAAAAAGTGGTCAAACATGGGAAAATGGCTTCCCCTCCCCCAAAACTGAGGATGGAGGAGACAACTCTGTGCACATGTAAATCCCATGTAAAACAGCCAAAGAGACTTGGAACAGTTTTAGGTGAAGAAATTGTTTTTAAAAATACTATAGGAATTTATAAAATTTTGCAAATTGGGTAGTTCAGGAAAGTTCTAGAACAGTTTCAGGGGACATTATCCATTTGCTAGCCGAAAGTGAGAGGTAGGACAATAGAACAACAACAACAAAAAGAGCAAAGAGAAAATGTAAGATCAAATAGAGACGAACACAATATTAAGAGAAAGGTGCTGACCATGCCTCTCCTGGCCTCTCCTGGCTGCCCCACGGCACCTGCTCTAGTGCTGACCCTTTGCATCTGGACTGATTCAGTGCCACCTCCCAGGCAACACCTTTGCCTCCAACTCTAGCCTCACACTGAGGTCAAAGGGCTCTCAGACCCTTTGTGCTCCAGTGACCTACTCATTGCCCATTGCTCCTCTTGAACTCTGCAAAGCTACCTCCCAGTTTTCTTTCCAAGACCAGATCAGTTGTTATCTCAACCAGGAAGATTTCTCTGATCCCTTAGTCTGTCTTAGAAGCCCCTTCTCTGTGCTCAGACAGTCCCTGGGTTTATTCATATCTATAATCACACCTAACACACTATCCTGCAAACTCTGGTTCACTTTTCTGCCTTTCTAATTAGAGTGAAAACAACTCAAGGGCAGGAACTGTCTTCTTTTCCTTGGTATCCTCCATGTTTATCACAGGGCGCGGCATATAGTAGCAACTCATTGAATGTTTCCTGAATGAAAGAATATTCCTAATGTTAAACCTGATGATGTAACATACCTGCAAATTCTCCAGGGCCTATGATATAATGAACAGCTGAATTCCTTTGCTTATTGTAATATTCAAGGTTCTTCATGGTTGGAGTCCTGGATATCTTTCCTGAACCAGGTAGCCTGGATAAGCAGATGTTTCCATCAGAGCCAAACTCCTTTCCTTCACATAGATTGTCTGAATATTCAGATCAACCAATGAAGGACTCCCCTTATGAGATTTTGACCAGAGATAAGCCAGAGTGACACAATGGTTGTCCACCAACAAAGACCCAAATAAGTTGTCTGGCACACAAGGTGTGGCCTTCAAACATGCTGATGAAACAAGGCCATCATACTTCAGGAAATCATACTTCAGGAAATCATACTTCAGGAAATCATACTGCCCATTTCACAGAAATGCACTTGAATCATTTGTTAGCAACCACTGGCTTACACAGAGCCTGGTAGGCATCCAGACAATCCATGTTGGACCAAGTGCTCTGTGGGAGTTTCAGCAGAAGAATATCTAAAAATCTCTAATGAGAAGAGAATCTTCTCACCCACCCCCACCCCAGCCTTCTCCACACATATCTTATCATTGTGTTATCTTGAAGCACAGGGTTGATTAAATTTTGATAAAATTTTGATAACCTAGGTGGGCTTCCCTCATAGCTCAGTTGGTAAAGAATCCACCTGCAATGCAGGAGACCCCGGTTTGATTCCTGGGTCAAGAAGATCCACTGGAGAAGGGATAGGCTACCCACTCCAGTATTCTGACCTGGAGAATTCATAGACTGTATAGTCCATGGGGTCGCAGAGTTGAACATGACTGAGCAACTTTCACTTTGATAACCTAGATAATGTTCATCTACCTGGTCCCAAGGAACAACTGGAAATCATTGAGATGGTATTTTTCAGCAGTATAACTTACAGCCTTTCAGCAGTATAACCTAAAGCAGCGTAATTTTTCAGCAGTGTAACTTAAATGAAAAGCAAGGAGGTCCCAAATGACCAGCAAGGGTGCTGTTGACATAGATATGTAAGCTAATTATAGCAAACATAGAATTCACTTCTCAGGGACCTCACTCAGGAGAGGCTGAAAGTTAGTGCTGGAAAGTGAACTCTGAACCTAAAATCCCTCTCCATTTGTCACCCTGACCTTAAGAGACAGAAGCATCAATGAGCTTGCCTTTCGTATAATGTGGCCTCTATGTTCACATCCACAGCCTTTGCACAGGTTTGCTTATCTGCTTAACCCAATCTTTCTTAGGTGTAAAGATCCATTCAAGATGCCAACTCCCTTGTGAGTCTTTCCTTATTTCACTGTCAGGCGTGATTGCTTTCACCTCCCAAAACCCTGATGAACATCTATTCAGTACTCATGACTTCCTGCCCCGAAGTATGGTCTTCTGTTCATATCTTGCTCCCTTCTGGACTGTGAGTTTCTTAGGACAGAGAACACTTTCATTTTATCTCTTTGTCCTGGTGTTCCCTAGAGAACTGGGCCTGGCTAAGAGTAGGAACTCTCTTCCCAACCAGCACATGCTGTCTTAGCCTGGAGCAGTGTTCTGAATATCAATTTCCCAAATAAACAATGCTCATGAAGAAAATTAATAAAGTAGAAAATACTCCTCTGACTCAAGGCCAAGGTGGCCACTCTCTCTCAGGAGTTGTAGAAATGTTTATAAGACAACCATTCCCTTCTCCAGAGGATCTTCCCAATCCAGGAGTGGAACCGAGGTCTTCTGCATTTCAGGCGGATTCTTTACTGTCTGAGCCACCAGGGAAGCCATTATAAGGCAGACATGGTTACAAATGGTCATCCCACCACTATGACAATCACAGCTGCTGCTGCTGCTGCTGCTGCTAAGTCGCTTCAGTCGTGTCCAACTCTGGGCAACCCCATAGATAGCCCTCCAGGCTCTCCCATCTCTGGGATTCTCCAGTCAAGAACACTGGAGTGGGTTGCCATTTCCTTCTCCAATGCATGAAAGTGAAAAGTGAAAGGGAAGTCGCTCAGTCATGTCCAACTCTTAGCGACCCCATGGACTGCAGCCTACCAGGCCCCTCTGTCCATGGGATTTTCCAGGCAAGAGTACCGGAGTGGGGTGCCATTGCCTTCTCACAGCTTTTCAGTTCAGTTCAGTTTAGTCACAGACATGTCCGACTCTTTGCGACCCCATGAATCACAGCACGCCAGGCCTCCCTGTCCATCACCAACTCCTGGAGTTCACTCAGACTTATGTCCATCAAGTCAGTGATGCCATCCAGCCATCTCATCTTCTGTTGTCCCCTTCTCCTCCTGCCCCCAATCCCTCCCACCATCAGAGTCTTTTCCAATGAGTCAACTCTTTGCATGAGGTGGCCAAAGGACTGGAGTTTCAGCTTCAGCATCATTCCTTCCAAAGAAATCCCAGGGTTGATCTCCTTCAGAATGGACTGGTTGGATCTCCTTGCAGTCCAAGGGACTCTCCAGAGTCTTCTCCAACACCACAGTTCAAAAGCATCAATTCTTCAGGGCTCAGCCTTCTTCACAGCTTCTAGCTTTCCATAAATGCCTCCTCTCAATTACATCAGAGGTACGGCTTGAACAACACAACTCTATGTAAAGATGGAAAACAGAGATATTCTCCTCCTCTTAGTCTAACTGGATGAAAGTGTTTAGATGAATATTCAACCATTCCTAAAGAGACACAGAGAGATGTATTGGCAGAAACACGGTGTCTAGGGATAAAGATCTACAGTTTAGCTTTACCACTTAACAGCTTCTTAATTTTGGCATACAAGTGTTTATCACTTGTAATTTTCTACAATGAGTCTTTTGCAGTCTTTGGTCAGTAGGAAGTTGATGAGTACTTTCTAGGTGATTTTATTTTTCTTTCCCAATAAATGTAGTCTTTGGTCCATGCTTAGTCACTCAGTCATGTCTGACTCTTTGCAACCCATGGACGATAGCCTGCCAGGCTCCTCTGTCCGTGGAATTTCCCAGGCAAGAATACTGGAGTGGGTAGTTGTTCCCTTCTCCAGGGGATCTTCCTGACCTAGGGAGTGAAACCAGATTTCATGCATTGCAGGCAGATTCTTTACCATCTGAGCTACCAGAGAAGTCCAATAAATGTAGTAAATACAATTTATTTTCTCTGTGTATAACCCTGGCCTTATTCTATGTTCATATACATTGCGTTTGCATTATTTTAATTTCTGAGCAGTACGTAGTTTCAGTTTTGATTTGTTCTCTAACCAAGTGTTATTTGGGAGAGCTGTCTTTGTTTCAGTGTAGTTTATCATGATTGGGGACTGGAATTTTTTATTAACTTCTGTTATTATTTTAGTTTTGTTTCATGGCCAGAGAGTTGGGCTTACATAAGTTAATGCATTTTACCACTTAGCTTTTGATTGTTAAAACTGTTCCTTATACACGGTGGTGTTGGAGGGAGCCATATTTTCTCTTCTGGATCTTTGAAATTTGGTTCTGAATTAATAAGAGAAAAAACAGTACTCATAACCCACCAAGACAAAAAGACATCATAAATATCTCTTATCTCCATCTATCTTTGCTTGAACCATTTTACTTTGGCCAGTAGACTATGAATCTATTAAAGTAGAAGCATAGTTTTTACAGAATAGAATAGCCAGACTTTTACAAAAGGGATATCGGGCAGCAAAATTTATTCAGCAATGAAAATACTAGATGCTTTATAAATTTCTATAATTTAGAAATTTTAAACATTCTTAGCCAAGAATGCCAACAATATTACATGTTGATTTGACTGCAACATATTCCCATTATTTTGTTTATGAAACGCCAAGATAATTCATGATTTTTTTCAATATTGTTATTTCCTCATCCTTTCCCTTTCCTGTCCATATTTACATCTTCTCTTTCATAGTCTATTTGATGCTGGCACCCTGTCTGCTAGCTTGACTTTTTCAAATAACATTTGAAACCCAGCAGCTTCCTAACAGGCTCATCTAACCATGTATTCATTTGGGCCACCTTTCATCTGAGCAGCTCAGGCTATCTCAAAGGCATTAACTCAAGGCTCTTCTGGGACATACTCAGTAAGTCATAATTATATCCATTCTGAATGGAGGTCTGCTCAGAATGTTGATGACTAATGGAAACTTACCCAAGATACTGCAGGAACTTGGACTAAAATTCAAAGTCTCTGACTCCAACAGCCTAGGTTCCACATTAAACATTACAATTTTGTCTATTAAAGTTTGAAATTATCTTTCCTTTTAAGTTTCAAATTATGAATTCAATTGTTAAATCTTTAATCCTATCATTTGTTATCTTAGACCCCCCAAAAAAAGTTCCAGGAAACGTAAAAGATGAAATAACAAGCACTTGAAATAGACTAGGTTTCTCTGCTATCACTTACAGATTTATAATTTTCTTCATGGATCCATGGGGGGAGGGGGTTGTCTTTTTTTAAACCATCCCTGCCTTTCATCTCTTCCTCCCATCTCCAATACCTATCAAATGGTTGCACACAAACGTTTATTTTTTTCTGGCATATACAAAATACAACACAACATAAATTGAAACTAATTATGTGGCTTAAAGCTCAACATTCAGAAAACGAAAATCATGGCATCCGGTCCCATTACTCCATGGGAAATAGATGGGGAAACAGTAGAAACAGTGTCAGACTTTGTTTTCTGGGGCTCCAAAATCACTGCAGATGGTGACTGCAGCCATGAAATTCAAAGACGCTTCCTCCTTGGAAGAAAAGTTATGAGCAACCTAGATAGTATATTCAAAAGTAGAGACATTACTTTGCCAACAAAGGTCCGTCTGGTCAAGCCTATGGTTTTTCCTGTGGTCATGGATGGGTGTGAGAGTTGGACTGTGAAGAAGGCTGAGCACCGAAGAATTGATGCTTTTGAACTGTGGTGTTGGAGAAGACTCTTGAGAGTTCCTTGGACTGCAAGGAGATCCAACCAGTCCATTCTGAAGGAGATCAGCCCTGGGATTTCTTTGGAAGGAATGATGCTAAAGCTGAAGCTCCAGTACTTTGGCCAACCTCATGAGAAGAGTTGACTCATTGGAAAAGACTCTGATGCTGGGAGGGATGGCCGAGGATGAGATGGCTGGATGGCATCACGGACTCGATGGACGTGAGTCTGAGTGAACTCTGGGAGATGGTGATGGACAGGGAGGCCTGGCGTGTTGCAATTCACGGGGTCGCAAAGAGTCAGACACGACTGAGCAACTGAACTGAACTGAATGTGCAAAAATTATCTTAAATGACTGAAAGATATAGTAGAATCTTTTCCAAGTAATTCAGTTTTGTTCTGCTTAGACACATAGTTAATTCAAAGCAGGCTACTAAAATGCTCCTTAAGAGATACATGCTTTGAAGTTAGGTTTTAGAGAAAACCAGGGGCTTCCACAGTCACTCAGTAGTAAAGAATCTGCCTGCTGTACAGGACAGTCGGGTGGGCCAGGAAGACCCCCTGGAGGAGGTTACAGCAACCCACCCCAGTAAACGTGCCTGGAGAATCCTATGGACAGAGGAACATGCTGGGTGTCCATAGGGTCACAAAGAGTTGGACAC
Organism: Oryx dammah; assembly: GCF_014754425.2. Lineage (NCBI taxonomy): Eukaryota > Metazoa > Chordata > Mammalia > Artiodactyla > Bovidae > Oryx > Oryx dammah. The sequence continues at coordinate 80,411,312 of NW_024070209.1, read as the reverse complement.
GACTGAATCAACTGAGCACAGACACACACATTAGCGATGACCATATTTTAATCATGAACCATGGGTACTCTAATGCTAGGTCTTCACTACTAAGACTATTACCACTCACATGCATAGTAATGATGCACATCCATGCATCAGTTTACAGTTGACAAAACACTTTTAGACCCATTATCCCCTTGGATTCTCCAACTATCATATCAAGAGAGAGAAAGACATCACTAATCTCATTTTACACACAAAGAAACTGAAGGTCCATAAGGTTAAATGATTTACCAAAGGCCAAACAATCGAGAAGAGGGCAGGACCAGAAGCTAAGAATGCTGCCTCTATGTGTGTTTAGTCGCTCAGTCATGTCCAATCTTTGCAACCCCGTGGACTGTAGCCTACCAGGCTCCTCTGTCCATGGATTTTCCAGGTAAGAATACTGGAGTAGGTAGCCATTCACTTCTCTGGGGTATCTTCCCCCAGGGATTGAACCTGAGCGTCCTGCTTTGCAGGCAGATACTTTACCATCTGAGCCACCAGGACCTCCAGACGCTCATCATTTCAGTAACCAGCCCCAAGTGTTGGTCCCATCCTCTCCATCCCTTCGCATAAGCTTCTCTGCTAAGATTTTCTTGAGAACAGGGGCTGAGTAGTTAGTATTCATCCCTTTCTTCTCCACAACTCTGCACAGAGGTTGTGCTCAATAAATGTCCTTTGCACTAAATGTAATTTCAATGAATAATGGGCTTAAACTGTACCAAAAGCCCAATGGCCATCCTTTGGGTTAGTATTGCCTTATTTTAATAAAAGTTCTGAATTAAAGAGGCTGAGTAATGAAGCTCTTCCTGCAGGGCCAACCTCTGCAAGGAAGATGCCTTCTCTGCTCTGGGTCTGGGGGACCCCTGAGTCTTCTCAGTCTCTTAGGTTTGATTCAAGGCCCATCTGCTCCAGAAAACCCTCTCCATCACATTCTTCTTCCTAAATCCTTTCAGATTCATGTGCCCCATGCTGAATAATGCACACTCACAACTTTAATTAAAACCTACTCCACATTTCTCCTCAAATGGACAGAGAGCAATTTTAATTTCTCTGCCTCATCCCAGCATTGTCCAGAGTAGCATCTCATGTATAGTGGGTTCCTAATAAACACTGACTAATAAACACAGGACACATTAGCTTCTGAGTTCAATCTTGGCCAGATTGTTGAAGTGATTCTCCTTCTAACCTAACCCCAGCACTTGCCTGAGTAGACCAGAATATGCCCTCTGCTTGACTAAATACATGACCAAACACAGAGGGTCAAGGCTCCATCTCTGAGCTGCTGCTCCTTTGTATCTGTGGGCTATGAACAATCAAGCACCTTATCTGCCTCCCCGTGTAGTCTTCAAACTGCAGACAGCTATAGTTTGGTTCTGCACATACAAAAAGCGAAATCCTAGTTCCTCCATACTGGCACATGGAGCTCCCTGATATCCAAATAGCCCCTGAGCAGCACATGAATGGCTAGGGAACAACATAAACTCATGGTTCTCGCAGTTTCTTTAAAGGGTCCCACTGCAATGCAGCACTCAGCCTGCTCGCTCTCTAGGAAAGGATGGCTCAGATCTCAGTGGTGTGGAAGGGAGTGCTGAGAGCCTGAGGAAAGAACTAGTGCCGAGAGTGCTGTGGCTGAGTCGTAATGCTCACAGCCTGGGCGTTTAAAGATGCTGCACTGATAGTGGTAATCAGAGACAGACAGAGACACAGAGGCAAAATGGACATGGAGAGAGAGAGGGAAGCAGAGAGAGACGTAGCAAAAGACAGAGGGGTAAGGTTTGCTGTGTTAGTCATTCAGTCGTGTCTGATTCTTTGTGACCCCCATGGACTGTATCCATGGAATTCTCCAGGCAAGAATACTGGAGTGGGTTGCCTTTGTCCTCTCCAGGGGATCCTCCCAACCCAGGGATCAAACCCTGGGTATCCTGCATTGGAGGCAGGTCCTTTACCATAAGCCATAGGTTTGGTGAGAAGTTTTCAAGACTTCTGCTGCTGCTGCTAAGTTGCTTCAGCCGTGTCCAACTCTGTGCGACCCCATAGACGGCAGCCCACCAGGCTCCCCCATCCCTGGGATTCTCCAGGCAAGAACACTGGAGTGGGTTGCCATTTCCTTCTCCAATGCATGAAAGTGAAAAGTGAAAGTGAAGTTGCTCAGTTGTGTCTGACTCCTCGTGAACCCATGGACTGCAGCCTACCAGGCTCCTCCGTCCATGGGATTTTCCAGGCAAGAGTACTGGAGTGGGGTGCCATTGCCAAGACTTCTACAAGTTTCCAAGTCAGTTGTCTGGAGGAATCTTGTTATTTTAGTTACTCACTCACAGGGAAAACTGAAACCACATATCCATGTAGCTGAGCTGTATCTGAAATCCTAAGAAAAATAGAACCCAGAAAAGCTGGAGCTTAGCTGCTGGGCGCCAGTTTATAAACTACCTCTATCAACCTATCCCTCCCCTTTCTCCACTCCATATCCCAAGCCATTTCCTGCTTTAGGATATCTTAGTGCCCATCTCCTCCCCTAGAATAAAACTGGTCTCTACAGAATACTACCCACATTTGTCAGGCAAGGTGCTGAGAACCCATACTTCCCTGTCCTTACCCCCACCCTACACCCTAAGAAAATTAGTTGTATCAAGCCCGATCCTTTAGCACAGGACATTAGTCTCTAGCCTATGAGAAAGAAACTCCAGACTTGGTCTGCAAGCTAGAGTCTGTCCTTACCTGTGAATCCCTTCTCGATGCTTTGGGTGCTGGTACTATGGTCTTGTTACCTGGTGATGGGGCACTGGAGGCCCTGCTCCTGAGGACAACGTAGCTCCTGGCCATTTATTAGGTTTTCTTGGGATGTAATTTCTTCTCCTCCTGAATCATTTATTAGCCATTTAATTTTTTTTCTTCTAGCTTTGTAGGTACTTATTGGGCACATATTATAACTATAAACTCAGTTTCAGTACAGGGAGGTCAAAATAAAAGTTCATTGTAAACCAGATTTAAATGACAATTTGGGGTGTGCAGAAGTTCTCAAGCACAGGAAGTCAGACCTCAACCCCCAGTCTTTGGTGAAAGCTCACTGCAACAGAAAACTCCCCCAGAAATGAGTGCCAAGAAGTAGGACTCCGAGGCAATTAATTCCACACATAAGTGCCTCGAGGCAGTCGCATCCCTCATTTTTAATTTATACTTAAATAATCTAATGCAGCTTTTAGATAAACTGGCTCTGGCCCACGAAGATGCCTGTGTGAAGGGGAGCAGAGGGAGAGGTCAGCACAGAGTCAAGTTTTAGTCGTTCAGTCATGTCCAACTCTTTGCGATCCCATGGACTGTAGCCAGCCACCCTCCTCTGTCCATGGAATTTTCCAGACAAGAATACTACAGCGGGTTGCCATTTCCTTCTCCAGGGGATCTTCCTGACCCAGGGATCGAACCCAGGTCTCCTGCATTGCAGGCAGTCTCCTATATTGCAGGCAGATTCTTTACTGACTGAGCCACAGGGTTAGCCCAAACTAAAGTAACACAGTTACTAATGAAATAGTTGTAAATAGGGCATGGGGCTCAATCTGGCCCTGACTTACCATCTAACAAGACACTGATGTTTCAGCTGGAACTATAGGAACGACAGGTGGTTCATCAGGAAGTAGAGAGAGAGGGAAGGCAAGAAGTTCTAGAAGAGAGATCAAGGGTTGAACTGTCCTCTGACACAGTGGAGGTTGGAACCCAGAGTGCACAGGTGTCTACATTCCTTGGCCTGGGAAATCAATTGTTGTGTGTGTGTTAGTCACTCAGTCGTGCCTGACTTTTTGCAACCCCACGGACAATAGTCCACCAGGCTTCTCTGTCCATGGGGTTCTCCAGACAAGAATACTGGAGTGAATTGTCAGGAGACCCAGGTTCAATCCCTGGGTCGGGAAGACCTCCTGGAGAAGGAAATGGCAACCCACTCCAGTATTCTTGCCTGGAAAATCCCATGGATGGAGGAGCCTGGTACAGTCCATGGGGTCGCAAAGAGTCAGACACGACTGAGTGACTTCACTTTCACTTTCTCCAGAGGAACTTCCCAACCCAGGGATCGAACCCTGGTCTCCTGTATCAGAGGCAGGTTCTTTACCATTGGAGCTACAAGGAAGTCCCTAGCTCAAACATTCCCTAGCTCAGTTGTTAGGTTGGTTAAAAATCACTGAAGCATCTGCACTTTTCCTTTAGAGCAAGTCTCATGGTTTGTATTTGTATATATCTGTAAGATTTGCTCATATGTCTCTCCTCCAGTTTCTACTCTATCCTAGACCTACTCCAGAAAGACAAAAATTCCAATGGTTTTGCTCACCAATGAATCCTCAGCACCTAACACTGCCTTTAGTACCTAATGGGACTCACTAAATATTTGACAGTGAACAATGAAAATTCTCTCCTTCATCCAAGACACATTTGCATTAGAGTGGACTGGCCTGGGGAGAGGCTGGTTTCCACTGGTCTCCCTCCTAGCTCTCAGCCATGTCTTTTCAGAGGTGGGCCAGGCTCGACACTGGGTGCTTCTTACCTGGATCTGGGCCTTGAACTACTTCCTTGCTCTCTGCAATCAATCAGCATAGTGTACTTTAGAGGCCATTCTCCACGATAGATAGCTCAGATGATTTACCAACTCAGATGATTTACTCCTGCAATGCAGGAGACCCAGGTTCGATTCCTGGGTTGGGAAGATCCCCTGGAGAAGGAAATGGCAACCCACTCCAGTATTCTTGCCTGAAGAATCCTATGGACAGAGGAGCCTGACAAGCTATAGTCCATGGGATCACAAGAGTCAGACACGACTTAGTTACTAAACCACCATCACCACCCCACGATAGAGGTCACCAACTCCCAGTGAAACAACACAGCCTCACTCTCAGAGAGCTCTGCTGACTACTGTACCTTAACTCTGTACCTCTCAGAGGGATAATACCACACATCAGTTCTGGTCTTTTCTGTTTCTTCTTGACAGTCTTAATAGCCCCTCCCAGCAGGGCAGGCCAAGATAATTAACCAAAGTCCAGAGAAGTCTAGGTATCCAATACCCAGCCCGTCCCCACCATTCTGCAGATGAGGAAACTGAGACAGACCTAAAGAAGTCACCAAAGGAGAATAAGGACAGAGATCCCTGGCCTTAAGTTCACGCTCCTTCTTTTCTCCTCCCTTGCATTTTCTCCCTTCAATGGCATCTGCTTATTAACGTTTCCTACCTCTCCACTTTTTCTCAGCTCCCACTGCCATCATACCACTTTGGCATTCACATCCTTCCCTGGATTCTCAATGCTCTGCCCATGGCATCCCCACCACTCCCATAAGCAGGCTCTTCTCCATCCAAAATTAAAGTTATCATCACTGAAAAGCTAGCTCAAATCTATTCCGAAATTCCAGAAAACCCTCCTAGTACAGCTGGCCCAAGATTCCTTTCTATCTCTAACACCTTAAGTCTAGGACCCTTCTTAGACACTTTTGCATGTACTTTATTTCTTATACTGTTATCCTTTGTTAAGGGAAATGCTTCTTCCCCACCCAAGATAAGCCTTTCCCCTCCAAAGAGAGCATAATTATTAACATCTCTCTACCCTTATTCACTTCTTCTCAGGGAAAAGTAGCAAAGAATAAATTCATAATTATAGACTCACTTCCTCTCTTTTCTTCTTGGAAATAAGCTCTTCTACAAAGAGTGTTTCCTCTGTGTTCCCTGGGGAGAGATGCACTGCACGGTAAGGGTGTAAGTATCTCTAAGTTTAGACTTCAGTATCAGATCACCTGCTAGGATCTATGCTAAACTGTGTGTACCTCAGTCTAGTCTTTATCTAATCTAAATAAACGTACTTTATTGCCCGATATGCATTATATTTGACGTGTTTCTTGACTGGTCCAGAACTAGAAGGGGAAGGGAGGGAATCCCTCTGGACACCACAGCATTCTATACAGATATTTAAATCTCACTTTCCCCTTCAATCACTGTTCTGTGCACTCTGTCTCTCATTGCTAGTATGAACTCCTTCAAGGAAAGAACTATGGAGTATATTTTTTCTATCCTCCAGAGCACTCATTTCTGAGCCTTGTACATAGCAGGTGCTCAATCCGTTTCAATTCAGTGAAATATTTGTTGAAAAACTCTGATACCTCCCAGCAATCAAGTAATTTTCCTTACAGTGTTTTCACCATAATTCTGCCACATATAAAGATCTGTAACCAAGGAAACATCTTTTCCATTCCAGCTAAAACAGGTTCTTTCAGTTTTAAAAAATCTCCTTCCATAAGAACTTCTCCTCCTCCTCCATCATTTCTCTGACTCTCCCTGCCTGTAGAAATAAGAAACAAAATTTTTAAGCACTAATAAGGTCTTGCAGAAGGAGAGCCAGCTAAGGCATGTAGTTCTGATTACTCTTTCCCTCCTTTTCATTTATAAGCCTTAAGAAAATACACTTGCTTTTAGACACAATGACACTGAAAGTTGGTAGAGCTTAGAGTTATTATTTTTCTGCCAGCAGACTCTATGTCAGTATGACAGGGATGAGCTTGTGACAATCCTAGAAATTTCCAGTTGCCGTGTTTCCTATCTTCTACCTCACAGAGCTCCAACTTATCACCCTGAGACTGAATTTTCCACTCTCTGTGTCCATTTATCCAGAGCCATATTTCTGTATCACCTGGCCTGGTGACTGTGATTTTTCTCTGCATTGCCCCTTCTGGGAATTTGTTCCCACTTTCCCACCACTCAAGTCCTGTTAGTGACATGTTACTCGAGTTCATCTAACTTTGTCAAGCCATTCTGGCCCATATGTAAACCCTCTGAGTTGTCTCTACTGGGACTTTCTTTTATTAACAGTGTAATTCTCCTGGTCCCATCTGATCTGAGGCATTTCCTCTAATTCATCCTCTTTCCTAACCTCAGTCAAACCATCATTGTCATAACAGCCTGAGTCTGCCCAATGTAGTCCAAAATGTACCACGTGTAAACTCAGAGTGCAGAAGAGAAGAGGAATTTTTAAGATGCTCTAGTCTGATGCCTTCCTCTTCTTCATTTTATAGATGGAGACACCACGGCGCATGGAGGTTAAGTTACTACAGTAAGCTAAAAGCAATCAGGACTAAACCTCACAACACTTGACAACCAATGTTTTACTCCAATATTTCTAAAGAAATAAAAAATAACACAACAACTGATATTGATTTACCATTATTGTATGAAAGAGAACCACCAAAAGTGATACAGATTTCTCACAAATCAATGCCTCAAATCCAAAGCATCTGCAAGTTGAAAACTGATTCTCAGCAATTTCTATGAGATGGATATTAAACTATAGCATGTAACAAAGCTGGATGTTCTATCCTATGAGACCAACAATTCAGACTATTAATAGTAGATGGTTGCAGTAAGAGAAACTATAGAAGACTCTAAGGTCTAATATTCTGCAAGGACTAGAAATAGCAGCTATTGAGCTTAAAATAAAAGAATTTCACCATAACATTAAATGAAGAAATGCTCCATAAAATAAATTTAACCAAAAACTGACTCTAAACAAAAAATTCCAAATCCTTAAACAAATATGTAATGAGTTCATAAAAATAGGACAAATCCTATCTCAACCATTAAGAAATCCTTTGCAATGATACATGGAAAATTCTATCACCCTCCAAATGCAACTTTCTGAATATTTTCAATATTTTGTGATGACAAACTATAAGATTTATAGCTGTATCAGCATGATGTAAACCAAAAAATAAGACTGAACATATATTTACACTAAGAACATTCCATATTTTTGCTGTTAATTTCCCACTGTCAAACAACAAACTGTGCAAAATAGTTTCAATGAATTCAGCTCTGTGTTTTCATCAATACATGACTCTTGAAATATCCACATATTTACTAAAATTCTCTTCATAAATTTTACATTGGTAATTAATGTTTCAATTCACAACCATAATACTTTGCTCTATATGCAAGAGAGAGAGAGAGATAGGAGAGAGACATGTATTATCCATGACTTTGGGCTCTCAGACTCAAATACAGCCATCTCATTTCTGAAAATAATTGTATACTGCTCCCTCTAAGCTGTCCGTCTTTCTGAAATGGGAGATAATGGCAGCACTGTTGGGAAGTGGCTGGGCATTGATGCTTTGTCAGCAGTGGGGGAATGGGTTGGCTGAATCACTTAAAAAGAGTCCAGCACTTTGTCAGGCCAGTGCTTATAATGCAATGGGCTCTCTGCATGCTAACAGAGAAGCTTGACACACAAACCCACCCTGGCTTTAAACCAATAAGTAGTCTCTCACTTGAGCCACTCATCAAACACAGCAAAGGTGGGCCAGGACTCTACAGAAGGTACATTTCCTAAGTGGACTATTTAAAATCTTCTACATTTGCATTTGTGTTACAAGATTTTGACCTTGCCAGTTACTGATTCTTTAATAACTGTAGATGGAATGATAGCAAAGCCTGGCACTCCACTGAGAGTTTTGAATAACGTTAGTATATCTAGTCCTCATCTAATTCTCAGTTGAGAGAACTGAGTCACAGTTCTAGTGAAGGCCTACCATAGTCCCAGAGATTACTCTCAGATGAAGAAATGCAGGAGAAAAATTTCCCACAGGAGATCTATTGAGGTAGACCAAGGGGATATGATCAAGGCAGTGAAAAATGAATAAAAGAGACATCTGTAATCTTTCAATGGTTCTGTCGTACTAGAAGAAAGAATATCAAGAGAAGAAAGGAGATCTGCATGGAGGCTTAACAGGCTCTGGAGAGCAATCTGTGAGTATTTTGCCAAATTTGTAGAGGCAGAAAAATCTCAAATCCTGATAATTCCAGTAAATGCAGAAGTCGTCTCTCTTAGAGCAGTTTACCAAAAATAACACCATTTATAATTTGTTATCTATTATGCCAGGTACATTATTAGATACTGAGTGCTACCTCATTACAACAACCCAGCAAACAAAGAAACTGAGATTTGAATGGATTTATTGATGTTTCAAAGTCACAGAGCTAGTAATCTCAGCCCATTACTAGCTCTACGATCTTGGGCAGATTGGACTTAAACTCTCCCAACTAAGTAACTATGGCTTCATGACCACGGCTTTCCTCACTAGAGAAGGAGGATACTGGGCTCAGAGATCTCAAAACCCCTTACAGCTCTGACAGCCTTATGCACCCTGGAATATCCTCACTGTCTTAGGTGTGCAAAATTGGACACTGCCTGAAGAGGAGAGTGAAAAATTTGGCTTACAGCTCAACATTCAGAAAACTAAGATCATGGCATCTGGTCCCATCACTCCATGGGAAATAGACGGGGAAACAGTGGAAAGTGTCAGACTTTATTTTGGGGGGCTCCAAAATTACTGCAGATGGTGATTGCAGCCATGAAATTAAAAGATGCTTACTCCTTGGAAGGAAATTTATGACCAGCCTAGATAGCATATTAAAAAGCAGACACATTACTTTGCCCACAAAGGTCTGTCTAGTCAAAGCTATGGTTTTTCCAGTGGTCATGTATGGATGTGAGAGTCGGACTGTGAAGAAACCTGAGCGCCGAAGAACTGATGCTTTTGAACTGTGGTGTTGGAAAAGGCTCTTGAGAGTCCCTTGAACTGCAAGGATATCCAACCAGTCCATTCTAAAGGAGATCGGTCCTGGGTGTTCATTGGAGGGACTGATGCTAAAGCTGAAACTCCAGTATTTTGGCCACCTCATGCGAAGAGTTGACTCATTGGAAAAGACTCTGATGCTGGGAGGATTGGGGCAAGAGGAGAAGGGGACGACAGAGGATTAGATGGCTGGATGGCATCACAAACTTGATGCACATGAGTTTGTGTGAACTCCAGGAGATGGTGATGGACAGGGAGGCCTGGCGTGCTGCGATTCATGGGGTCACAAAGAGTCAGACACGACTGAGCGACTGAACTGAACTGATGTCTATTAAAATAACAACCACTATAACAATTAAATTCTGAGCTCTCTCCAGTCCCCACTGTCTATGATTTTTCCACTAACTTGTCTGCTTTCTATATATAATATTGGAGGACACATCAAATTTTGACAGAAATATATCTAAGCTTATCTTGTTCTTTTTGTTCTAGTACCACATTCATATCATGATCCCCACTCTTCAATACTAGGATGAATCTGGATATCCAATGTACAGTTTATTCTATCCAATTCAATTTAATATACATTTACTGATTTCCTAGTCTATGAGCCAAGCTGTATGTCAGACACATTTGGCAGCCCAAGGATAGATGAGGCCTGATTTCTGTCTTCAAGAGATTTATAACATTGTGGCAGGAGAGAAAAGTGATATTTAAAAAGCTCTTTCTCATCCATTATCTTTAACCATCATAATGATTCAATGAGATAATACAATATTAATATCTTATGGTATAATGGTGATAACTATATTTTCTATTTATCCTTATCCAAATAGACTTTTACTGATGCTATTTCATGGTTAATACCTCAGTTCTTAATTGTATATTTGGAATAAATAGTTTCAATGATTTGTAGAATTCCAATATAATTCCAATCTGCCAAATCCTCATGTGAATCTTGACCCATGGAGAAAAGTGTTAGCTGCTCAGTCATCTCCAGCTCTCTGCAACCCCATGGACCATACAGCCTGCCAGGCTACTCTGTTCATGCAATTCTCCAGACAAGAATACCAGAGTGGGTAGCCATTCCATTTACCACGGGATCTTCCCAACCCAGGGATCAAACTCAGTTCTCCTGCATTGCAGGTGGATTCTTTACCATCTGAGCCATCAGTGAAGCCCACGGAGAAAGAACTACACCATGATTTGAAGGACAAAATGAGAGCATTGACATTACCCTCATCCCTACCAAACTATAATTCAAAAGAAAGATTTTATCCCTTGAGGAACCATAGGAATGCCACCATAAAATACCCAAAAGGTGCATATGGTATGCTTCTTAGCATTCAACTCTAGTTTGCCCATTGCAAAATATTGATGAGATTAGAAAATTGGTGATAATGCCTATTGCAGGCATTTGCCATATTGGTTTCCTTTTTGGAGTTATCTACTCCTAGTCTGTAGTTATTGATAGAGCAAATGCATTCTTATCCATTCTCATAAACAACAACAACAACAACAAAAAAAAAAAACACTAAAAGTAGTTTGCTTTAATTTGGTCAGACAAAAGTATAGCTTTAGTGTCCTAGGAATGACAAGCCTGAGTTGTCAACTTCTGAGTTCTATGCCACAACTTAGTTTCCCAGAATCTTTCACAGTCCCATAGGATATCATGCCAGCTCAGTCCATTAAAGATATTATATTGCCTCTTTGGAAAAATGTCCATTGAGTTCTTCTGCTCATTTTTCAAACAGAAAGTGCAAATGACAAATAGGCATATTAAAAGATGCTCAACATCACCAATCATCAGATAAATACAAATCTAAATCACAACAAGGTATCATCTCTCACTTGTGAGAATGGCCATCATCAAAAAGAACACAAATAACAAATGCTGGTGAGAATGTGAAGAAAAGGGAACCCTTGTACACTTTTGGCAGAAATGTAAATTAATGCAGTCACTGTGGAAAACAGGAGGGAGGTTCCTCAAAAAACTAAAAATATAACTATCATATGACCCAGAAATTCCACGTCTGGGGATATATCCAAAGAAAACAAAAAAAGAAAAAGAAAAACTAATTTGAAGGTGAGATGACTTGGGAGAATGGTATTGAAACATGTATAATATCATGTAAGAATCGAATTGCCAGTCTATGTCCGATACAGGATATGGTACACTTGGGGCTGGTACGCGGGGATGACCCAGAGAGATGTTGTGGGGTGGGGGGTGGGAGGGGGGTTCAGGTTTGGGAACGCATGTACACCCATGGTGGATTCGTGTCAATGTATGGCAAAACTAATACAGAATTGTAAAGTAAAATAAAAAATAAATAAATTTAATTTAAAAAAATCAAAAAAATAATAATAAATAAATAAAAGAAAAGACCCATGTACCCCAGTGTTCATAGCAGCATTACTTAAAATAGTCAGGATATGAAAGCAACCTGTGTCCAACAATAGATGAATGGATAAAAAAGTTGTGGTGTAAAAATACAGTGGAATAATAGTGATAAAAATAGGGAAAATTTGCCATTTGCAATAATATGGGTAGAACTGGAGGGTATTATGCTCAGTAAAATGTCAGAAAGAGAAAGACAAATGCTATATGGTATCACTTGTATGTGGAACCTAAAAAATGCAACAAAGTAGTGAATGTGAAAGAAACAAGAAGTCTCACAGATACAGAGAACAAACTAGTGGTTACCAGTGGAGAGAGCGAAGGGGAAAGCAGGAGCAAGATAGAATGTAGAGAATTAAGAGGTATAAACTACTCGGTATAAAGTAAGCTACAAGGATATATCATATAATATGGGTGATACGGCCAATATTTTATAATTACTATAGAGTATGACCTGTAAAATTGTGAATCACTAAGTTGAACACTTATAACTTATATAACATTGCACATCAACTATACTTCAGTAATTTTTTTTTTCTAATTTAAAGGAAGAAAGAAAGACAATATATTGATGGAAGCCAGTTGTTCAAGAAAACAGTGCGATGTTTGGTGAACACTGTTGGGTTAAAGAGCAAGTTACATCACTTGGTGTTCTACTTGGATCATTTCACCTAGTAATTTCAAAAGCTGGCCACTCTAGATGGGGCCTAGGGCCACAGAAAATACTCAAACTGGTCCTGACTTCAGAGCAGGTAGTTCCAATAGACGCCCTTCCAGCTCAGCACATTTTTAGGACCTGAAATCCCTTCAATTTTGGAGAATAAGCATATGCTCTACAACAAGTAATCAATCTTCTTTTAAAAAATAGTTCACAACTTACAACTAAGCTTGGAGGAAGACTGAACTCACAGCCGTGAGAACACGAGCCTTCCTCAGCCAAGAACTTTCAGACATTTCAGCAGAACATCGGATCATCACAGGGTGTGAATCCGTGGAGGACTACCACAATCACAGAGGACTACCACAATCACAGAGGACTACCTGTTCTCGCCTGAATTACTTAGAAAAACCAGATACCTGTTCATTGTCTAGGCTTGAGTGTTAAGTTCTGGTCTGTTGCTTAGATAAGAAAGCATTAAACTTACTGTTCAGCTTTCTATGGAACCTACAGGGTTCAGTTCAGTTCAGTTCAGTTCATTTCAGCCACTCAGTCGTGTCCAGCTCTTCACAACCCCATAAACCGCAGCACGCCAGGCCTCCCTGTGCGTCACCAACTCCCGGAGTTCACCCAAACTCATGTACATCGAGTCGGTGATGCCATCCAGCCATCTCATCCTCTGTCTTCCCCTTTTCCTCCTGTCCCCAATCCTTCCCAGCATCAGAGTCTTTTCCAATGAGTCAACTCTTCGCATGAGGTTGGCCAAAGTATTGGAGTTTCAGCTTCAGCCTCAGTCCCTCCAATGAACACCCAGGACTGATCTCCTTTAGAATGGACTGGTTGGATCTCCTTGCAGTCCAAGGAACTCTCAAGAGTCTTCTCCAACACCACAGTTCAAAAGAATCAATTCTTCAGCACTCAGCTTTCTTCACAGGCCAACTCTCACATCCATACATGACCACTGGAAAAACCATAGCCTTGACTAGACAGACCTTTGTCTAGACAGACTAAGGCAAAGTAATCTCTTTGCTTTTTAATATGCTGTCTAGGTTGGTCATAACTTTCTTCCAAGAAGTAAGCATCTTTTAAACTACAGGGTACCTACTGTCAGCTGCACGAGGCCATAGCTCTCCTGTCCAACCTGAGCCTCCTGTCCTACAATTGTGTGCTCTCTGCAGCTGCATTGTCTCCATAAAAACATTGTTTGCTCGCAGGATATGAGATCACTGTTATTAAATCCTCTGGTGTGTTTTTAAAAGCACACACTTTCTTTTTAGAGTTAAACTAAAATCAAAACCCCATTTCATATCATTATGACAATTTCTGTGAAGTCATATTAAATGTGATGCTGCAGAAGCAGGAGCTAATGATAATTGCCCTTTAATGGCATGAAGTTCAATTTCATTTCAAAGAATACCCTCCAGAAATTATATCCCCAGCAAGCAAGCATATTTCAACCTGCCAGCAATTGCAGCTAAGTAATATGGTTAAAATAAAATTGTTAAGTGGCAAATGCAGCATCCACAGTCATCTCAATAATCTGGATTTTAACCATTTGTTTGTTGGCTTGTTTCAAAATCTTGAATGCTTAATTATATACACTGCCTAAGACAAAGGGGAAAATCTGACCAACTTAATAGCCTGAGGATCCCTAGTGGTGTAATAATTGACATAAAGACATCTGCAATGCAGGAGATGTAGTTTCAATCTCTGGGTTAGGAAGATCCCCTAGAGAAGAAAATGACAGTCCACTCCATTTTCCAGTCCTGGAAAATCCCATGGACAGAGGAGCCTGATAGCCTGCAGTTCATGGAGTTACAAAGAGTCAGACATATCTGAATGACTAAGCACACACACACACATAGCTTGAGGATCCCTAGTGGTGCTATAATTGACATTAATAATAGCACACAGCATAATTAAGAAAATTACAGAATGTACTATCCTTGGTACAAATCCTGGTGACATCCTGACTCTGTAACACTGAGAAAATTACCCACTGTCTGTGAACTCCAGGATTGGCTTTTGTTTTAAATGAGATTTGGTGGTGGTGGTGGTGTTGCTTAGTCGTTAAGTCTTATCTGACTCTTTTGCAACCCCATGGACTGTAGTCCACCAGGCTCTTCTGTCCACAGATTGCCCAGGCAAGAACACTGGAGTGGGTTGCCATTTCTTTCTCCAACAGATCTACCTGACACAAGGATCAAACTAGAATCTCCTATTTTGAGAATTAGTTCTCAACTTACAACTGAGCTTGGAGGAAGACTGAACTCACAAACGTGAGAACATGAGCCTTCCTCATCCATGCAGATTCTTTACCAGTGAGCCACCAGGGGAGTCCTTTAAACGATATCAGTCAGTTCAGTCAGTTCAGTTACTCAGTCATGTCAGACTCTTTGTGACTCCATGAATCGCAGTACCCCAGGCCTCCCTGTCCATCACCAGCTCCCGGAGTTCACCCAAACTCATGTCAATTGAGTCAGTGACGCCATCCAGCCATCTCATCCTCTGTTGCCCCCTTCTCCTCCTGTCCCCAATCCCTCCCAGCATCAGAGTCTTTTCCAATGAGTCAACTCTTCGCATGAGGTGGCCAAAGTACTGGAGCTTCAGCTTTAGCATCAGTCCTTCCAATGAACACCCAGGACCGATCTCCTTTAGAATGGACCAGTTGGATCTCTTTGCAGTCCAAGGGACTCTCAAGAGTCTTCTCCAACACCACAGTTCAAAAGCATCAATTCTTCAGCACTCAGCTTTCTTCACAGTCCAACTCTCACATCCATACATGACCACTGGAAAAACCATAGCCTTGACTAGACGGACCTTTGTTGGCAAAGTAATGTCTCTGCTTTTCAATATGCTATTTAGGTTGGTCATAACTTTCCTTCCAAGGAGTAAGCGTCTTTTAATTTCATGGCTGCAATCACCATCTGCTGATTTTGGAGCCCAAAAAATTAAAGTCTGACACTGTTTCCACTGTTTCCCCATCTATTTGCTGTGAAGTGATGGAACCAGATGCCATGATCTTCGTTTTCTGAATGTTGAGCTTTAAACCAACTTTTTCACTCTCATCTTTCACTTTCATCAAGAAGTTTTTTTAGTTTCTCTTCACTTTCTGCCATAAGGGTGGTGTCATCTGCATATCTCAGGTGATTGATATTTCTCCCGGCAATCTTGATTCCAGCTTGTGCTTCTTCTAGCCCAGCATTTCTCATGATGTACTCTGCATAGAAGTTAAATAAGCGGGGTGACAATATACAGCCTTGACATACTCCTTTTCCTATATGGCACCAGTCTGTTGTTCCATGTCCACTTCTAACTGTTGCTTCCTGACCTGCATACAGGTTTCTCAGGAGGCAGGTCAGGTGGTCTGGTATTCCCATCTCTTTCAGAATTGTCCACAGTTTATTGTGATCCACACAGTCGAAGACTTTGGCATAGTGAATAAAGCAGAAATAGATGTTTTTCTGGAACTCTCTTGCTTTTTCCATGATCCAGTGGATGCTGGCAATAGTGTATGCTAAATGCCTGCCACGGTACCAGACAACAACCAAACTTCCAACAAATTACACCTGTTGTTCATATCCTCTGTGGTCACTCTGCTGGTAAAGATGCCCCCAGAGATGCCCTAAAATAGTTCAGTTCAAACTAGGAATAAGGAAGAGGCTCAGGGTGATGAGAAGAACTAAGTTATCATGATGGTGATTAGCATGCCCTCACCCCTATTTATTTCCTAGGGAGATCTAAAGCATTATTTTCTAGCTGGAGGTCAGTCCCACAAAACAAAAAGAAATGGAGCTACACTAAGGAGGAAGAAGGAGGAAGTCTGAGTTGCTGAAGCTCAGCTATCTAAATAACAAGCTAGACAGCTGGTGGGAGAGGAAGTCACGGAAAGTCAAAGTCAAATACATACTGCGAAAATCCAATGTGTGTATAAAGCCACAGTCTGGAAAAGTTTCCAACCTTCACTGTGCTCATTCTAATCACCTAGTTTGACAGAGAAAACCTTTGCCCCAGTGGATTCTATAAAAAGATTCAGGGAATAAATGTTCTACCAAGGCTGTGTAATGACTTTTTGTCTGGAAGCAATGGTCGGGAAACAAAGTCTACCCTAGAATCAAGTCTATTTCCAGGGATAAAATTGGGTGCGCTCTAAAAGCCTCCAAGTGCTTTTCAGGGGACAGGGGAGAAATAGAGTTGGAGGTATTGTTCATCAGCACAGTAAAGACAGATACTCACAGTGTTGCGTTTAGCCCCTATTTGTGGAAGTAACGCTGTGTGCTTCATCATTAAGCCCATGGAGACCAATGTGAACAGAATTTTTCCACTTCTATATAAAATAATAATTGGTAACATTTACTGAGCGCTTATGGTGCTCCAGGCACAAAACTCTTTAAGGAAACAGGATAGAATTTGCTTCTGAGTGAGCAGAGTCAAGACATAAGAGGCTCCTTCTAGAGACTCTGCAGTAACTGTTTTCTCCTATCACATGTCCATACACGTGAATGTTGTTCAGGTTCTCATGAGGCCAGAAAAGGATTCCACCATCGCAACAGCTTCCAGTTATTCAGATTCTTTCAGATCAGTCTTTCCTGAATGAAGAGTTTGTTCTCTGATACCAAGCGTGCAGACATCCTCCTGCTGCTGCTAAGTCACTTCAGTTGTGTCCGACTCTGTGCGACCCCATAGACGGCAGCCCACCAGGCTCCCCCATCCCTGGGATTCTCCAGGCAAGAACACTGGAGGGGGTTGCCATTTTCTTCTCCAATGCATGAAAGTGAAAAGTGAAAGTGAAGTCGCTCAGTCATGTCCGACTCTTTGCGACCCCATGGACTGCAGCCTACCAGGCTCCTCTGTCCATGGGATTTTCCAGGCAAGAGGACTGGAGTGGGTGCCATTACCTTCTCCAGACATCCTCCTATTGCTCTGTAATTATTACCTTAATGTTCCACTCTTTGGTTAGCTGAAGTATTAGTGTCAACAAGAGTTGTGCATGTTAAAACTCATGAAAGAGATTGTCATTTAACCCTGTGGACTTGCTCCTTCTTGCAACACTGACAGCTGACTTAAGTCCTGGTTATGATTAATGACAACTTGGTAGCGGATGTACATGGCACAATTTATCTCCAGCTTACAAAATGTTCTCTAAAATTTCCCTCACCATCCTTCCCAGAAGGATGAAAATTTTAAGAAGCCAGAAAGATTAAGCTGCACGCCCAGTAAACAGTAATGAAAGAAAAAAACAGAAATCAAGTTTCTCTGGGTTTAAGCTGGTGCCTCTATTCATGGAGCCAGAATGCCTCCTCGGAAAGAAAGTGACATGATGGAAGAACTACAGTACTGCTGGTTCACAAACTGGCCCCCATGCCCAAAAGGCACAGAGAGGCTGAAGAAAGAAGCCTGTCCAGGCTGGTCAGTTCAGTCACTCAGTCATGTCCGACTCTTTGCAAACCCATGAACTGCAGCACACCAGGCCTCCCTGTCCACCACCAATTCCCAGAGTTTACTCAAACTCATGTCCATTGAGTTAGTATGCCATCCAACCATCTCACCCTCTGTTGTCCCCTTCTCTTCCCGCCTTCAATCTTTCCCAGCATCAGGGTCTTTTTAAATGAGTCAGTTCTTCACATCAAGTGACCAAAGTATTGGAGTTTCAGCTTCAATATCAGTCCTTCCAATGAATACTCAGGACTGATTTCCTTAAGGATGGATTGGTTGGATCTCCTTGCAGTCCAAGGGACTCTCAAGAGTCTTCTCCAACACCACAGTTCAAAAGCATCAATTCTTCAGCACCCAGGCTGGTAAGGCAGGTTTAATAAGCAAAGAAATGGACATTCGGTGCTTGTCCTGGGCACACACATCCACACACCAGAACCTCAAGTTTACATACAGGACTTATCTAGGTTCAGTCACATATACCGTCCAAATGATCTCCAACAACACATTGCTCTCTTAAGGCAGTATCCTTGAAATGGCTCTGGAAACTGTGAATGAAATGTACATTCCAAAGATGGGGTAGGGGATGAGAAACCTGCAATCACCCAGGTCCAGCCCCTAGGTCAATGAGAGGTCACATCCTCTCAATTACCTCTTACAACAAATATTTCTCTTTTCCTTGGGCTCTCAGAATCTATTTGTAACTTTGAAACTGACTTATTGATCAGGTCAGGTGGGACTACTGGGGCTTTCCAGGTGGTGGTTGTGGTAAAGAACTCACCTGCCAATACAAGTTAGACCTAAGAGATGCAGGTTCGATCCTTAGGTTGGGAAGATCCCCTGGAGGAAGGCACAGCAACCCTCTCCAGTATTCTTGCCTGGAGAATCCTATGGAGCAGGCTGCAGTCCATAGAGTCACACAGAAATGACTTAGCATGTGCATACACAGGACCACTATTTTTCTAGGACTAGTATTGATCAAGGATCCTGAAAAAGGCTTGGAGAATTGTTACTAGTTTGGGGGGTTTGTGATTTATTTCTAAGCAGGAAGTTCTGTCACTCTTATTTCAAGATCAGCAATAGTCAAGAAGAGAAACTAATTTTATATGTTTAAACTGGGCAAAAAGTTCAAGACCTCTGTTGTTGTAGGTCCAGTGAAACCACTGTGACTCCAATCTCTTCTTCTTTCTCAAACCACATCAGCTTATTCTCCAAGAAGAGGCTCTAGGGAGCTATGTAGGGCAACTTCTGACTCAGTCCTTTTAGCAGCGAGAGGCTGAAGAATTCAGTAGGAAAAAGTTCTGAACTCTTAAAAGAGCTGACTTCAAGCCTCAGACCTAGCTTTTCATGGGACAGGTTCTTTAATCTTCCAATGTTCTGTCTCCTGGAAGTAGAATGAAAATTCTGTTCCAAGCAAATTAGGAAACTTATTTTTAAAAAAAAAGAATCAAGTAGAATCAGATTAGCCAAAATGGAAAACCTTGAGCTCACTTCTTCTCACAGGCACACCAAAATTACAACTATTTATAATGAAAATAGGAGCTTCCCTGGTGGCTCGGGTGGTTAAGAATCTGCCTGCAATGCAGGAGACCTGGGTCCAATCCCTGGGTCAGGAAGCCAGCTGATGGAAAAGACCAGAACCTATCAGAAAAGATCTTCTACGCCTAAAGATATAAAGAAGAAACCAAAATGAGGCCAGCAGGATGGGCAGAGTCACGGTAGAGTCAAGTGCCATACCACCATACACAGTCCACAGATGGAAACAGATTACAATTACAAAGCTTCTGCCTAAGGAGTGAGGTGTCTGAGTCCTACACTGGGTTCCCCATCCAAGGCTTCTGCATCAAAAAGAGCTCCTGGAACATTTGGCTCTGAAGATCAGCAGGACTTATTTTCAGGAGGCCCAGAGGACTGTGGGAAATAGAGACTCCACACCTAACGGCACAAACAAAATCTCACGTGCTCCATGACTCAGGGCAGAAGCAGTGATTCGAAAGGAGCCTGGATTAGACCCACCTGCTAACCTGGGAGACTCTCCCGGAAAAGCAAGAGGCAACCAGAGCTCACCTTGGAGATTCAGACACTGGAGTTGGCCATTTGGGTGAGCTTCTACCACATGGACACTGTGCTGGCAAGGGTCATTTGGAGATCTTCCTTCTAGTTTATTAGCCACAGGACCAAGTTCCACACCTGCCAAACCTGTAGGCACCAGTACTAGAATACTTCAGACCAGGCAACTAACTGGGTGTGTACACAGCCCCACCCACTAGCAGACAGACTGCCTTAAGAGTCCCTGAGCCCACAGCCATCCCTAGACACAGCCACCAGAGAGCCCAAGACCCAGCCCTACATACACATCTAGTGTGTAAGCTCTAGATCTGTTCAGGACCCCAGAGTCCTGCATTCAGAAAACTGGGGACACAGCTACACCTACCAGTGGGCAGATACCCGCTCCAGAATCCCCTGGACCCTGGTCTCACTCACCAGCAAGCCCACTGTAGCACTGGGACCAGCCTTACCCACCAATGGGTGGACAACAACCCCAGGATACCCTCAGCCCCCAAGCCTGCAGACCTACCCCAACTACCTGCAGACCAGTACCAGCCCTGGGGCCTGCTGAACCTTGGCCCCACCCATGAGCCTACCTTAGTCTCAAGACCAGCCTCACCCACCAGTGTGTGAGCACAGCCCCAGGACAATGACCGCCCCACAGCCCGCAGACACAGTCCAACCTCAGCAAGTCAGCACCTGTTCTGGGGCCTGCTGGCCCCTAACCTCATCCACCATCAGGTCAACACAAACACCCAAAGAAAGAAAAGAAGGAAGGAAAAAAGAAAGAAACAAAGCAAACTCTTTCAAGAAAAGTAATGGTCACCAGAAACAATTTAAAATATTTAATGACGATTGATGGATAAACTTTATTAAGCATATAGTGTGTATTTACAAAGCAGTGAGGACTAAGAAGAAAATAAAAGTGTGAAACACAGGTCCTATCTTTCTATATTTCATAAGCTTGCCTTAGATGATAAACAAGCACCCCCTTAGAAAGTAACTGAATAGCAACTTATGCTGTATAGCATGTAAATAAATAGAGTTTCAAATGCTACAGGAAATATATGTGGAAGAGAAGGCATTGAAGGGTTTATGCAAACAAAGATGAAAGTGCAGGAAAACAGAAAACCCAAGGTATAAGGGATACTTAAGCAATGCTGTGGTCCTGGGGAAAATATATGGCTCTCTGGGGGCAAATGTAAACCATTTTGCTAGAGAGGAAAATTGTTTGCACAAGTCTAATAAATAAAATAGGAATAAGAAAATCAAATTATGATTCAGGCTCTACTGCACAAACACACATATATACATACACACACACACAAAAAAAAAAAAACCTCAATGAGAAGAAATAACAGAAGGGAAAACTTCCCATCTACAATATAAATAAATAAGTAACTGAGGCAAACACTTATCAATAAATGTTCAAAATCTACTGAACAAAACAATGAAACTATAAAACTCTTGAAGGACTTAAAAGTAGATTTATACAAATGGACATACATATCAGGTTCTTGATTTGCAAGACAATACAAAAAGCATTCTAAGTTACATTATAAATACAATGTGATCAAAGTAAACTACACCATCTTTTCTAAAGCTAGACAAGTTAATTAGAAAGTATATTATTTAAAAATCATAATATGCCATATTAGTAGAATATCTCTGAAAAGGAAGAGCAACAGGATGAGATAAGAAGTGAGTAGATCTACCATATAGTAAAATATAAACCCTCTAAGAGTAAAACAATATGCTATTGCTATGTATGGATTGAAAGACTTATCAATAAAGCAGCATTAAATACCTAGAAACAGGACCTGTTTTGTGTGAATATTTAATATTTTAGTATATTTAATATGCAAATCAATGAAAGAAAGAAAAATGCTTAATATGTCATATTGGGGTAACTGACTATTCATATCACTAAAAAAAAAAAAAAAGATTAAACAGATTGTTTCTCATGCTACAGATCAGGACAATTAACAGAGGATAAGGCATTTAAATGTAAAAATTGAAAACTTATAGATATTAAGGAAAAAAGCATTGGTAAATTCTCTATAACCTGGAAAAAGAAAATTTAAGAAGCAAAAAGAAAAGATTAATCAATTTGATAAACATTTTTTAATTATGACAGAAAGCATAAGCAAAGTGGAAAAGACAATACACAGATAAATATTTGCAACATGCATGACAGGCAAAGTGAAGTGAAAGTCGCTCAGTCATGTCCAACTCTGTGTGACCCCATGGGCTGTAGCCTGCCAGGCTCCTCTACCCATGGAATTCTGTAGGCAAGAATCCTAGAGTGGGTAGCCATTCCCTTCTCCAGGGAATCTTGCCAGCCCAGGGATCGAACCCAGGTCTCCCGCATTGCAGGCAGATTCTTTACCATCTGAGCCACCAGAGTAGCCCAAGAATATTGGTGTGGGTAGCCTATCCCTTCTCCAACAGATCTTCCCGACCCAGGAATCAAACCAGGGTCTCCTGCATTGCAGGTGAATTCCTTACCAGCTGAGCTACCAGATAAGGATTGGCAATCCTAAAATAGAAAGACGATAAGTAGATAATCATCTAATATACAGAAGAAAAACTCTGATAACCCTATTGAAAAATGAGCGAGAGGTAATATAGATTTAACAGAAGAATAAATGCAAATTGTCCTTTAAGATGAACATATGCTCAACATAATTCAGAATAAGAGAGCTGCAGATCAAAACTACAAAGACACCATTCTCACCTCTCAGGCTATCAAATATTCAAAAGTTTAGCAATATATTCTTCTTGGTAAGGATTTAGAGAAAGAGTGTCACACATTGCTGATGTGAAGGCCAAATGGTACAATCACTAGATAACAGAATTAAGCAACCTTCCTGATTCTACATCTGGAGCAATAAATGTACAACATTTTTTAATTTGAAAAATCTAGGAAGTTTTCAAAGTCTGCTGTATTTGTATCAAGAGAACTCAACAGCCAACTTCAGGGAACTTCAACAAACCAAAGACAGAATAATTTGAGCAGTATACTCAATATCTTCCTGAGCTTTAAAATCATTATATATGTTTTCTAAATAATTCTAAAAATTAAATACTAGCTTATTTGTTATCACTGGAGGATGTTAGAAGATTGAACACATAATTCTGAAAAACGTTAACTAAATTCGGAGCGTTTGTCCTGCCTTTCCTCTTTGACCTATACCTCAGGGTAATCTATTAGTTGATAATGGGAAGTTTCTCTTTAAAGAATTAGTTATTTGTTAAAGAACCCACCACTTTGTAACTTGTAATGAAACAATGGGTTAAAGTAATGATCATCAATGATTCTGAAGCCACTGGGAGAAAATCTGATAGGAATCGTTATGACTAAGTCAAGTTGAACCTGAGCCCACTGATTAATCTTAACATCACAAAAAGAAAGAAATCAACTATTATATTCCACCTGAGGTAATGAAACACGAAGTTCTCACTGCTACAAAGTATCTGTGTCAAAAATTTGAAGCTAAATCTGATTATACCTCCAGATTTAATTATTAAGTTGAACCATATAAAATGGCCAATACTTGACCATTTTGAACTACAAAAATACAATTTCACCTGGTTCAAATGAATAGAGAGAACAGAGAAGAATGTTATTAGTGAAAGTGAGTCATTCAGTGATGTCTGACTTTTTGCAACCCCATGGACTTAATAGTCCATGGAATTCACCAGACCAGAATACTGGAGTGGATAGCCTTTCCCTTCTCCAAGGGATATTCCCAACCCAGGGATCAAACCCAAGTCTCCTGCATTCTAGGAGGATTCTTTACCAGCTGAGCCACAAGGGAAGCCCAAGAATGTTAATAGTGAGGCAATTGGCAAAATCTAGATAGTGAAAATCACTCCATTTCCTCAACAGTAAAACAACAGCAAATTAGTAAGGAAATTTTAAAGCAGGGTGAGAGTACTTATAGACTGAAAAGAATTGAGGTTTATTGATGAAACACAAGTGTGAATCTTACTAGGATTCTGATTATTAAGATTCTGATTCAAATAATCCAACTATCAAAAGAAATTTAAAAAATTTTTAAACTGAATATTTGATGATGATAATGAATTATTACTAATTTTTGGTATATTAATGGCATTATGGTATTCTTTTAAGTACTTTTTTTAGAGACATATATGAGAATGTATCACAGATGTAATTCAGTTAGTCTGGAATTTGCTATAAGATAATCTAAAGAGTGGCTATGAGAAAAAAGAGATATGAGCATAGATGAACAAAGTTGACTATGTCAATAGTTATGGAAGGTGGGTGCTGGGTACATGGACATTCATTAAACTATTCTTTATCCTTTTGTACATATATATGACATCATTTTTTAAAAAAAATGGGGAAAGCATACTTAGACTCTAATCATTGGAGGGTCATTGACAGTCTCTCACTGGGGAAGAAGAAATTCATCAAATTACAAAAAAAATAAAACACTCATTCTTGTCTTGCATTTTTCTGTGGTACACATAAGAGACCAATATAACTGCAATTCCTTTCAACCTGACTGTTTGAAGCCCAAAGCAAAGGTATCTCTAGAACGAGTGGGTGGCAGACACCCTTGCCTTACAGCTATTTTTTTTTTAAGAGAGAAATAAAAGAAAAAAGTCAACATGCAGGTCAGATCTTTGTGATTCTCTAATGCTCCAACAGATCGACTAGAAAAACTTTCCCCAAATAAATTGACGTTGTATAACTCAAAGACAGGAAAGGTTACACAAAGTTTATACATTTTTTTAATAAAACTTTAGAAGTGAACCAATTTAACCTACCTGAGCAGAAAGTTAAAATGATCTATTACTTTTTCTCTGTCTAAAAGAAACAGTTCTATGCTTACAAATACTCTTCACAATCCAAGGCACATTAACATATTCTCCGTGCAAACCTGTTTATTCTATTAATTTTCTTAAGAACTTCCTTCCAAGGATGTAAGCATAAATTTGAGTTTATGCCTTCGTGTATTTTTAATTCTATTTCTTTTAGATTTCATACATGGCATCCAAGTATTTTCAAGATTCAATTCCTGCCATCCTTGGAAATAGTAGCTTCCTCTTCTAATTTCCCCTATGACATGACCCTTCATTGTGGTGGCTCTAAACCCAAAAGTGACTCTCAAGGATTTCTACCTCCTGATGTTCAAGCTATTGTGTGATCCCCTTCATTTGAACAGGCCCTGTGACTTGCTTCTACCCAACACAATGCTGCAGAAGTAATTAGATGTCATTCCTGTGACTAGGTTACATTGTATTACAAAGCGGAGATTTGTTACTCCCATGATTAGGTTATGAAATGCATATGACCCTGTCTTGTTGGGCTTCCTATGTAGCTCACAGGTAAAGATTCTGCTGGTAGTACAGGAACTGCAGGAGGCTTGGGTTCGCTCCCTGGGTTGGGAACATCCCCTGGAAAAGGAAATAACAACCCACTCCAGCATCCTTGCCTGAGAAATCCCATGCACAGAAGAGCACGGAGAGCAACAGTCCATAGGGGCACAAAGAGTTGGACACGAAAGTTGGCTTAAAGCTCAACATTCAGAAAATGAAGATCATGGCATCCGGTCCCATCACTTCATGGGAAATAGATGGGGAAACAGTGAAAACAGTGTCAGACTTCATTTTGGGGGGCTACAAAATCACTGCAGACGGTGATTGCAGCTATGAAATTAAAAGACGCTTACTCCTTGGAAGAAAAGTTATGAGCAACCTAGATAGTATATTCAAAAGCAGAGACATTACTTTGTCGACTAAGGTCCATCTAGCCAAGGCTATGGTTTTTCCTGTGGTCATGTATGGATGTCAGAGTTGGACTGTGAAGAAGGCTGAGCACCGAAGAATTGATGCTTTTGAACTGTGGTGTTGGAGAAGACTCTTGAGAGTCCCTTGGACTGCAAGGAGATCCAACCAGTCCATTCTGAAGGAGATCAACCCTGGGATTTCCTTGGAGGGAATGATGCTGAAGCTGAAACTCCAGTACTTTGGCCACCTTATACGAAGAGTTGACTCATTGGAAAAGACTCTGATGCTGGGAGGGATTGGGGGCAGGAGGAGAAGGGGACGACAGAGGATGAGATGGCTGGATGGCATCACGGACTCGATGGACGTGAGTCTGAGTGAACTCCGGGAGATGGTGATGGACAGGGAGGCCTGGCGTGCTGCGATTCATGGGGTCGCAAAGAGTCGGACACGACTGAGCGACTGAACTGAACTGAACTGAACTGAAGACATCGTTTAAACATCTTCTCTGTTAATT
Source organism: Oryx dammah (assembly GCF_014754425.2). Classification (NCBI taxonomy): domain Eukaryota; kingdom Metazoa; phylum Chordata; class Mammalia; order Artiodactyla; family Bovidae; genus Oryx; species Oryx dammah. The sequence continues at coordinate 80,384,879 of NW_024070209.1, read as the reverse complement.
TCCTCCAGTTCTTGCTTCCAACCAGCCTTTGTGTATCTGCAGTGGCCTTAAACATACATCTATTGTTGTAAATACCACCTTATATTTTAATTATTTATGGCCTTCATACCCCATCAAATTTTTTCCTTCACTCATTCATTCATTTATTCAACAAACATTTATTCCTGGAAACAACATACTAAATAGTATACTAAGTGCTGGGAAGACAGACCTGAAAAAGTCTTTTCTCAAAAGACAGAAACCATTTCTGTTCATACTTCTGATAAGTGCTCTGGAACATAAAAAAATTTGGTCTCTAAGTGATTGCCAAAATATCAATTTTCCAAAGATAGTTTGCTAAATGACCAATTTGTCAAAAACTGCCAAGCAACTTAAACTGGTTTTTCACAGCCATTTCACTTTGAGAGGCAAGTTCAGAATTGAAGTCTGAAAAACAGAACTGTATTCAAGAAAAAGCACCCTAGAATTCTGAATGCACCTTTGCATTCTCCAGTATGAATCCCATGAAACATTGATATTCAGCTAACTAGAATTCTATGGGGGAAAAGACTTTAGCAAATATGAGCAATCTGATTATCTGGTGAATTAACTGCAGTAAATTGGATTTCAGATTATTATTCTTCTCTCTTTGATAGAAACAATAAAAGCAACAGTGATTTTAAGGAAGACAAGATTCATATAAATAATATTAGTTGGAGAGAGACCATTCTGGAGATTCAGGCCACACTCTGAGCTTTGAAAGAGGAGAAGAATCTAAGTGAATGTAGGAAAACTTTCTGTGTGTTGGTTGCTCAGTTGTGTCTTACTGTTTACAATCCCATGGACTGTAGCCTGCCAGGCTCCTCTGCCCATGGAATTCTCCAGGCAAGAATACTGGAGCTAGTTGCCTTTCCCTTCTCCAGGAGATCTTCCTGACCCAGGCTTTCTGCATTACCAGCAGAGCCACCAGGGAGTCCACCTGGAAAAAGCTAATTATTTACAAAGGACAATGAGACTACATTTCCATCAAAGGAATTAAGTTGAAATTTAATTCATTAGCTATTGGAAATATTAAAAATTATTTTATTAATTTATTTCCAGGACATTTAATTTAAAAAGTAGACATTCACAAAGAGACCTACGAATCAGAATATTGTAGGAACGATGAAACACCCACCTTGAGGAGAATCGCATTGCTCTTACAGTTAACTTTGGAGGGTTTAGAATTAGACATTGTGGGATCACTTATTCTTTATAAGCCCATATTTACTTTAAAACCAAAAACAAATGCAATGATATTCTCCTTAACATCAACAATGACAAAATATGAATACATGGTCTTTACTTGTTTGATCTTACGCACGTCCTGCATGTGTCTCTCATGGGAGTATTACTAGTTGCTTTTCTTGCTTCTTGATTTCATGTCTGTTATCAAATCCTTTTTACTTAACAAAATGATTTCAAACTATTCCTTTATTGCTTTTATTTTCTGTTTTCTATTCTGAGGAATTGTTTGTGAAATTTTGGAATTATTTCTTCTTTTAATGATTGGCAGAATTTCCTTGACATAACCATTTTGACCTGGTATTTTTCATTTTTTGGCCTCACAGCCTGACAAGCATGTGGGATCTTAGTTCCTTGACCAAGGATGGAACCCGTACCCCTTTCTGTGGAAGCACAGCGTCTTAACCACTGGACCTCCAGGGGAGACCCTGGCCAGGTGTTTTTCTATTGGTATTCTTTTCAATTCTGTTCAGGTTTTCAATTTCTTCCTAGGTAATTTAAATTTGTCTAGGATTTTTTAATTCTATCTAAGCTTTAAATATATTGACATATAATTGTTTATTATATCATTATATTATTTGTTTACTTTCTACAGTATATAATTATGCCCACGTTTTACCCCCAATGATATTTATCTGTACCTTCACTCTCTTTCTATTGATTAAACTTGCCTTTTTTTTTTTTTTTGGCCAATTTTATTTTAGTCCAAAAACTGACTTTTGTCTTTATTGATTCTTTCTACTATATTGTCACCTTCAGTTTTTATTAATTTTACCTCATTATTACTAGTTCCTTTATTCTGCTTTTTTTGGATTTATTCTGTTTTCCCAACTTTTGAAGTTGAATGCTTAGCTCATAATGTTTAGTTCTTTAGCTACTTTACAGTCCATTTTTTTCTTTTCTGGGTGCATTTTTCCTGATATTTTTTCCTAACGTAATGTTTTTAGTTACTGGTTTCAAACATAGTATGATTTATTTGAAATTTATTAAATCATGCCTTATGGCCTAGTATGTGGTCAGTTTTTCTAAACATTCCAGATGTACTTGAAGAAGTTCCCAATTATTAGGTGCAATATTCCATATATATTCATTAGGACATGATTATTATTTGTAATATTCAAATTTTATATATACTTACTGATATATTTTTGTCTGAAGTCATATACTGAGAGAGACATAACCTCCTTCTATCATGATAAATAAAAGCAATTTCTCCCTTGAATTCTATCAATTTTTGTTTATATCTACTTAAAGGAAACAAGTTTAGAATTATACCTTTCTGAGGAGTTGAACCATTTATAGCTAGTGATGTTTTTTGCCTCGAAGTTTTCTGATGTTAATATAGCTAACTCAGTGTCTTTTGGGTTTGTTTTTGTCTTTATATATTTTTCCATTCTTTTACTGTTTATTTTTCTGTATCTTAATGTTTTAGGTGAGCTTCCCCAATAGCTCAGTGGTAAAGAATCCGCCTGCCAATGCATGAGGCATGAGTTCAATCCGTGGGTAGGGAAGATTCCCCTGGAGAAGGAAATGGCAACCCACTCCAGTATTCTCACCTGGATAATCTCATGGACAGAGGAGTTCAACGGGTTACAATTCATGGGGTCACAAAAGAGTCAGACACGACTTGACGACTAAACAACATTTTAGATTCAACACTTGTAGAAACATAGCCTCACTTTCTGTTAGTTTACCAATATGACAGATTTTGTCTTTCAAATGGAGAAATTATACCATTTTCATTGATTTGAATTACTGATGCCTTTGGATACATTTTTATTTGAAGATAAAATGCTACCATATTTTGTGTTATCTTTCCAGGTTTTATTTCCCCTTTTTGTGTTAACAGTCATTCTAAAACATTTTAACATGTATTAACATGTACACACAATGAAGAAAAATGTTAATAAATATCTTTGCTTGCTTGCTGTGTGACCCCATAGACGGCAGCCCACCAGGCTCCCGTGTCCCTGGGATTCTCCAGGCAAGAACACTGGAGTGGGTTGCCATTTCCTTCTCCAATGCATGAAAGTGAAAAGTGAAAGTGAAGTCACTCAGTCGTGTCCGACTCTTAGCGACCCCATGGACTGCAGCCTACCAGGCTCCTCTGTCCATGGGATTTTCCAGGCAAGAGTACTGGAGTGGGGTGCCATTGCCTTCTCCAAATAAATATCTTTACTCTGCTCTAAATTAAACGAATGGTCTTCCCTGTTGGTTCAGTGCTGCCTGCTAATGCCGAAGATGCAGGTTCAATCCCTGGGTCAGGAAGATACACTTGAGAAGGAAATGGCTACCCAGTCCAGTACTCTTGCTTGGATAATCCCATGGACCAAGGAACTAGGAGGACTACAGTCCTTGAGGTCGAAAAGAGTCAGACACAACTTAGCGACTAAACAACAACAACAAATAAAACAAGGATGTGAGCCAGTTTGATACCTGATTATGATGGCTATAGAAGCGTACCAGACCACTGAGTTTGAGGAGCTTAATGGCCTGGAGGTCCCAGCTTCCATACTCAAAAATCCATTACCGCATATGCACAGAGGTTGTGATCACATGAGATAAGAATACCAAGGCAGATAGGTCTATTCTTGGATGATGTAGGACACTTGTAAAAAATAACTTTGCTAGTTGGCTCAAGGAGTCAGCATTGACCTTTTCAAGCTTATTTTTTAACTGCATATAACTGAAGATTTTTTTAATCTAACACTTCTTTCTTTTACAAGGGTCAGAATTTCATTATGGACTAATGGTTCTACTAGCCTGCACCAGCTTCTCATTTTTCCTCACAGACACTTCCCCTAATAAATCATTTGCATGTCTAATACTGTTTTGGAGTTTTCTTCTTGGATATCACAGATTAACAAAAGTGGTACTTGAAGTGGTCCAAGAAAACAAGTGGTATGATGGGGATTCAGGGTCGGCTCCCCTACCATCAAGTGGGAAAACAAGACAATGTCCTGGCTTTCAAGTGGGACACATTTTCTCTGGTACAAGATGATAAAGACCCCTAGCTCAGTATTCAGTAGACTCAGCATTGAATTAGTCTAAGAACTCCTATACTGGTCTTGCAATCAAATTCTAGCAGCTTTACTTTTGCTTGTCAATACTATTCCACTCTTTCTTTGTATCTCAATATGTTTTTTCCTCTGTGCCTGGGTCCTTGCCTTGATAGTCTGCCATTATCCTATTTTTTTCCTAACACTGAATTCCCTACTTAGCTCTAGAAAATCCGCTCACAATCTCTGATGATAATACGGTTTCCATTTACTGAGAAGCCTACCTACCATATGTCTGGTGTTATGTTATTGCATTAATCCTCACAACTCTGCCAGTAGTAACTTTACTGCATCTAGAGCTGAGACTCAGAAATATTCAGTGAATGGAACGAGGCTGGAGCTTTACCTGTGTGCACATTTGGCTATGCTCACTCACGGAGAAGATGAGGAGACCTCAGGGAAAAGTCTTGAACCCTGACTAGTGTGGACACATATCAGGTGTGTCCGACAGACAGAGGCCAATGTTGCCAGAACAAGTTTGCAGAAGAAAAAAGAAAACCTCTGAAATAAAATTCACCAGAAGAAAAGAATATGAATATGTTGCAGTAAACTCGGCTCATAAACGATGAATAAGGATCAGAAGGAAGAGGGAGACCAAGGCAGAGCATGTTAACTATTATCCAGGCCAGTCGTTTTAGAGACAGGCTGGGAGTGTGCTTCCCTGGAGAGTAACTGAACTGTAGATGCTCAATGAAAGAGCTGTCATGATAATTGCTGAAGAATTTGGGAACCAGACAATCCTGCTTGGGAATTCTACTCACTCCACTGCCCCCAACCAGGCAGTAAAAAAATAATACAGAAGGAAGGAGTACGCTCTCATTTTGCAAAAAGCATGGGAAAGGGACGGGGCGTTGGGAATGAGCACAGAACGGGTAGGAGCAGAAGGGACGTTTTCACAAGCCCAGCCCCAGCACATCGTCGGGGAACTGAAACTGGAGGGACTGGCAGAACCACCTCTCTCTGGGCAACAAGGATGTGCTAGAGGCAGCATTCGCATTTGAGTGACATCAGGCAGTAAAGGTTGGGAAAACGTCCATTCATTTACTCAACAAATATTTACTGAGGAGTTACTGCTTGCCAGACATTGTGCAAGATCCTTCTGTTGACTGGCAATGAGACAAACAGAAGTGTTTGAGGCTATAACAGATAATGAAAACAAGCGCTTTCTCACTAAACTCAGTAATACTTTGACTGCAAAAGCCCTTTTGGAAAAAACTCACTTTACCAAGCTTCCTTCTTTGTAAATGTTCTCATCGTAGCCTTCATTGATTTATCTAACAAGTTGTCCTTTTCTTATTGAATTATTGTGTGTGCTCAGTGACCAAGTCGGGCCTACTCTTTGTGACCCCATGGACTGCAGCCCACCAGGCTCCTCTGTCCATGGGATTTTCCAGGCAAGAATTCGGAGTGGGTTGCCATTTCCTCCTCCAAGAGACCTTTCCAATCCAGGAATCAAAATTGCACCTCCGATGTCTCCTCCATTGCAGGTGGATTCTTTACCATCACACCACCTGGGAAGTCATTGAATTATTAGAGATCATTTTTGAAGAAATACTAATCTTTTATTGATTATAGGGATTGAAAATATCCTCTTCTTGTCTGTTATTTGCCCTTTAAGTTTATTTATAGCAGAAGCAGGCATTCATTGCTCTGTGACCCAACAGCTCTTTCTATACCTTTTTACAGAACTAACCTCCTTGCCCGTAGAGTTTCTCCTTTAAGACCATAGAAACAAGGCTAGACTTGGGGTTGGGATATCTGCATTATGGCAAAAGTTTTCTAATATTACTAGCATGTGACCTCAGGTAAGTTTCTTGAGACTGAAAATAAACCCAAAACCATCAGACACTCTGCGGGGCTTCTTATATTTGACATCTGATTTAGTCTTTACCAGTATTTGCCTATTTGATAAAGAAATAAAGTGACTTACCCAGTGATACACTTAACCAGAAGGGAAAAAGACGTAATGACAGTCTTGGAAATCAGATTCAAATATGACTCTCAAGTCTATTTTGCTTTCTTCTCGATGTGTATTTAAGGACTCTCATGTGAAAAATCACACACACTCAAAAAAGTAGTAAATAGAACTATGATCCTTAAATCCCTTACTTCTCTGAGATTCCATGACTAAAAGCATCTAATGCAAACCAGCAACCATGAGTTACTCTGGAAAGGGACTACTGACCTTAAATCCACTGGTTCTGCAGAAGGAAATAATGAGCAGCAAATAACAATGGAGTGAGTAGTATCTTGATTTTATAAACCATGCAATATTGACTTTGAACAGGATTACCTCATAGTAATCAGAGATTATTCATAGATAGATTACTCATTAATCAGAGACTTCATAGAGACCAGAGTAAGCTGGTCTCTGACAAGCTTTTTTTATGACAAGCTTTGTGATTGCACTGTGAAAAGTCCTTGATGCATGGCAGTTATATATTATTGAAAGTCAGTGTTCACTAAAAAATTTACTTCTACCATCTCCTTTAATTTTCCGAAGAAATTCATGCTCTATTTTACTCTCCATTTTAAAGATAATCGAGCTGAGACACAGAGAGGTTATATGGTCCTACAGTTAGTAACACCAAAGCCTCTCTCCAAAGCCCCACTCAACAGCATGCAGTCCTGGACTTTAACTTGTTAGAAATCTACACCCAGAATAAAATCACTGCCAAGTGAGGTCCTCTTCTTATAACAACTTAGTCTTTCATGAAAATTGTTCTTCATATTGTCATTGTTGAAGAATCTCATTAGATCTTCAGTATTCAAGGAGTCTTCTGAGTTAGCAAAGCCAAAGAAAGTATATCAGAGAAAATTATGGGTCTTTCAAAGAATGAAGTCTATAAATAGACTTGCCAAATACATAAGGAAAACTTTAAAAGCATTTTTATTTCTGATTTTCCAAAAAGGAAACTATGTCGAAATTTTAAGGCTGACATTTACTTGTTGAGCAGCTAAAATTCTTTTACCTTTAAAAGTTAGACTGAAAATTTTGTGCTTTCTCCTTCTCTGTTAAAGTTTCCAAAACTCACTTAATATGAATTCCTATGAAAATTAGAGAATTACATGTTCCATAATATGGTGGCATTTAAAACTCCCTCATAAATGACTTCTCTCTCCTAGGACTGTGAGTTAAGGTAATGTAGAATGGCTGTGGAAAGCGTCATGGAAAGGTTACACTCCAAGGAACAGAAGGTGAAGAAGAAAACATTACATCAAGTTTGTGTGCAGTGTAAATTCCAGAAGAGATTACAACATCTACAGTTATGCTTGCAGTGGGTTTTCAGAGCCAGGAAGACCATGGGTGTGACATGACAGCTTGCTTGTATTGTTCATATCCCTCATAATTTATCATTGCATTTGAAGACTTACCTACACCAAGGTGACCAGATGATAGTCTAGGTAAGTACAATCGGTTTTGAACATCCCTCTGAGTAAAGTTTAGATCAAAAAGTGCAACAACCCACTGTCCTGTGTTTTGCTGCTTATTGCTTAAGTGTATTTGGAACTTTCATTAGGCTTCTTGGAAATTGTCAGAGAATTATCATAACTTTCCCTTATGAACCAGAGTCATAGAATTTCTGAGAAGCTCTTGATCCCCTATGACATTTGGTTTTATGTTACTTTTTCTAATTCTGCCTTTAAAAAAAAGGTCTGTTGTGATTCTCCCAAATGCCAAAAGGAGGAAAAACATTTATAGTGATGTTGCATAACATTTACCTTCTAAATATCAAGCTTAACATATACATAGGGCAGTAGGGCATAAAATGTGTGTGTGTGTTATATTCTTTTGTAAAATGTCATGGAGTGATTTTAATTGCACATTCAAGAAATATTGCCCAAGAAAAGGTAAAGTTTTAAATATAGAAAAGTTGAGCCATGAGCAGAATTCATCCCTCTGAAGTCAAAAACTTTTTAAAATGCAAAAAGACTAACTCTCAGAGTCATCACTGACTCCTCTTTCTTCTCCTTCATATGCAATATCACTCCATCTCTGGATCTTGTTGATTTTACCTGAGAAACATCCAGTGACCACACACTCTCTTTCTCATCTTCCATTAGGATTATATCAATAGCTTCCTTGCCAGTCTTCTAACCAACTCTTTCAACCACTTTAGCTCATTCTCTCTGTAGTACTACCAGAGTAATCTTAAAATTTGTGAGTTTGCATCCCTGACTGATAAAATTTGCCAGTTCCATATTGCCTATATAATAATAAAAAAAAAATTACAAAAAGTGTAGTGTCTCACAAAAGTGTGATCCTCAGAACAACTGTATCAGAATCAAAGGACCTACTGAAAAAAAAAAAAAAAAAAGTAGTTACCTGGCCCCAACCCAAGCTTGCTAAATCCATATCCTTGGGTCTGAATTCATTAACCTACACTTCAACCTTTTACTCAGAAAGAATAAGTCTCCTGGAGAGAAGAGAAAGCATAAAATACTAGAGAAGTTTTGAAAGTTTTCAGTATCTGTAAATTATGAATAGTTCTTATGTGCACATGTTAAGTCACTTCAGTTATGTCCAACTCTTTGCAACCCCATGGATTGTGGCCCACCAGCCTCCTCTGTTTTGGGGATTTGCCAGACAAGAATACTGGAGTGGGTTGCCATGCCCTCCTCCAGAGGATCTTTCCACCCAGAGATCGAACCAGCATCTTTTATGTCTCCTGCATTGGCAGGTGGATTCTTCATCACTAGCGCCACCTAGGAAGCTTAATCTGTCCTATGTCAATTTAACTGTTAGATCAGGAAAAGAATATAGAAAGAAAGAAGGAAAAATATTTCCACCTTCACAATTTACTATTAACCATTTGAAGAATTTAATTTTACTTTAAGATTAATAAATTAGAGCATGCAGTTTTAATAATCATATAGCTTTTATTTTATGAGATTTCTAAAATCTAGTATCTAATTTGATGTAAGCAGATGTAAATATAATAAATAAGAAAAACAACACTTAATCCCAAAATTCATTATGACAGGAAAGGAACTATAATGCCAATACACACAGAAGTTTAAGTGTGTCAAATACATTGACAGTTAAAAAATAATGTAAAACAATCCAAATTTTCAGCATAAATCATGCCATGTTTTATTTGATTAATTTCAGTAATTTTGCAATTAGTGCTTGCAATGTCATTTCTGTATCTGTATGCAATAATTTAAAAGAAAAATGGTTATCAGAAAGAAAATGAAAAGAGTAGTAATAAAGTAAAAGAAGACAAGGGCAAAGGAACTAAAAAGTAAACATGAGAAAAAGAAGTACAAAGAATCACCATACAATCCCTATGTGTATTCTTTTCAATGTACAAAGAAGTTCAAACTTCATAACATTCAAGTTAAGGTAGCAAAATCAAGGCATGATAAATGTTTTCTTATAAGGTACTTGATAGAGCAATTTTGTTAAAGATTAAACAATATTATTTAAATACAGCATGGAATATTGTGTGTGTGTGTGTATATATATGCACTAAAGTTAATTTTACATATTTTATGTAATAAGAAAGAAAACCAGCAGCTCTAGGAAAATAAAATTGATCTCAGGCTCTGAGTTAGTAAATGCTAGTAAATCAGTTAGTAAAATTTCCTCTCCCTTCTGCCTAGTTGGCAGAGTCATTTACCTTCACCAGATTGTGTCTTTTACCTCTCAAACCTCTTTTAACATTCACGCTGACCCTTACTGTGCATTGGTGGTCTCTCATAACTATGAGCTATTGTAAAAACAATGAGGACTGCTTGCTTCTAGAGCAACTGAAATGTTTTAAGGTACTTATGTGCCATACAGGGTGAAGCTGAGAGATCCTAATGCTTAAACTTCACTAGCTTCAGAGAGAAATCCACTTCTGATTGGTTGTTACAAAATGTCTCCTCTGACTAAATATGCAGCTAGAGCTCTGGCTATTTTTTATTTTCAGGAACTTTCAACTTTAACAACTAACAATTCTACTGTGTCAACTCATTTGGATGCTGCCTTCAAAATTAGGCCCTTACTTTGAATATACATGTTTTATATACATATATAGACAGAAAGACATAGAGACAGAATTCAAGATATATTTTATCTTTATATAGATTACATTAATAGTTTTATATATGTATGATCATATGTACTATATATATAATCTTTAGAGCATTGATTTTCAGAGTCTAGGCACTTAGAGTGTCTTTTTACATATATTTAGATTATCATTGCACTTCTCATATAAACACTCATATTGCACACTCATATAAATACCAAAAATTAACTCCCTTATCTTTCTTATAATTCATGGTACAAACACGAAAACAAAGAAGAATGTTGAGAATACTTGGCATGAATATTATGTCCAAATTTTTTCAGCATTGCTGCTGCTGCTGCTACTAAGTTGCTTCAGTCGTATCCAACTCTGTGCGACCCCATAGATGGCAGCCCACCAGGCTCCCCATCCCTAAGTGGTATTATAAAATCTGTCCTATATTTCAGGTCTTCAATCTAAGAAAGCTCTAAAAATAAAAAGTCAGCCTTATCTATTCCCTTGTGGCCACTGATTTTATCCACATTTTAAATGTTCACATGAATAAAAATTAGTAATTATATGCACGTTTTCAGGAGCTGACATAATGACTATCAGCAAAACACTCCCAAATGATTTTTCTCATGGTTGGAATACTTGTGATTAAAAATTACTGGGATGCATACAATAAAGTACAGAAATGGTATGGCCCTAACAGAAGCAGAAGATATTAAGAAGTGGCAAGAATACACAGAAGAAATGTACAAAAAAAGATTTTTATGACCCAGATAACCACGATGGTGTGATCACTCACCTAGAACCAGACATCCTGGAATGTGAGGTCAAGGGGGACTCAGGAAGCATTACTATGAACAAAGCTAGTGGAGGTGACAGAACTCCAGCTGAGCTATTTCAAATCCTAACAGATGATGATGTTAAAGCATTGCACTCAATATGCCAACAAATTCAAAAAACTCAGCAGTGGCAACAGGACTTGAAAAGGTCAATTTTCATTCCAATCCCAAAGAAAGGCAATGCTAAAGAATGTTCAAACTACAGCACAATTGCACTCATCTCACACGCTAGTAATGTAATGCTCTAAATTCTCCAAGCTAGGCTTCAATGATACGTGAACCGTGAACTTCCAGATGTTCAAGCTGGTTTTAGAAAGGGCCGAGGAACCAGAGATCAAATTGCCAACGTCTGTTGGATCATCAAAAAAGCAAGAGAGTTCCAGAAAAACATCTACTTCCACTTTATTAGATATGCCAAGGCCTTTGACTGTGTGGATTACAATAAACTGTGGAAAATTCTGAAAGAGATGGAAATACCAAACCACCTGACCTCCCCCCTGAGAAATCTGGATGTAGGTCAAGAAGCAACAGTTAGAACTGGACGTGGAACAACAGGCTGGTTCCAAATAGGTTAAGAAGTATGTCAAGGAGGTATTTTATCACCCTGCTTATTTAACTTATATGCAGAGTACATCATGAGAAATGCTGGGCTGGAAGACACACAAGCTGGAATCAAGATTGCCGGGAGAAATATCAATAACCTCAGATATGCAGATGACACCACCCTTATGGCAGAAAGCAAAGAAAAACTAAAGATCCTCTTGATGAAAGTGAAAGAGGAGAGTAAAAAAGTTGGCTTAAGACTCAGAATTCAGAAAACTAAGATCATGGTATCCAGTCCCATCACGTCATGGCAAATAGATGGGGAAACAATGGAAACAGTAACAAATTTTATTTTGGGGGGTTCAAAAATCACTGCAGATGGTGACTGCAGCCTTGAAATTAAAAGATGCTTGCTCCTTTAAAGGAAAGTTATGACCAACCTAGATAGCATATTAAAAAGCAGAGACATTACTTTGTCAACAAAGATCCATCTAGTCAAAGCTATGATTTTTCCAGTGGTCACGTATGGATGTGAGAGTTTGACTATAAAGAAAGCTGAGCGCTGAAGAATTGATGCTTTTGAACTGTGGTGTTGGAGAAGACTCTTGAGAATCCCTTGGACTGCAGGGAAATCTAACCAGTCCATCCTAAAGGAAATCAGTCCTGAATATTCATTGGAAGGACTGATGTTGAAGCTGAAATTCCAATACTTTGACCACCTGATGCGAAGAACTGACTCATTGGGAAAGACCCTGATTCTGGGAAAGATTGAAGGCAGGAGGAGAGGGAGATGACAAAGGATGAGATGGTTGGATGACATCACCGACTCGATGGACATGAGTTTGAGTAAACTCTGGGAGTTGGTGATGGACAGGGAAGCCTGGTGTGCTGCAGTCAATGAGTTTGCAAAGAGTCAGACACAACTGAGCAACTGAATTGAACTGAACTGTAAAGGGTGTATGTAAAGCCGTATAAATTCATCAAGTATTCCCATTCCCCACATCAGTGATTAATGGAGTATTAAAATGAATCTTGAAAACATAAGTGACCAAAGTATGTGTAGGAACAGAACTGAAGTGATCAGATGCACTTCTTCAAGTTCTTAAAAATATGAGATCTATAGTAAACAGAAGAGCAGGAACTTTCCACATCAACTGCTAATGAACAGTCTATGATGTTACTGATTACTTCCCCAGTGATCACTCACTGGAAAAACATTTCAGTGCTAGATAATGTTGTGCTTTGTTATTGCAAAACACTAACTAATTGCATGATCATATTCCTTTCACAAGTAAAAGCTCTGGACATTATAGCCCTGGACAAACAATAAGATGTTAAGACATAATGGAGCTCACTTGGTGGTTTAGTAGAAGAAAATATCACAATGAAAGATCTTCATTTTACCCTGCTGTCTTTAATAAGTACATAGCGAAGTGTCAAGATCTACTGTCTTAAGTTCAATCTTTCTATAATAATAGGTTTCTTGTTATTAATTTGTATTTTCTTCCTAGACACAGGGATCTGTGATCCACTTTATTCTCTTGAGTCCAGACCCATGCTGACAACCAATAGAAAGCTACTTACAAAGGTATGAGACTCTTTAGACATGTGGCAACCCAAAACTAACCTTAACAATAAAAAATTAATCCTGTGTAGAAGCTGTCCCAAACTTCCAGAGCTGGTCCACATGTGAGACCAATACTATCCAAGGAGGGAACATTCAACAACCTACATGTTTGTCAGCAGGAAGACCGTGCTTCTGTCACACGAGTGTATGTTCCTAGGTTCTTTGTCTCCTCACAACAGAGATTTGGAGTAACAGACATTAAAGCCCCCTCGGCGTGTCACAGCTCTCAGGTCTTGGATAGACCGTGTTATAGTTCTCAGGTCTCGAATGGACCATGTTATAGCTCTTAGATAAATCAGTGTTACAGCTCAGTGTTACAGCTCTATTTTACTTAGAAGATAGCAGGAAAATCCATCTTCGAGGTGTGAGGGCAAGTTGATCCAAAGACACGAGGAGAAGAGTGCCCCAGCGCACGGGGAGAGAGATAGAGCTAGCTTTGGCTCCTCTATTTATATGTTTATCTCTCCCTGGGCCTGTCCTATGTAAGTTGGGCCAATCAGGAGTGTTTTTGTTTTACCTGAGGTCCTCACTCTGGTACTCGGACCTTCTTTTGTTCTATTTTCGTGGGCTTTTCCATTTCTTGTCTTTTAGCCACCACCATTTTGGACTCCTTTTCCCTATTCTACCTATCTAACACTTCTAATTTTGCATTTTTTTCTGATTAGATTCTAACTGGGCTTCATAAATCTAGTCCTGCTCTTGCCTTCATATATTACCCTGGCATTCTCTGTTGTCTAGAAGCTTAAAAAAAAAGAAATGTTTAAATCCCAACAACTGTTCTGATAACCCTTTTTTTTTCAGGGACTGATCTACTTTCTCATTGAAAAATGCATCCTCACTTGAAAATTGTCACACAAATGAACAGAATTGTCATTCCACTCTATTCCATCACTGTAAAAGACTGGATCTGCAAATGGTCCAAAGCCAAAAGTATCAGTGTGTTTCAGTGAGTACTCTAACCACTGCCCTGGTTTGGTCATAGAGCATCAAGTGTAAAAGGAAAGAATTTATTCTTAAGGACTGCATAGAAACTAAATCACACAAGAATTGTACACCTGCAGTTAGTTACTGCTACTATAATCTTTTCTAAGGCAAAGAGAGAGCGACAACACATTCCTTAAATATTTCTAAATGTTAGGCCTGCTCTCCATGGCCCATAGCACTGAAAGGTAAATCGCTGTGATAAGCATCTTTCTCCTGAGGTGACAGTCTAACACCTGCAGGGGGATATTTCCTTCCCTAAATATTCTGGGTATGATACTAGTGAGAATTAATATTTGCAGAATTCATAGTTTCTCACTTAGCCCCAGAGAAATAAGGGAGTGCCTAACCTATATTTAGTGGCTATTATCTCTGAATTTTTTTCTCATAGGAGTGATAAACTGGTTTTACAAAAGAAGTATTAGTAACCATATCCAACATTGCATTAAAAACGTGACCCTGGAAAGTGGATCACAACTCTCTTTCTCTATAAAATTTGAACTTAGCTACCAAGGATCCACAAGGGAAAGTTCTCACCCTCCATATGAAGTGGCTGAGGTGAAACGATTTCAAAGTCTAGCGTATCCAGCCTATGGGGTTAGCTGCTCAAGCACCCAACCAACCTTTTAAAACAAAGAAGTAACGCCAAGACTGCTTCTTTAAACGTGGTCGCCACTGAGAGTACACATGTGCGTGCTAGGTCAGCTCAGTTGTGTCTGAGTCTTTGCAGCCCCATGGACTGTAGCCCACCAGCCCCCTCTGTCCATGGAATTCTCCAGGAAAGAATACTGGAGTCAGTGGCTATGCCCTCCTCCAGAGGATCTTTCCAACCCAGGGATCAAACTCATGTCTCTTATGTCTTCTGCATTCGCTGGTGGATTCTTTACCATTAGTGCCACCTGGGAAGCCCCTCCACTGAGAGAGTGACTTGGAATTTCATCTTAAGCATCAAAAGGATGTATGTTCATTCCTTGAAGGAATCCTTCCAACTGTATTCCTGTCCATTTAAAGTGTTTCTGTGATTTACCAAGCCCCATATGAAGGGAATTTAGAAAGTCACATAATGTTGAGGATAAGAATGTATTTATATCAGCTAAGAGACTTGGCTCAGGCGGTAAAGCGTCTGTCTACAATGCGGAAGACCTGGGTTCGAGCCCTGGGTTGGGAATATCCCCTGGAGAAGGAAATGGCAATCCACTCCAGTACTGTTGCCTGGAAAATCCCATGGACAGAGGAGCTTGGTACACTACAGTTTACGGGGTTGCAAAGAGTTGGACATGACTGAGCGACTTCACTTCAATAGCCTTGCAGGAATTTAGGAAATACATGATAAAATAAACAGGACCATGCTGATTTACATGTAAAAACAGTGTTTATGAAATGCTAAGCAATGTGTAGTCTTGCAAGGAGACATCACAACTTTCCCGCTGGGATGCTAAGCATTGTACTGCAGTGAGAAGTTTAAGGGAGGCAACACAGATCCACAGCTAAAATGGAGTGTTGACTGCAGTTGACAAAGAAAAATTATAAATGTAAAACATTCAATGACTCAGGATTCTCTTTGTAAAAACTCTCTGTGCCTCTTCCACATTTTAAGTTGCAATTTTGTTAGTCCGCCTCTTTCTTTCCTCTCTTGGGGCTTAGCAATGATATCACAGTGATATTGCAGTGCTAAGATTTGAAATTGCATGTGCTCCTAAATACTGGTTCTAGAAATCTCAAAAATAGAAGAAAGAGAACATATTTCTCTGTACAGGTGCAGAAAAAATATTTTTCTGCCTCATACAGTTAGTTCTGATAAAATGGTCAGTATCGATAAAATGCAAAAGTATCGATCTTATACACCTATCAAATATATGTGAATAAGTATAATCGGTTGTATGTTAGGTTATTGAGACTGTCTGTCCTTAGAAGTGTTATTTGTACAAAGAAGTCTTTTGGGACACCTGGACTTCAAAGGTTATTGCTCTGCCCTGAGACATTTAACCTGTTAAACTTCCAGGTTTGCGATTCTGACTGTCAGTATTTCAGTGATTATTTTCCCTGGCAATAATATTCAAATTGGCATCCCTGGGACTTCCCTGGTGGTCCAGTGATTAAGACTCCACACTTCCACTGCAGGGGGCATGGCTTCCATTCCTGGTCTAGGAACCAAGATCCCACAGACTGAAAAAAAAAAAAAAAAAACAGAGAAAAAAAATGGCATCTTGTTTCCTGAAAGTATAAATCATTGTGAGGCTGCATGGCACGGGAGCAACTGTGAGGAGATACCCCACGTCAAAGGACAGAGAAGCCCCAGCAAGATGGTAGCAGGGGAGAAATCACATTTAGCATCAAACTCCATTTCCGCCAGAGACACTCAGAGGGCTCAAACAAACCTTGTACGCACCAGGACCCAGAGACCCCACAGAGACTGAGACAGAACTGTGTTTGAGTGTCTCCTGTGGAGGTGCAGGTCAGCAGTGGCTGCCACAGGGGCAGGGGCTCTGGGTGCAGCAGACCTGGGGATGGCGTAAGGCCTCTTGGAGGAGGTCGCCATTAACCCCACCACAGAGCCGCCAGAACCTACACAGGACTGGGAGACAAACTCTTGGTGGGCACAAACAGAACCTTGTGTGCACCAGGACCCAAGAAAAGAAGCAGTGACCCCACAAGAGACTGGACCAGACTTATCTGGGAGTGTCCAGGAGTCTCCAGTGGAGGCGTGGGTTGGCAGTGGCCTGCTGCAGGATTGGAGGCATATGCATGAGACCTTTTGAAGGAGGTCGCCATTATCTTCATTACCTCCACCATACTTTGGTAAATAACAGGGAGGGAACACAGCCCCACCTATCAACAGAAAATTGAATTAAAGATTTACTGAACATGGCCCTGCCCATCAGAACAAGGCCCACTTTCCCCCTCAGTCAGTTTCTCCCAGAAGGAAACTTCCATAAGCCTCTTACCCTTCTCCATCAGAGGGAAGACAGACTGAAAACCACAATCACAGGAAACTAACCAATCTGATCACATGGACCACAGCCTTGTCTAACTCAATGAAACTATGAGCTATGCCGTGTAGGGACACCCAAGACAGACAGGTTATGGTGGAGAGTTCTGACAAAATGTGGTCCACTGGAGAAGGGAATGGCAAACCACTTTGGTATCCTTGCCTTGAGAACCCCATGAACAGTATGAAAAGGCAAAATAATGGGACACTGAAAGATGAACTTCCCAGATCAGTAGGTGCCCAATATGCTACTGGAAAGCAGTGGAGAAATAATTCCAGAAAGAATGCAGAGATGGAGCCAAAGCAAAAACAGCACTTACTTGTGGATGTGACTAGTGCTGGAACCAAGGTCCAATGCTGTAAAGAGCAATATTGCATAGGAACCTGGAATGTTAGGTCCATGAATCAAGGCAAATTCAAAGTGGTCAAACAAGAGATGGCAAGAGTGAACATCGACATTTAGGAATTAGCAAAATAAAATGGACTGGAATGGGTGAATTTAACTCACATGACCATTATATCTACTACTGTGGACAGGAATTCCTTAGAAGAAATGGAGTAACCATCATAGTTAACAAAAGAGTCCAAAATTCAGTACTTGGATGCAATCTCAAAAATGACAGAATGATCTCTGTTCGTTTCCAGGGCAAACCATTCAACATCACGGTAATTCAAGTCTATGCCCCAACCAGTAATACTAAAGAAGCTGAAGTTGAACAGTTCTATGAGGACCTATAAGACCTTTTAGAACTGACACCCAAAAAAAGATGTCCTTTTCATTATAGGGGACTGGAATGCAAAAATAGGAAGTCAAGAAATACCTGGAGTAACAGGCAAATTTGGCCATGGAGTACAGAAAGAAGCAAGGCAAAAGCTAATAGCGTTTTGCCAAAAGAATGCACTGGTCATAATAAACACCCTCTTCCAACAACACAAGAGAAGACTCTACACATGGACACCACCAGATGGTCAATTCCGAAATCAGATTGATTATATTCTTTGCAGCCAAAGATGTAGAAGCTCTATAAAGTTAGCAAAAACAAGACTGGGAGCTGACTATGGCTCAGACCATGAACTCCTTATTGTGAAATTCACACTTAAATTGAAGAAAGTAGGGAAAACCACTAGACCATTCAGGTATAACCTAAATCAAATCCCTTACAATTATACAGTGGAAGTAACAAATAGATTCAAGGGATTAGATCTGATAGACAGAGTGCCTGATGAACTATGGAAAGAGGTTCATGACATTGTACAGCAGACAGGGAGCAAGACCATCCCCAAGGAAAGGAAATGCAAAAAGGCAAAAAGACTGTCTGAGGAGGCCTTACAAAGAGCTGTGAATAGAAGAGAAGCAAAAGGAAAAAGAGAAAAGGAAAGATATATCCATTTGAATGCAGAGTTCCAAAGAATAGCAAGGAGAGATAAGAAAACTTTCCTCAATGATCAATGCAAACAAATAGAGGAAAACAATACAAAGGGAAAGTCTAGAGATCTCTTCAAGAAAATTGGAGATACCAAAGGATTATTTCGTGTAAAGATGGGCAAAATAAAGGAAAGAAATGGTACGGACCTAACAGAAGGAGAAGATATTAAGAGGACGTACACAGAATACACAGAAAGTGAAGTCGCTCAGTCGTGTCCGACTCTTTGCGACCCCATGAACTGTAGCCTATCAAGCTTCTCCATCCATGGGATTTTCCAGGCAAGAGTGCTGAAGCGGATTGCCATTTCCTTCTCCAGGGGATCTTCCCTACCCAGGAATCGAACCTGGGTCTCCTGCATTGCAGGCAGATGCTTTACCATCTAAGCCACCAGGGAAGCTGAATACACAGAAGAACTATACAAAAAAGATCTTCATGACCCAGATAACGACAATGGTGTGATTACCAACCAATAGCCAGACATCCTGGAATGCGAAGTCAAGTGGGCCTTAGGAAGCATCACTACAAAGCTAGTGGAGATGATGGAATTCCAGTGGAGCTATTTCAAATCCTGAAAGATGATGCTGTGAAAGTGCTGCACTCAATATGCCAGCAAATTTGGAAAACTAAGCAGTGGCCACAGAACTGGAAAAGGTCATTTTTCATTCCAATCCCAAAGACAGGCAATGCCAAAGAATGCTCAAACTACTGCACAATTACACTTATCTCACATGCTAGTAAAGTAATGCTCAAAATTCTCCAAGCCAGGCTTCAACAGTACATGAGCCTTGAACTTCTAGATGTTCAAGTTGGATTTAGAAAAGGCAGAGGAACCAGAATCAAATTGCCAACATCCACTGGATCATGGAAAAAGCAAGAGAGTTCCAGAAAAACATCTACTTCTGCTTTATTGAATATGCCAAAGCCTTAGACTGTGTGTATCACAATAAATTGCGGAAAATTCTTAAAGAGATAGGAATACCAGACCATCTGACCTGTCTCTTGAGAAATCTGTATGCAGGTCAGGAAACAACAGTTAAAACCGGACATGGAACAACAGACTGGTTCCAAATCAGGAAAGGAGTATGTCAAGGCCATATATTTTCACCCTGCTAATTTAACTTATATGCGGAGTACATCATGAGAAACGCTGGGCTGGATGAAGCACAAGCTGGAATCAAGGTTGCTGGGAGAAATAGCAATAACCTCAGATCAGAAGATAACACCACCCGTATGGCAGAAAGCAAAGAACTAAAGAGCCTCTTGATGAAAGTGAAAGAGGAGAGTGAAAACGTTGGCTTAAAACTCAACACTCAGCAAACTAAGACCATGGCATCTGGTCCCATCACTTCGTGGCTCATAGATGGGGAAACAGTGAAAACCATGACAGACTTTATTTTTGGGGCCTCCAAAATCACTGCAGATGGTGACTGAAGCCATGAAATTAAAAGACACTTGCTCCTTGGAAGGAAAGAGCAGAGACATTACTTTGTCAACAAAGGTCTCTCTAGTCAAGGCTATGGTTTTTCCAGTGGTCATGTACGGATGTGAAAGTTGGACTATTAAGAAAGCTGAGTGCAGAAGAATTGATGCTTTTGAACCGTGGTGTTGGAGAAGACTCTTGAGAGTCCCTTGGACTGCAAGGAGATCTAACCAGTCCATCCTAAAGGAAATCAGTTCTGGGTGTTCATTGGAAGGACTGATGTTGAAGCTGAAACTCCAATACTCTGGCCACTTGATGTGAAGAGTTGACTCATTTGAAAAGACCCTGATGCTGGGAAAGATTGAGGGCAGGAGGAGAAGGGGACGACAGAAGATGAGATGGTTGGATGGCATCACTGACTCAATGGACATGAGTTTGCATAAACTCCAGGAGTTGGTGATGGACAGAGAGGCCCAGGGTGCTGCAGTAAATGGGGTAGCAAAGAGTCGAACACGACTGAGCAACTGAACTGAACTGAGAAGAGCACTTTTGGAATTCCCTTTCTTCTTCCTTTATACATAAATATTCCAGTAACTCCATGAAAATGCTGAATTCTTCATTCAAAGGGCTCAAAACTCTTTGTCTCATTTCAATTAAATCCAGTAAATTCTGGGACATTCTGAATTATAGTAACAGAGATAAGAACCTTGAGATCACATAGGTTTTTTTTTAAAGGACAAGGAAGAAAATCATTTTTAGCTAATAGCATATTTAGGGAAGACATACTTAGCATCTTCCTTGAAGCCTGGAGTTTGAAAAATAGAATATATCTTGAACTTCTCTTTTACTTTTAACTTGAATTTTCAGCATCTATTTGCAAAACTGTGTTCATATATAGCATGCCAGTCCATCATTGGAATCTCCTGATTTACAGATGAACAAATTAGAGAGCAACTGGGTTAAGTAAGAATGTCAGAATCACACACAAAGGAGAAAAAGAGTAACATTAAAATGTTAAGCACTAATTTCTGACTGTGTGGACCAGCAGCTGCTTCTGAAGGGATAAAATTAATTCCATGTGAGACTTTGTCTAGTAATTAAATAAATTCTGGCCTCTATTCTAGCGTTAGGGGAAAAAAATTCTGAAATGTTACAGAAATAGACAGTTAAATGGAAGAGAAATCCTTTCCTGTATTACTCATAAAGAGTCTTTTTCTAGATCACTCGTCATAGCTATCATTTTACTTTGCTTTTCTTATTTAAAACAGTATAAAGGAAAAATATTTGAGTAGATGTTTATGGGTTCATGCTAAAGAGAAGAAAAAGTAATAGTTTCTTTCATGTTTATCTTCTCTTCCTGTCATCTAATTTTATATTGTATTATAGGAGATCCATCCAGTCAAGCCTAAAGGAAATCAGTCCTGAATATTCATTGAAAGGACTGATGCTGAAGCTGAAACTCCAATACTTTGGCCACCTGATGCAAAGAACCGACTCATTGGAAAAGACCCTGATACAGAAGACTGAAGACAGGAGGAGAAGGGGATGACAGAGGATGAAATGGATGTCATCACCGATGCAATGGAAATGAGTTTGAGTAGGCTCCAGGAGTTGGTGATGGACAGGGAAGCCTGGCATGCTACAGTACATGGGGTCGCAAAGAGTCAGACACAACTGAGAGACTGAACTGAACTGAACTGAACTGATACTCAAAATTATTATTCATTCTCCTCCCCTTACAGAATATCTTGATTTTAACTAAGCATAACATTTCTGTAAGCAAATTGCCTTAAAGTAGTCTCTCTTATCCATGTAGCATACTTGATGCTTTCATGAAATGACATTTATAAGAAAATACAGATATATAAGGAGGCAGAGGACTTCTCAGGTGCCACTACTGGTAAAGAACCTGCCTGCCAGTGCAGGAGAAGTACGAGACTGGGATTCGATCCTTGGGTAGGGAAGATCCCACTGGGGGAGCACATGGCAACCTACTCCAGTATTCTTGTCTGGAGAATCCCATGGACAGAGAGGAGCCTGGCTAGCTATAGTCTATAGAGTTGCAAAGAGTTTGAAGTGACTGAGCATGCACACAAGGAGGCAGCATAGGAAATACACTTGAGTCCCAACTAGAAAAAAAAAATTTTTTTAATTAAGTAATTAAGGGTTACATTAATTTCTTCTTTCTATTAACTACAGTGAGGAAGGGAAAGATAGGATTAGCTAAAGTGAAAGTGTTAGTCACTCAGTTGTATCCAACTCTTTGTTGACCCTATGGACTGTACCCCACCAGGCTCCACTGTCCATGGGTTTTCCCAGGCAGGAATACTGGAGTGGCTGCCATTTCCTTCTCCAGGGGATCTTCCCAACCTAGGGATAAAATCTGGGTCTCCCGCATTGCAGAAGATTCTTTACCGCCTGAGCCACCAAGGAACCCCCTAAGGCAAATCCATATTTCAAATAATCAAGGAGCAGAATGAGGGAATCAATCGTCTGGCCAATTTATAAGAAAAGCAATTGTGTTTTCAGATGTTAATTTGACCTTACTGAGTCAAATCATCCATTCACTAGGATGAGACACAAATTAGGAAAGACTGTGGGGTGTGTCTAGGAGCTGAAACAACAGACACAGACAAATAATCATGATATCAACCTAGTGTGACTGGATGGAGTGGTATAATCAAAGAAAATTCTGCAGGAACATAGAGGGGGAAGGCATTATTTTGTTTGGGGGTAATAGGCAAGGGTGAAAAAAGACTTCAAGGTGATAATGTGTTTTCTACCACACCATCCAAATGATCCCTTGCTGTGTGAATAGGTTAATAGAAAAATTACTTATAAAACTATGTGTTGTGGCATAAGTAGTAAGCTCTTCCTTCATCAAGATTTAACAAAGTTGGATAGTTAAACGGTATATTCTTTTATAGTTACTGCCTACTGACTCAAGTGGAAACTCCTTTTCAAAATCTCTATTATCTGGCTTTAACCTATCTTTCTGATTTTATGTTTCAACAAGTCACTTTCTACTTACTACACTTCAGAAAGCTAGAATATTCTGGAGATCATGTGTCCTGTATATAATTTTACTATTTCTTCTGCCTAAAATGTCCTTTCTACTTTTGTCTGCATGATTATCAATCTCTCATTCCAGAGTTAACTCAAATGCTATGTCACCCATCTTTCTATTCATCAGTAGTGGGTTAAAGATTTTATAAATTCATTGTCACTCACCTACCAAGAGGTAGGGTCTATTTATCTACTCCCTAAATCTGGGCTGAGTCAAATCTGACTATTTTGACCAACAGAATATGACAGATACCATATTATATCAGTTCTGGATTTAACCTTTAAGAGAAACGGCAGCTTCTTCATCCTCCTTCATAGGTAAGCATGTGAGAAGTCCATGCTTCATATGCTCCCTCAGGGTAAGCATGTGAGAAGTCCAACTACCCTGCTATGCTGTGAGGAAGCCTGAGCCATCCACGTGCAGTAGCCCACAGTTAGAGACTGAGATTTTGGGAGTGAGATGCCCAGCCGTGCCCGAGTTCCCAACATCCCAGTTGAGGTTGTAGACATGTGAGTGAAGACAATGTCTTGGGATGACTAGCCTCATTGAATCTTTAGATGGCTGCATTGCCAGGTTGCCATATATGGAATACTGTCTTGCTTTTCAACAGTTATAGAGCACACATTCCCACGTGCGCACAAATTCAACAGGACCAGAAGATCTGAGGAGGGAGCTGGATCTTTGGAGGGACCTGAATAAGATCAACATCTTGGCTAAGTCTAGAAGACACCATTCATATTATGCTGGTTTTGCTTTTTATGATACTGTACAAAACAAGACCTTAGAGGAAGAAAACGTGTTCAGTCAGCCATCCTGAACTTGAAGTATGAATTATCCACTGGTCTTTTAAATGGATCTTTCTTCCTTCTTCATACTAGTTATAATTGTTTTAGAAGTCTCAGAAAATATCAGAACTGGTTGTTTTAAAATGTATACTACTCTGGCATCTGTGTTCTTTGTAAGATCAGCCAAAAATCTTTTATAATTTACTATTGTGGAAGATCCTCTAGATCTGGTTAAATTAAAAGAGGGCTATTAACAGTTTCCCAGATGGAGGAAAAAAGAGACTGTGGGTTCAAAGACAATTATAATTCTCCAAATGTTCCCATGATATTTGCATTTGCTTGTTGACTGCTTTTATCACACAATAAAACTAACAACTTTCTGTATCCAAATGCAACAGAAAACAATCTTTACTGAGAAAAAAAAATTTTTAAGATGAATTGCTGTGTGCTAAAGTCATATTGAAGGCTTCCCTGGTGGCTCAGATGGTAAAGAATCCGCCTGCAATGCAGAAAACCCAGGTTCAATCCCTGGGTCAGGAAGATCCCCTGAGAAGGGAATGGCAACCCACTCCAATATTCTTGCCTGGAGAATTTCATGGACAAAGGAGCTTGGTGTGCTATAGTCCATGGGGTCACAAAGAGGCAGACACAACTGAGGGACTAACACAACAACAACAAAGTCTTATTCAAACATTTTGGCAATTTCTAATTGCCAAATTAGAGTTACCTAAGGCTTAATGCTCAACATTCAGAAAACAAAGATTATGGCATCTGGTCCCATCACTTCATGGGAAATAGATGGGGAAACAGTGGAAACAGTGTCAGACTTTATTTTGGGGGGCTACAAAATCAGATGGTGCAGATGGTGATTGCAGCCATGAAATTAAAAGACACTTACTCCTTGGAAGAAAAGTTGTGACCAACCTAGATAGCATATTCAAAAGCAGAGACATTACTTTGCCGACTAAGGTCCATCTAGTCAAGGCTATGGTTTTTCCAGTGGTCGTGTATGGATGTGAGAGTTGGACTGTGAAGAAGGCTGAGTGCTGAAGAATTGATGCTTTTGAACTGTGGCGTTGGAGAAGACTCTTGAGAGTCCCTTGGACTGCAAGGAGATCCAACCAGTCCATTCTGAAGGAGATCAGCCCTGGAATTTCTTTGGAAGGAAAGATGCTGAAGCTGAAACTCCAGTACTTTGGCCACCTCATGCAAAGAGTCGACTCATTGGAAAAGACTCTGATGCTGGGAGGGATTGGGGGCAGGAGGAGAAGGGGACGACAAAGGATGAGATGGCTGGATGGCATCACTGACTCGATGGACGTGAGTCCGCGTGAACTCCAGGAGTTGGTGATGGACAGGGAGGCCTGGAGTGCTGTGATTCATGGGGTCACAAAGAGTCGGACACAACTGAGCGACTGAACTGAACTGAAGGCCTATTAAGACTAGAAAACATTTTCTGAGAGCAGAATATATTCTAGATAAAGACAGAACTCAGTGTTTTGACTTTAAGTATTTTTTAAATCAAAATGCATAATATCTATTTATAAATGGGTGCATATACATCTACAAAATCAAAACCAAACTTCTTTTCCAGAGATTTTTCTACTATTTCAACAGTCCAATACAGCAAACTAGCATCTCCAGTATATCTTATGATTGAAACAAATATCAACATCACCTGGAACCTCAGAGGAAAATATTCATTTAAATAAGATAGTGTTAGTCCCTCAGTTGTGTCTGATTCTTTGTGACCCCATGGACTGTAGGCCACCAGGCTCCTCTGTCCATGGAATTCTCCAGGCAAGAATAATGTAGTGGGTAGCCATTTCCTTTTCCAGAGGATCGTCCTGACCCAGGGATCGAACTCAGGTCTTCTGCAATGGAGGCAGATTCTTTACTGTCTGAGCCACCAGTGAAGCCCATAATAAGATACGCAGATAATGATTTGATAAATGTGAGCACATGCGTGTTCATGGAGCCAATGACAAAATTTCGTCTCCATAGCATCCACTGTTTATAGGATATAAAAGCTTTTCCTGATTCCAAATTCTGTCTCTTCTGCCTCTCTTGTCTCTCAAATTTATAAATAAAATTTTAAACCTAGGAGACTATTTTTCTCAGTAGCTCCTTCATTGGTTTATTCATTCAGTTTATTCATTCATTAAGCCCTCACTATGTTTTGGGCACAGTTTTAGGCACTGGGGATACATCAATGAAATGACATCAAAGATTCCTTCTCTAGTGGAGTTTATATTTTTGTGAGGTCAGGAAGAAACAGGCATTAAAGCATAAAATTTAATAAATATGTAAATTATATTTCGGAAGCCAAAGATTATGGAACTTGTTCAGAATAAGTGCTGCCAGGAGTACATGGGAAGAAGGCGGGGTGCAATTGATCTAGCTCAAGCCCTTGGCTTCCAGTAAAGTTCTTCACAGCTTCTCCAACTTACAGTGACTGTTCCATCCTATGAACCTTTGTATAGCACTACTTGACAATCTGTATCACCCAAGTGATTTTTCTTAAATACTATCTTATATTGACATGAGAAGTAAACTAGAGACAACAAGATTGGGAGAGGAGTCTGGAAGTCTAGTTCTAGCTCTTTTACTTGATATATCATATAACCTGTCTGTGTGGTTTCCTAATTTTTAAAATGAAGGATTTAAACTAGTTGTTATCTGAATATCTTTTGAAATTAAAACATTGTAATTTTTATGTGAAGTGTTCTTCCCTCACACATAATTTCACCATAAAAATCAAAAAAATGTGTGTTTCACCAAAAAAAAAAAAAAATGTGTGTTCTTTCTCGAACCATCATACATGTAATGTGTAATAAGCTATTGATTTTCTGGCAAAAGCATCATCAAAACAAAATTTAGTGATGAATAAACTTTTTCACGCATAACCCAAACTCTCTACTGGCTGCAAATATTTCATGCAATGAATTTCTCTCTCTCTCTCTCTCTCTGGCCTCTTAGTAAGGTGTGGATTTTAAAGAAATTTAAGTTCAAACTCTATCACTAATATTCTATGGATCCAAATGTTTTATTTAAAAAGCCTGTACAGAACCAATACAATATTGTAAAGTAAAATAATAATAATATAGAAAGAAAGAAAAGAAAAAAGAAAAATAAAAGGCAAAAAAAAAAGAATAAATAAAAAAAATAAAATAAAATAAAAAGCCTGTAATTCTCTCTAGGAAAATCTGTCCCTTCAAAGCTTCCACATCATTTAGGGTTTATATTGCCACATAATCATTCCCAGTAACTAGTCAATCTGTAAATTTGGAAAAGAAATTAATGCACTAGACTGTCCAGGTCAGGGCTTAGTAGACTTTGATGTGCATAGGAACCACCTGGGCATCTTGTAAAAATGCAGATTCTGATTCAGTAGGACTGTGGGTGAAACTTGCATTTCCAACAAGTTTCTAGGTGGTGCCAATCCTGCTTGTCTACACACCACACTTCTAATATTGAGGGTCTAAAGGAAAATGATGGCAATATTAAACACTTTCAAGATGAAAGTATGATTCATTCATTTTTACCACCACTGGATTGCTGAAACTACTTTTCTCCCCATTTAAAAATTTTGCCATTTTCTTACAGTCTATCCTATTTGTAGATAGTTCCCCTGAAAGATCTTGTCCCCACAAAGATGAAGCTTCAAGCAGGCAGCCTAACAGATGCATTATGGTGCTCCCAGCCAGGGCAGGAGGAACACCAGGCTGCAGAGCAAGCTCACCCGGCCCTGATCAGAGTGTGTCCACACCAAGCTCTCCCTCCTTCTCAAGCTCAAGCCCAAGTCCTCCTTGAGCAGAAGACACTATGGTCCCAGAAAAGGACACTGAGACGGGGCTTCTGTGGCCAGGACAACAGGATCCCTAGAGTACGCAGTTAAGATCTCATTTGAGAGTGGCAGCAGAAAGCAAGACTCAGCATGAAGCAGGGATGCAAACCTCAGTGTATATTCAGTTGCTCCATCAGACTTCTTACAAAACATAAATTCAAAGATAGACTTGTTAAGAATTTGAAGATAGCAACCACAGAGGCAACTCCAAGCACAGGGCTCTTCTGAACAGGGGCCCCAAAGTACTGCACTGACCACACTCACAGACCCTGTGCTTGTCTAGATACATAAGAATACAACTGTTTAATACCATCCACTTACAGTTGTTAAAAACTGGTGGGGGATCAGTTCTTCTTGGAGAACTGGCTGATTTCAAGTCTGGGCCAGGGAAAGTACAAATAGAACATGGGTCACCCAGTGTCAGAAAGCAAAGTACCCAGGGACAAAAAGAAATGTAGCAAGTAGGTAGATGTAAGAGCCAGTGTAAATATGCTTCTGTTGGTCACATTTAGGATAACTTGGGTATCAAAATTTGTAACTATAATTGATTGCAATACATTGGATAAATAAAAATCCATGAGAATAGCATGATACTCAAAAAGAAAATAAGAGAAAACAGGAAAACTATACTTGTATATAAATAATATTATATATTTTATAAAATTATAATATAATATAATAACTAAATATATAACAAATTTTAAAGATATACATCTTATACATTTTCTGATAAGTAACTTTAAAGTCAAATTGAATTGACCTCTAATTACTAAAAAAATTTAGACTCTTTTGTAAAACAGCCCAAGTTTTTATTTACTTCCTATTTGAAACACATTACACTTTAAGAGTGTAGCTTGCTAAATGTATGCGTTTTAATTATGCTCTGTTTAAAGCATAATTAGATAGTATGAGTTTTAATTAGGTACTGAGATTTTGTTTTCATTCTTTTGTATGCCATTGGATATGTGAGGGTGTTTATGATGTTAAAGACCTGACTCTTAATTAGTTTCCACCCATTCTGATCTTTCTCTGAAATAATAAGTCCACATCATCTATTGTATAGAGATAAATATGCACAATTTTCTCAGAGAGAAAGATTTTCTAAGAAATTGAATTTGTGAACATAGTAAAATATCATTCATTTTTCTAGCTATTTTACCTGTGGATAAATGCTTGGGTTAAAGTTTCATAGATCTTCACCATTATTATGAATGTTTAAGAATTTTTTTTTTAAATAATAACCAAGAGAATTTGTTTAGAGCATGTTGTCCCACTTATTTCTCAGAGTATTCCTAAAAGGTAGGTATTATTTTCTCCTCTTTAGGAAGTGCTTGGACTGAAATTAAAATATACATAAGACTTATTTGATTTAAAAAAATCATGTTCTTTCTGAAAAATCAACTAGCATCATTAGAAATTAAAATTTAGAAAGTAAAATGAAAATACACCATATCTACAAGTTTCTACACATTTGGGCACAGTAATAGGAAATAAACAGTTTTGTTGCTGGTAAGAAATCCTAATGAGACTAATTAAACCATGAAAACAGATGTTTTTCAACATGTCTTAAATATTGAAGGGATTAGGCACTGTGAAGTTATAGGAACATTCACTCTCTCAAGCTATAAGAGAAACATTAAGCAGTGATCTTTTCATTTGCTTTTTCAGAGGTGAAAATAGTCATGAACTAAAAAGAAACATATTTCTATATGCTTAATCAAAAGAGGAATACTGAAAATATGTCAATAAGTAGAGGCAAATTAATTACATAACCATCTCAAACATTATCAATGACCCCCATGCCCCTCCCCCCAAGAAGGCATCAAGACTTCCCACTTTGTGTGTTCGTATCACTATGCCAGAAAAAAAATCATTTTTTAGACTGGTCTTTGCTCCGTATGCTATACTACCCTTTCATGAATAACACTATTGATTTTTTAATAGTTGATGAAACTTTAAAGCCAAAAATTGGACGCACGAACAATATCAAAGTGGTTGTCTTCTATCAAAAGGACAACGTTGTCTGCCTTTTGACATCTGTAAAATTTAGATATTGTTATCTCATGGGTCCAGCAGCAGGATTAAATAAGAATAACAAACAAATTATTTTGGTATCTGATACACAATAGGTTCTTGCAGTGGGTTGAACTGTGGCCCCTAAAAAGACATGTCCATGCCTTAATTCTTGCAAATATTATCTTATTTGGAAAAAAAAGGTCTTTGCAGATTTATGTTAAGAATTTTGAGGTAAAGATTTTATCCTAGATTGTCTAGATGGCTCCTAAATGCAATGGTAGGTATCCTTAGAGAAGAACAGATATGAAGATGGAGTCAGGGATTGGAGTGTTGTGGCCACAAGCTAAGGACACCGAAGAATTCCTTAGGCCATCAGAAGCTAGAAGAAGTCAAGAAAGATTTTACCCTAGAGCCAACAGAGGGACTCCTATACCTTCATTTCATAAGTCTGGCCTCCGGAACTACAAGTGATTTTTTTTCTGTTTCAAGCTACCCTGTTGAGGTAATTTATTATGGTAGTGATGGGAAACTATTATAGTTTTTACATGATAGTTAATAACATTTAAGTTAAAGCCATTGATATGTCTTCCTGTTGGTTTAATTCCATGGCTCTCCATCTTCAATCCACAGTTATATCACCTGTTGCTGTTCAGTTGCTCAGACGTGTCCAACTCTTTGCGACCCCATAGACTGAAGCATGCCAGTTTTCCCTGTCCTTCACCATTTCCCGGAGCTTGCTCAAACTCATGTCCATTGAGTCAATGATGCCATCCAACCATCTCATCCTCTGCCATCCCCTTTTCCTCCTGCCTTCAATCTTTCCCAGCATCAGGATTTTTTCCAAAGAGTCAGTTCTTCACATCAGGTGGCCAAAATATTGGAGCTTCAGCTTTAGCATCAGTCCTTCCAATGAATATTCAGGGTTGATTTCCTTTAGGATTGACTGGTTTGATCTCCTTGCAATCCAAGTGACTGTCAGGAGTCTTCTCCAACACCACAATTCGAAAGCATCAATTCTCCAGTGCTCAGCCTTCTTTATGACCCAACTCTCACATCTGTATATGACTACTGGAAAAACTATAGCTTCGACTAGACGGACCTTTGTCAGCAAAGTAATGGCTCTGCTTTTTAAATCACTGGGAAGTTCCTAAAACATGCATGGCCAGACCCAAATCCCAAGATGCTGGTTTAATAGGTAGGGAGTGGAGAAGAGATATGGTTCTCAGTGATTTTTAAAATCTCCCAGGTAAATATAATGTAAAGCAAATGGTAAGATTAACTGTTAACATTACTATTCAAGAGTCTGTCTTCCCCATTAGATTTTGAGGTCTGTCAGGACAGGAGCTATTTTTGAACTGCTCCTACCAAACAAAGTACCTGACATATAGTAATGTATTTGTTGAATAACTGAAAGAATATCTAACCCTCTAACATATGTTTATTCAAATGTGAAACATGAATGAAACATGACTCCTAAACTCAAGCAGTTCTTGAACATGATAGGAAGAGGAGAAGACAGGTTGGGGTAGAGAAAAGACGTTGTCTAGGAATAGTAACAATTATATGTAGAATCATATTCAGTTTCAAATAATAGAAACCCTAAAATAACAGTCGATTAAATAAATAGAAGTTTTCTCACTTGCAAAATAAATCTAGCAGTACAGGAGAACTGGCAAGATAGTCTCAAGTTATCATGGACCTGAGCTTCTCTCTTGTTTCTCCTCCTTTCTCAGCAGACAGTTCCTGTTTCATGGCCCACTCTGGCTAACTAAGTTCCAGAGGGGAAAAGCACATTTCCAGCCAGAAGTAAGGGTGAAAAAGGACAAACACACCTCATTAAGGACCCCTTGAATGGACATAC
The DNA here is from genome assembly GCF_014754425.2 of Oryx dammah. NCBI lineage: Eukaryota > Metazoa > Chordata > Mammalia > Artiodactyla > Bovidae > Oryx > Oryx dammah. Next base: position 80,353,144 of record NW_024070209.1, on the reverse strand, counting down.
ATGACAGTCCCACCTGTATCCCGATAACCACAGTTTAGTCATATGAGCATCCCTATCTACAAAAGACAGCACTGCTTTAAGTCACACAGTTATGTACTTCCAGCTAAAAACTGGAAGTTCGACTTATTATTAAAGAAAATACATATTCATAGGAATGAATTACTATCATAATAATGAACTCTGATAGAACAAACTGAGGAACTGTGTTATAATAAAGGTCCATAATACTTTGGCAGCACAGGAAAAGGAGCTAAAATTCCAACTGCAAACATCAGAAAAGGCTTCATCTGAAAGGCATCTTCTGAGCCGTGAAATTTAAATAGAACAACAAACAAGTGAAAACACTTTCTGGGCAGAGGGAATATTATGAACGAAAACATAGATATGGGAAGGTACAGAGTATATACCAGAAAAAGTACGTTTAGTAAAGAATACAAGAGACATACAGAAACCATGTTTGAATCACTACCCATACTACTTAATAGTTGAGTAGTGGCCAGTTATTAGATTTAGATGAGAAGACAAAAAGCAGTTTGTAAATAATAAAATTGGAAAATTATATATGATAAGACTAAAGTAAAAGTCTCAATCAGCGGTGGAGGGACATAATTGTCACATTAAGACCTTTGGGTTTATTCTGCTATTAGTAGTACTAGTAAGGAGGGACTTCCCATGTGACTCAGTGGTAAAGGGTCTGCCTGCAATGCCAGAGATGCAGGTTTGATCCCTGGGTAAAGCATATGCCCTGGAGGCGAGAATGGCAACCCACTCTAGTATTCTTGCCTGGAAAATCCCATGGACAGAGGATCCTGGCCAGCTACTGTCCATGGAGTCACAAGAGTCAGATGTGACTTAGCAAATGAACAACAACAATAGTAAGAAAACTGAGTATTAGTAAAAATTATACTGTTCCTTCTTTAAGGACCTGAAGTAGGAAATGGCAACCCACTCCAGCATTCTTGCCTGGAAAATTCCATGGACAGAAGAGCCTGGTGGGCTACAGTCCATGGGATTGTGAGAGTCAGACAGAGAGATTTTCATTTTCACTTCTTTAAGGAAAGTCCATTTGGTAATTTTAAGTATAAACTTTGGTGATTTTAATAACAAAAAAAGTTACAAAGAGGAAATCTACATACTACCTTAGAATTCTTTCACACCATTTTATTCCCCCTTTCAGCTTTCAAACCATCCAGCAGACACATGCAGAAAAAAAATCTGTTTGAAAATTATAAGTGAAAGATGTTTTATAAACTCCAGATGGAATTTGGTCTCTGCTCAGATCAAATATAAAAGATACCCAGGCACCAGGGTAGATACCTAGCAAGTAAATTCTATCTGACTTTGTGAATAGAAATTTTCTGCATTTTACTAACTAAACATTAGCATAGAAGCTAAGTAAATACACTAAGTAATTATGGGGAGGGGGCAGAGAAAGTGGAAGAATGGTGAAAGGTTACTATTACTTATTGAGAAATTACAACATAAGAGGCACACACTTCCAGATATTTTACATCCAACGTCTGGTTATATCCAACAACCTTATGCCCCAAGTATAACTGAAGTTCAGTAAGGTTAAGTGTCTTATCCAAATCATTGGATGACCAAGATCCAAAATCCAAAACCTGTTTAACTCAAAAATATTTTCATTTTCCATATAGGTGACGTGCACTTTCCTGCCCAGCCAATCACTTACTAATTCCAATTTCACTTTTTCTATTTACCTAGGTGTTTCTAATTTCAATCCATTTCCAAGTCATCTCATTTCGTGACTTCTGATGTAATATATAAACATTTCAAATTTTAAGAAAAAGTTTACCAAAGGAGTTAACCTGTACCATTTTGAAGGCTCCCCAGTCTTTATTGTCCTTTGCATTAACAGGCGCTGATAGATTTTAAGTTTCATCCTTTCTCTTTTCTGCAGGTGCTTGCTTATGCATCAGTGGTGAGCTGAAATGTTTGACAGCATTCTTTTCTAAAGGGGAAAATCCAGATCAATCTAGGCACTAAATCAATTGTATACCACCTAATTGAGAGTGTATTTATTCAAAAAATATTTACAAGATTTGACTACTGTGAGTTGGGGACATAGAGTACATACCACAAGTTGTTACTTATGTTCCCCATGGGCTTCCCTGGTGGGTGCGATGGTAAAGAATCCACCAGCAATGCAGGAGGCCTGGATTTGGTCCCTGGGTCGGGAAGATCCCCTGGAAAAGGGCATAGCACCCCACTCCAGTGTTCTTGCCTGGCAAATCCCATGGACAGAGGAGCCTGGTAGGCTGTAGTCCATGGGGTCGCTAGGAGTCGGACACGACTGAGCGACTTCACTTTCACTTTTCACTTTCATGCATTGGAGAAGGAAATGGCAACCCACTATGGTTTCCCCAATCTGTGGTTTTATTTACTCCTTTCTCCCTACCCAGAAACCTACTCATGTCTCACCTTATAGGAAACCTATTCATTGTACAAAGCAAATCACAGCTCAGGAGACCTTTCCACCCACCAGAGAGGGAAGTTCTTTCTTCTTCATGCCAACCGCTATAGCATTTGTTCTTCCAATCTCTTTTGATTGTCTTTTTATTATATAACGATACACACAGGTACTATATATATATATATATAAACCAAATATCTGGCTTAAAAAAACTATTTTAACATCAATACTGCCCTTCCACATACTCATCCTAATCTGAAATGCTCCAACCCTAAATTAATATTACTCTGATCAAGTCACTTTTCACACTCTAGTTTATATTACTGATCTGGTTATATATATGTGTGTTACTCTCCAGTTAGAATATAAGAATTTTTAATCTTATCTATAGTCTCGGCAGTTTTGTAGTTCTATGATAATTTCTGACCTTTCTTTTGATATGCTTGTCATTTCTATCAGTCAATCAGCACTTACCATTTTCCATTTTGTATGACTACTATATTTCCATATTTACCTGTTTTATCTTCCCAGATGAGGAAAAGAGGGAAGAATTTTAATTTTATCTGCTGCTGAGCATAGAGAAGTACTAAGTACCAAGGGGTGTTGTTTGGTCATTTAGTCATGACCAACTCTCTGTGACCCCATTGACTGTAGCCCCATTGGTAGGCTCCTCTGCCCATGGGATTTCTCAGGCGAGCTTACTGGAGTGGGTTGTCATTTCCTTCTCCAGGGGATCTTCCCAACACAGGGATTGAATCCAAGACTCCTGCCTTGGCAGATGGACTCTTTACCACTGAACCACCAGGGAAGCCCATGAAGAAGTATTCACAACAGATTTGGCTTACTCTCCTGACCATTAATGGAAAACCAGAAATAAGAAACTAGTACCTCTGGTTCCTCGTAAAATAAACTCTTTGTGAAAACAAATATATGAATCCTGCATTTTCCATCAGTTCACACAAATGCTCAGTTTAGCACATTTTAACCAACACTTACTAAATTTTTAATTTTAAGTATTAAAGAAGTCAGATCACATGTCCAGGATGATTTTCCTCAGCCTTTTTGCACTGTCATCAAAGCTACAAGGAGCCTGTATTCAATATCCAGCTTAATGATATCAATCTATCTGACCAACCTAATCTCCTCACTAATGCCCACCCCTGCCCCATGACCCAAATTTACAAACCAAAATAATTGGATTATCTAACCTGTGACAATCCCAAATACTTCTATCAAACTTTCTTTCTCACAATTTCACAAAAAACACTTTTTTGCAAAAGACATTTTCCAAGCACACTCAAAGCAAGGTAGTTATTAGGGAGCAGGTATTAACATGCTTTTTCATCTGGAATTGAAAGTATTTCAAAAGATGATCAGAGACTCTGAATACCTGAGAAATAAATGTGCAGGTGTTTACACTGACCATCAGATATACAATCTAGATAATCCTGCCTTGGATTTTCTCATGCAAAGTTTTCAATTTGTAGATCTTATGAAATTAAACACCAGCCTGGTCTTTGAGTATTTATGTCTAGTCTCGTTGAGACGGCTTTAGCAAATAATCTTGAAAGACTGCACACTTAGCTAAGATGATTGAGGGAAAAGAACGAAATTCTCAGACCATGAAGAATATTTATCTTGAAGCTAAAATCTTTATGGAATAATGAGTAACAAAACAAAATCTCAAAGATAGATGCTGTTATCCATCACATGAACAAATTTAAATGTTCCAGTTCAGAACTACACCACTGCCAAGGCAAGCAATTACACACGCATTTCCACATGCTGAGAATCACTTCCTCTTACAGGAAAAAGTCAGGTGACTAGTCAAACGAGGACTGCTGAAGGAAAAAAGAAAAAAAAAAATGTGTCTATGGAATTATTTACAACAGACTAAGACAAGTTCCTTTCCCTACTCCCTAGTTCCAGCAGCAAACTCTTTCAATTATTTCATCTCTTTTTGGTTATATTTCCATCCACATTTCTGAATAAAATGCTTATACTGCTATTTCTTGATCTGCCAGTTTAGAAATTAATTATTTACTTTCAGGTATGATAGATCAGTAGTTCACATACTTAAAAATGCTGCCCCTATACCAGCTTCTTTCCCTTCTTCCCACCTTACAATAAAATTGTATCTTAATTTTGGCTAATTTAGTAGTCAGCCCTTAAATTACTATTACTTCATACTTATTGGACTTCCCCGGTGGCTCAGATGGTTAAGAATCTGCCTGCAATGTGGAGACCCAGGTTCAATCCTTGGGTCAGGAAGATCCCCTGGAGGAGGGAATGGCAACCTGCTCCAGTATTGCTTTGAGAATTCCACGGACAGAGGAGCCTGGTGGGCTACAATCCATGGGGTCACAAAGAGTCAGACATGACTGAGTGACTGACACTTTCGTTTTTCTTTGTACTTATTAGTTATGAAACTATCAGGGTACCAAGATTTTATCCCTTTATTTGTGTATGGGTCCCATTCCACGTAGATTTAATAACTGTCAATTACTCTTTTGCTTACTTTTCTGATTACTTTCCTTTATTATATCTAATGATGCTAACTCGCTTTGGCTGTGTCCAACTCTTTTGCAACTTCATGGGCTGTAACCTGCCAGGCGCCTCTGTCCATGGGATTCTCCAGGCAAGAATACTGGCATGGGTCGCCATGCCCTCCTCCAGGGGATCTTCCCCATTCAAGGATCGAACCCCTGTCTCTCAGTCTCCTGCACTGACAGATGGGTTCTTTACCACTAGTGCCACCTGGGAAGCCCCATTATATCTAAATGTCTCACTAAATATACCATAAACTTACTGTACAATTTTCAAATGTTCAAGGATTTCACAACATACCAATTCCTTTTTTCCCAACAATTTCTCTCCAGAACCCACCTGCTCTGCTCTGGATTAGTTGCTCTCTAGGCCTGGAACAGAACCGTTCTTTAGGTCTCCCTTTTTGCTTCAGTCTGATCACTTCTTGAAAATTGCATTATAGATTCATGATTTTCTCTATCCCATAATCCTTTTAGTATCTATACTTCAATAGCTTCCTAATAAAAATGCATGCAAGGTAAATTTTCTAAATATTTAGTATCAAAATTTTTATGGTAAACATATTTGATTAAAAGTATGGCTTGTCAGAAGATTCTAAGTAGTAAATTAGTTTCCATCAGATTATTGAAGGCATTGTTCTCTTTTGCAATTTGTAAAATTATACTTCTAGTAGAACACTTCCAGTAGCAATAGCATACATCCAAATTACATGGTGGTTAGTTTTGTTATTATTTAAGTGTCTCCTAAACACCTACTATGCATGATGTGCAGAATCTCATCTACTTAACACGGCGGGATAGTGTTACAGTTAGGCACAAAGACCTGGAGCCAGGGTGCCTGGGTTCAAATCCCAGCTTTGCCCATTGCCTGGAGAATCCCAGGGATGGGGGAGCCTGGTGGGTTGCCGTCTATGGGGTTACACAGAGTCGGACATGACTGAAGTGACTTAGCAGCAGCAGCATATTAAAAAAAAAAAAAAGTTAAAAAGTGAAAGTCACTCAGTCATATCTGACTCTTTGCAACCCCATGGACTACACAGTCCATATAATTCTCCAGGCCAGAATACTGGAGTGGGTAGCCTTTCCTTTCTGCAGGGGATTGTCCCAACCCAGGTAACAAACCCAGGTCTCCCGCATTGCAGGAGGATTCTTTACCAGCTGAGCCACAAGGGAAGCTCTTGGGCAAATTTCTTTACATGTCTTTGCTTCAGTTCCCACATCTGCAATATTCAGAAAATTAAATAAGTTAGTATCTGATGTTCCAGCACATAATACACAATTAGTAAATGTTTGCTTTTATCATCAAGACTCTAGTTTGCTTGTTCTCTCAAGTAAAAGTCAGACTTTGCTCAGGTATGCCTTCATAAGCCTCTGCTATTTATAGGATGGGTTTGTTTCCCTTAAAGTTCAATCTGTTATTCTTTTCATTATGATACTAGACATGCCTGAGACAAACTAATGCAAAATACTTTGGGTGAGTCCAAGAGAATTACCTGTTAGTAGCCCTAGAGTCCTAGGATATTAGGAATTGCTAAATGGGATTTCACACTGTAAAAATGTTTAATAATCTTACCTATTCAAGCATATAATCTGCAAAGAAAATGCATTCAAGAAGCAATTTGTTAAAAATCTTTGTAGTGTTTTAATTTTACTTGAGTCATATATCAACAAGAATTTGAGAAAAAAAAAGTAAATTGGTTTCCTGAGATTCTATTTCACCTCATAACATTGAGTTGGCCAAAAAGTTCATTCATATTTTTCTGTGCCATCTTATGGAAACACCCGAATGAACATTTTGACCAACCCAATACTTTCCCCTAGTGCAGGTTATATTTTGAAAGGATTTTCATAGTTAAATACTACTGTCAAGAAAAAGAATCAAGAATTTCAAAAAAGGAAAAAAAAAATCAAAAGAGAATAGATAAAATGGACAAGAATAAAACACCTAAAAAGTTAGCGTGAATTTAGTTAGTAAATGAAGAGAGCTTAAAAAAAAAAAAAAAACCTTAAAAGAAAAAGTGACTGCGGAAGCAAAATTAAGATGAAAACATCAATGAAATTTACTAATCAGTTTACAGTGAATAGCATCTAAAGACAATCTGCATAAAATTCCTGGGTGGCTCTGAAGGTGCTAGTTCTTTTTGTTTGCAATTTCCTTAGCTATTTAAGCAGTCAACTTTTGTTAAATGGTGTGAAGCTCTTGTTCCAGATAGAGTTAGCCCTATAATGTACTCCAGGTCAACTCTTATATCCCCAGATGGCCTTTATTCTTTCTAAAAAACAAAAGAAAACATGGTGCCCTTGGGCAAATGCTTGATGGGTATGAAATAGAAAGTCTGAGGCAAAACAAATCAGATCACGTTATGAAATGACATGAAGAAAAAGTAAATAGTTCTATGCAAGAATACAGAAATCACGTTCAGAAAATGTGCTGACTCTGGCCCTACTGGGTCTCTTATCTTCAAATCTCTTAAAGGATACTGGAATCAGAGGCTATCTGCATTGCTTTTAGCATATTTCACACAACTTTACTGAGGTGTGTTTTACAAATCACAAAATTCATCCTTTTGGAGTTTATAATTCAGTGATTTTTAATAACTCTGCTGAGTGGTACAACCATGATCTTAAGTCAGTTTTAGAGCATTTCATCTCCCACAAAAGATCCTTCATGCCCCTTTAAACTCTTATCCTATCCATAGGTTGAAGTAACCAATAATCTACCTTCTGTCTATTAATTTGCCTTTTCTGGATGTGCTATATAAATAGAATCATACAATATGTAGTATCTTACGTCTGGATGCTTTTACTTTGAATGGTTTTTGAAGTTCATTCATGAAGCATATGTCAGCATTTCATTCCTTCTTATTGCTGAAGAGTATTCCATGATATGGATCTACCACATTTTGTCTATACATTGACTTGATGAACATTAAGATTATTCCTACTTTTTGGCTATAAAAACAATGTTGCTACAAATATTCACTCACAAGTCTTTGTATGCACATATGTTTTTGCTTCTCTTAGGTAAATACCTCGAGTGGGATTGCTGGATCATATGGTAGTTCTATCTTTAACTTTTCTGGAAGCTGCCAAATTATTTTCCAAGTGACTGAATCATTTCATATTCCCACAGCAATGTATAAGGAGTCACATTTTCCACATCTTCACTAACATTTGTTATTGCTTGTTTTATTTATTATAGCCACTCTAGTGGGTGTAAAGTGGTATCTCTTTGCAGCCTGGATTTACATTCATTTCTCTAATAACTAATGATGTTGAACAGCTCTTAGCATTTTGAAGTTGCAAGCTCTTTATTTTATAAATTAGTGGACTCACAACTAGAGAAATGATTTATCTAGATGACTAAGAAATTTAGTGGCAAAATAGAATTCACTTCTCTTGGCTCTTTATTAAATGCTGATTTTTCTCTGTGAAGCAATAACTATAACCATTTTTAAAAGAAAGATTAGACTCTCTCCAGTAGATCATAGCTTCTTTTAATCAGGAATCAAGCTCTGGATCTGTCACTATGCTCAGGTTAATTTTCATGTAAACTTTCCTTTCCTTTCCTCTTGCAGTGTAAAGAATCTAGCATATGTTTCCTGTCCCATAAATAGCTGGGTAAGTAAATGAATGAATGAACGGCAATAAGTGTTAAAAGGATAATAACTATCTGAGGAAAAGCCAACAGTGATGGAAAGAATGGATAAAATATGCATCTGAAAGTATACAATCAACAAGTGAAGTAAATAATTGTTTCTTACTCTCAAATTGAATGAATGCTCACCACTCCCTCTTACACTTTCTGAGTGAAATCTTTCTTCATCTCTTAGTTATATTATAGCAATAACATCAAAACTGTCTTTCCAGCACAAGTTTCATCAACTCCTGATCACCGGTAATATAAATATCTGAAGTCATTCCCCTACTTTAAAAGTGCCATTGTCTAGCCAGTATTCTTAAGCGAGACTTCAGGTTACTCAGGATGACACACAAGCTCTTGTCACATGCTAAGTGGGCCATTGTGTGCTCTGTCACTCAGTTGTGTCGGACTCTTTGCGGCCCCATGGATTATAGCTCAATAGGCCCCTCTGTCCACGGAATTTTCCAAGCAAGAATACCGGAGTGGGTTGCCACTTCCTACTCCAGGGGATCTTTGCAACTCAGGGATGTAATCCACATCTCTTGCATGGGTTCTCAGGCAGATTCTTGACCAACAGTGCCACCTGGGAAACCTAAGTAGGCCTTTAGGACCAGGAAACTAGCCTGGAGATGATGGAAGGGCCAGCATCACCAAGTAAATCTCTGTTCTGAGGCAACTTTTCAACCAAGCATCTCTTAACTATCCAAGTCCATAAACAAAACAAAGACAACAAAAATATACAATTAGTTGGTATCCTGCTTGGGCAATTTGGGTAGAAAATGTGAATGCTTTCTATTATACAGCAGTCTGGTACCTACACCTTAGAACTAGCCATGCTACTGTCTGTCTCCAAAACCAGCTCTATTTCTCTTCTCTCTTTAGAATAGAACCACCAGTTTGATGAAAGATCAGCCCTGATCCTGAGTAACTGGTATGAATTCAGCGCTTCCTGAGGTAGGTAAGCTGAGGATTCATGCTTTTCTGAGCTCACACATGCAGAAACCCTGCTGATAATTTCTGTTCTTGAGCACGGTAATCCAGACTCTAGGATGACTCACTCACTGTGTTCACATGCATTTTCACAAATGCTAACACAGATTAATGCATCAACTCCCACTTGAAAAGTGGGAAAAGTTTGTGAAAAGCAACTGCGAATTAGATTGTGACAGAAGATCTGTCTATGCAGAAGAACACTATGCTCTTACCAACTTCTGGACAATGTAACGCTATAGACAAGCCAAGGTAAATATCACATAAAGTAATGATGTATTTTTGCCTTCTCTTAACTTGTCAGATTTATTATAGATGTTTTAAGAATTACCTCTAGATCCTTTTTTTAATAACACAGTTGATTAACCATTTCGAGCACTGTTCAGCCTGATTTTGTTTTTGCCAGAGTCGATGCCTTTTTCATGTCCTAAAATGACCTGGAGCTTTTGTGGAAGGTTGAATAACATAGATATTTGGTGAAAGTTTTTAACAATTCCTCTTGTTATGCAAATCTTATAGAAGTTCTTATTCACATAAAATCTTCATACATACATAATTATATGTATAAGTATATTAAAGTGTCATGTAACCTTGAGATATATTTTTATATTTTTGTAGGCATTCCAGATGGTTGAACACCTAAAAATCTTTAAATAATTTTCTAAACCATGGCATAAACAGTTTTTGCTGGCATTCTAGAAACCCACACATTTTGTTAGCATATGCCTCCCTGTCATATTTTAACAGTCCCTAATAATAACCAAAACAGTTAGCATATAAATAGCATTGATAAGCTGAGCCAAAGTATAATGTGGAGAGAAATTATAATGTGGTGGCAAGAGCACCATAAAAGTATCAGGGTGTGTTGTTTCTAATATTGACTTTAGGACTAACTGTACCACCTTTGATAAGTTGCCTCACCTTTTGAACCTCCATTTCCTTACCTCATGTATGAGAAGTGTCACCAATAGAGTTTCCTGAAAACAGAGTCTAGGAAAAAACAAAGCCTACATGTAAGCAGTTTATTTAGGAAATGATCTTAGAGAGCAAGAGGAGTGAAACAGAAAAGGAGAGGAGCCAATAGAAGGACCTGTATGGTGTCCAATCGGCCACAACTTTGCATGACTGGTGCTCAGAACCTTCCAGGAATTTCTGGAAATGAGCCATCTCAGAGGAGTCCATCAAGAGGACTGAAAGGGGAAGGATACATTTATTCATCAGCTCAGTGTCTCATCAATCTAGGGTGGCCCTAAGGGTGCTAAAGGCCCCACATTTCAGGCTTACAAATGCAAGAGTGCAGAACAGGGTCCCACATGTCCCCTCAGAACTGTCAGAGAAGCCCTGTTCAGGACACCAGAAATCGGGTGTGAAGAGAAGTCTGAAATAAAGTGCTCTCAGGTTGCACTGAAGGGAAGCAGTTCAAATCCTGCCCAGAAGTGGTCACCTGAGCAGTGACCAGTGTAAAAACAAAGCCAAGTGCTTTGGAAACATTGGTCAACATGCTTGCAAAATCCATCCAGCTCTAATATTATTCAGCAGCACTGTTTATAACTTCCATCTATTTAGTTTCACTCTGTTTATAGTGTTATCTAAGTTTTGCTGCACAACAAACCTGTAAGTAGATATTGTTATCTCTGCTTCACAGAAGAGGAAACTAAGTCTAGAAAGGTTAAGCAAACTCCATAAGACAAGCTTCCTCAGCCTTCATACTTTTGATGCTCTGGGTAGGGATTTTTTGTTGTTGTTGGAGATGTGGGGAGGGACCATCCTGAGCACTGCAGGATGTCTCACAGCATCTTTGGTCTCTACCCACTAGATGCCAGTAGCATCCCTGTGTCATGAAAATCAGAATGCCTGCTGGATGTACCCTCATAGGCAAAACTCACCCCTTTTTAAGAACCACTATCCAAAAGTCACAATTGTAATACGCAACATAAGTGCACTTTGAATCCAGAAAGGACTGACTAAAAAAATTCATCTGAAGCACAGAAGTGTCCCTATCTCAGGGACTATCTCAGAATTAACCCAGCGATCTGTATTAAGGGAATCAAAGCACTATGGAAATCAAACAGCTAAAAACAAATCTGTTCTTAAGATTAAGTTTGAGTAAATGAAAGGTAGGAATACAGAGTTAGTAATAAGAAGCCTGAAACAAGACACAGACATTCCAAAACAATTCAGGAAATGACAATACAGGAAATGAGTGGAAGGTTCAGATTAGATCAGAATTACTCCATAGGAACCCACAGTAACTGTTTCATATCACCTTAGTGATCCAAAAAAAAAAAAAAAAAGGAATTGAGATCAGAAACTTTGTTAGAGATGAGAAACATATATATCCACGTATGTACAAAATGAATGTTGTGTGTGCTTAATTGCTCAGTCACATCCAACTCTTTACAACCCCAAGGACTGTAACCTGCCAGGCTCCTCAGTTCATGGGCTTTTCCAGGCAAGAATATTGGAGTGGGTTGCCGTCTCCTCCTCCAGGGGATTTTCCCAATCCAGAGATGGAACCTGCATCTTTTGTATCTCCTGCATTGGCAGGTGGATTCTCTACCACCGTGCTGCGTGGGAGGCCCATGTACAAAATGAGTTATTACTAAAATAAGCAAGTGGTATTAATATCTGCTTTCTCCTTCCTAGGCAAGGAAAAAGAAGCTTAGGATTGTGTTTCTAAAATCCTAAGCAATCCTTACCTCCTCACCTCCAGCTGAAAGTGTTAGTCGCTCAGTCGTGTCAGACTCTTTGCAACCCCATGGACTGTAGTCCACCAGGCTCCTCTGTCTGTGGAATTCTCCAGGCAAGAATACTGGAGTGGGTGGCCATTCCCTTCTCCAGGGGATCTTCCCAACTCAGGATCAAACTTTTGTCTCCTGCATTGCAGATGGTCTCCTGCATTACAGGCAGATTCTTAATGTCTGAGCCATCAGGAAAGCCCTACCTCCAGCAGAAAGCAGAGTTTTCTGTTTCAATAGTCTGTTTATGGAAGTGTACAAAGTGCTCCCAGAATAAAGGTAGAAAGAGGCTTCTGGGGGTACTGAAAGGAGGAAGAAGTCAAATGGAGGAGATTAGGAGATAAATGGGAATATCTTGTTTTCCCAAATGCAAGCCAGACTTGCCCGCTTAGAAGAGACACCGGGGAATAGAGAGATCACAAGACACAGGGGAGCTTGAGAGCAAGGGCAAGGGTCTCTGGAAGAGCATGCAGTCTAAACTTGACTGAAATCTGGGCATCCTGCAAGCCAAGGTGGGCAGCAGTGAGGAGGCCTTAGCTTGATTCAAAAAAAAAAAAAACACAATTGATGTGATAATTTTCATATTCTAGAATTAGTGGACAAATATTTCTACTTAACTCAGTTCAGTTCAGTCGCTCAGTTGTGTCTGACTCTTTGCGACCCCATGAATCGCAGCACACCAGGCCTCCCTGTCCATCACCAACTGTTGGAGTTCACTCAGATTCATGTCCATCGAGTCAGTGATGCCATCCAGCCGTCTCATCCTCTGTCGTCCCCTTCTTCTCCTGCCCCCAATCCCTCCCAGCATTAAAGTCTTTTCCAATGAGTCAACTCTTCGCATGAGGTGGGCAAAGTACTGGAGTTTCAGCTTCAGCATCGTTCCTTCCAAAGAAATACCAGGATTGATCTCCTTCAGAATGGACTGGTTGGATCTCCTTGCAGTTTAAGGGACTCTCAAGAGTCTCCAATACCACAGTTCTACTTAACTACATATATGTAAACTGTAAATAGTGTTAATTCCAGGTTGACATTCTAAACAAATCAACTGGTCATCTTCATAAAGTCTGAATTTAAAAGATTTTTTTAGTTATTGTTAAATATCTGGTCTATCTAATCATATCAAGTACTGGTACCTACAGGGACCTATGGAGCAGAGTCAGGTAAGTAACCCCTTTTATTAATGTTACTCTAGTCATGCTAATGTGTTTTTCATAATTGGTGTGTATATTCTTTAATTCAATTTAATTTTTTAATTCAGAAAGTATAATCATTCATTCAACAAATACAAAAGAGTACCCTTGATGTACCAAGCATGATCCTAGAAGCTGGGATTCAATACTGAGAAAAGCAAACAGTCATGGATCTTAAACTTCTAGGTAGACTGGTGGACAACAGTAAAATAATCACACAAGTAAGTATAAAACTATACTTTCAGGAAGGAGGCATATAGCTTAACATGAGAAATAAATTAGGAAGGTTTTACTTGTTTAGAAGTCAGGGAAAACTTGCCCGAGATGTGATGAGAACTGAAGAGATAAGTAGGAATTCAATAAGTGAAGAAGGGAGGAGAAGGAGGCCAAGTTTCAAGCAAAAGGAGCCTGTGCAATCTCTGCTAGGAGAGAAGAAAATGGTGTAAATGCAAAACTAAGGCTGCTGCTGCTGCTGCTGCTGCTGCTAAGTCGCTGCAGCTGTGGCCGACTCTGTGCAACCCCATAGACGGCAGCCCACCAGGCTCCCCCATCCCTGGGATTCTCCAGCAAGAACACTGGAATGGGTTGCCATTTCCTTCTCCAATGCATGAAAGTGAAAAGTGAAAGGGAAGTCTCTCAGTCGTGTCTGACTCTTCACGACCCCATGGACTGCAGCCTACCAGGTTCCTCCGTCCATGAGATTTTCCAGGCAAGAGTACTGGACTGGGTTGCCATTGCCCTCTCCGAAAACTAAGGCTAGAGAAGTAAATAAAGATGAGAATACACATTTAAGACCACGTTAAAGATTTGAGTCTCTAACAAAAATGAGATGCCACTGAAACAGTTTGAGGATGGGAAGAGGGAGTGGGGATGAAAATTGACATAATCAAATTGGCATCTCAGAAAATACAGCATAAGATATAAAGGCCAATACTATGGTCTTAGGATGCAAGGGGAGAACTTATAAGTGAGAGAGAGAGACTCACTTTAAAGGGCATAAGAAATTAAACAAGGAGCAATAATCTACTATAATGAGTCCATGATGTGCCCTGGGAAATCTTATATGGCACTGCAAGATTGAAAATGCTGAGAAAATAAAAGCTACATTGAAAAAAATGACCTAACCAATTGTACCACAACTGTTACAAGTCTCACATAGTCCTCTTATGTTTAGAATTACCTGTGATATTTTAGAATGTGAGTATTTTTCTCCCTTTTTTGTTGTCCTGTGTGTGTTCAATTGCTCAGTTGTGTCCAACTCTTTGCAGCCCCATGGACTGTAGTTCGCCAGGCTCCTTTGTTCATGGAATTTTCGAGACAAGAATACTGGAACAGGTTGCCATTTCCTTCTTCAAGGGATCTTCAGGACCCAGGGAACAAACCCAAGTCTCTTGCATCTCCTGCTTTGACAGGAGGTGGGTCCTTTACCACTAGTGCCACCTGGTTATTTTAGAATTCTCATAGAAGTAGCACACATTCTTTAAGAAAGTACAAGTGTGAAAAGGTAGATAACAATTGTCCATAATCTCACCAGAATTTATAAAGACATTATAAGCCCAGCCCAGTGGCCAGTGGTCATTGGTTCTATGAAGTACAAAGTACTTGCGGGAACAGAAGACACTGAGATTGCCAGCCACAGTCACTAGGAAAGAGGCAAAAATCCAAATTCTGGAAAAAGCACATGTAAACACTAAGTCTAGTTGCGTCAGAGGTAAGAATTAAAGTTCATAGAACAATGTGGAAGCCAGTGGAGTCAGAGTTGCCCTTGAAGCTCATTATTACAAGTAGGCAGATTTTGGGGTACGTGGGAAAATCCACCTAGTGCTAACATCTAGGCAGGTTTCAAACCGGTGTTTTTAAAACTAATATCAGACTGCTTAAGATATTTGTCAAAAACACATAAATACACACACACACAAACATGCACACACCAAACCTCATGAGTAAGTATCTGTGAAGTTCAGTTTCAGAATTATCCATTTTCAACAAGTTTACATGATTCTTTCATGTACTCATGTGCCAATATCACTGGTCTGGCCTGTGACTACCATGAAGCCTGCTGCTAAAAAAAAATAGCACATGACCGTTAACAGCTAGTGAGTATTCAAGTAACACTGACCTGCTCTGCCAATTCAAAGTTCTTTTTCTTAGTAATTAGAAAAAAACAATTAAGATCCGTAAGCCCTGGTCCCACCATTCGCAATATCCTTCCCAAAAGCCCAAAGTCTAAAAGCATATTTCATCAATTGCATGAAACACTTTGCATCTGGAATCTCCTACAAATGAATTCAATTATTTGCTACAAAAAGCTAAGTGGAATAAGATATAGCTTCATTTAAAATATCATTTTTCCTTACTGCATTTATTAGGAGCTTCCCTGGTGGCTCAGATGGTAAAGAATCTGCCTGCAATGCAGGAGGCTCAGATTCAATCCCTGGGTTGGGAAGATCCCCCAGAGAAGTGAATGGTTATGCACTCCAGTATTCTAGCCTGGAGAATTCCATGGACAGAGGAGCCTGGCAAGCTACAGTCCATAACGTCGCAAAGAGTTAGACATGACTGAAGCGACTAAAATTTTCACTTTCACTATTACATTATACTATTCCCTAAATCAAAAGAGGACTCACTGTACTTTCTTTTCTTAAATTTTCACCAAAGTACCAGGAGGTAGATCAAAACTTTCTATATCAATGAGTTATAGTTTCTCAGGCTTATGAAGTGCTTAGCCAGTATTGGAAGAGCAAAAACCATCGTGTCAATTTCTTGTTGTGGATTAGTGCATAGGAAACAACAGGCTCTGTGTGAGAATAATGGAAAAAAAACAAGAAATCACAAAAGACAAAAAACTGAATAAGAATCAACAAATTATCGGTTGTTTTTTAAAGCAAGCACAACCGATATTCATAAGTAAAGTATAGGATTTAAGAATTACAAACTAATCTTCCTATTATATTTCAGTATCAAGAAGGTCCTCAAACACTGGATATAAGTCTGAAGTCTTAAAACCCAAAGAAATAATGTGATATATTTACAAAGCATTCAGGGCTAAAATCTGAGTATAGGCTTGGAAGTATCTATTTTAATTCACCTTAGCTGGTAAAACATAAATAAGTGAAACTATTTCATATATAGCCAGGTAGATATGTTTTATTAAAGTAAAAATCTGTAAAGGATGACAATCTATTTGGTTTGTTCTCTCTAGGCATTAGAATCTTGACTTTATTATTTAGCTTAAAATTCAGTAATAACTTATATTACCATATATAAAATTAGATAGCCAGTGAAATTTTTCTATGACTCAGGAAGCTCAAATTCAGTGTTCTATGACAACCTAGAGGAGTGGGATAGGGTGGGAGGTAAGAGGGAGGTTCATGAAGGAGGGAACCCACGTATACCAAGGACTGATTTTATTATTTTATATGATGAGTATATAGCAGTCAACAAATAGACAAAACCCCTACCTTCATGGGACTCACATTCTAGTGAGGAGAGTTACACAACAAACATAAGTAAATAAATGCAATAATCTTTAAGATAGCAATAAGCTTTTGGACCTGCTTGCTCAGCTGGTGAAGAATCTGCCTGCAGTGTGGGAGACCTGGGTTTGATCCCTGAGTTGGGAAGATACCCTGGAGAAGGGAACAGCTACCCACTCCAGTATTCTGCCTGGAGAATTCATCCAACGGGTTGCAAAGAGTTGGACACGACTGAGAGACTTTCACAAGCCTTCGAAGAAGAATAAAACTAGAGAGGAATGGAGAAATGTCTATAGGGGGCTAAAGGAAAAGGTAAAATTATTTGCTCAGATGAACTATCATTTAAGTATCTGGACAAAATAAAGACATTTTTCAACATGCAAAAACTACAAAAGTTTTCTACCTGCATTGGTTAGGATTATTTCAGGTGCAAATGAAATAAATCTAATTCAAATAAGTTTAAACAGAAGAGGGCCTCTATTGGCTCAAACAACCGGGAAGAAAAAGTCATGAAGACATGACTGTGCCCAGAATTTCACCTATTGTCATTAACCCTCTCTCCCTCTCTCCTTCTTTTCAATCTTTCTCTTTTTCTCCCCTTGTCTTGTGGCGTCATTCTCTCTCCTACTGAATACATCACTTCTCCACATTGTGGGAAAAAAAGCACGGCTAAAGCTACTCAGATATTATATCATCTCATTCATTAAAAATAAAAATTGCACCAGTATATACAAATCCTTTGAAAGACTGATCAGACTTGAGACACCTGTTTAAAAAAAAAAAATCTCTGTGCTCCAGGTGATCTTGTGCTATGATTGGCCACACTCAAATCAAAGACTCATGTCTTTGATCACAGTCACATTATACTGATTTACAGCCCCACAAGTGTCACATCAAATGGCTAGTGCTAGAGGAGTAATCTGCTAAAGAAAATCATGTTATTGCCATAGAAGGTGGAAGTGCCTAGAACAGTGTCTTATGCATAGAAAGTGCCCAATAAATATTTTTGAATAAATTAATAAGTAAATATATTCTTATTTTAATGAATAATAATAAGTATTTGAGCAACTGTTCATGACAGTGCCTAAGTCAACATTAATTGCTATCATTTATTAAATGCTCACCATGTACCATTGGAAAAGACCCTGATGCTGGGAAAGATTGAGGGCAAGAGGAGAAGGGAGCGACAGAAGGTGAAATGATTGGATGTCATCACTGACTCAAAGGCATGAGTTTGAGCAAACTCCAGGAGATAGTGAAGGACAGGGAAGACTGGGGTGCTGCAGTCCATGGGGTCGCAGTCAGACACGACTTAGTGACTGAACAGAAACCATGTACCATGCCCTCTGTCGGATGGTTTACAAACTTTATAATTCTGATAAAAATCTTGAAAGTTAGGCCTTACTATCAATAATTTGGAGATGAAGAAACAGAGAATCTAAGAAGTTATAATGAGCTGGAGACAGACCCCTCTTTCTTCAAAACCCCATGATCTTTCTTCTACAATATGCTATTCCTGCTTTCGGTTTATTTGTTTCACACCCTTTTTGGAAATGCAGGGTATGATGTAACCAAAAGTCATAACAATGCATTTATTTTTATTTCATCTCCTGCCTGACTCCTTTTCTACCACAAAACCACAACCCAATCTGCTGATTAAGTCTCCATATGTCAGAAAAAGAGGGGCTAGTCCACATCCCCATAGTACTCAAATCAGAGGGAAATGTTTAAAGAACTAAATATTAGATCAGAAAGAACTTTCCACACAGACTCTTATTCATCAGTGAAGCTGAAAATTAGCACATGCTTATCTGGAGAAAGATTTTTCTCTATTTTGCTTCAGAATAGAAATTTAAGTCAGGTACATTTTCTCAAATCCTTTAATTTCCAAAACTTAAAAGATTTTCATGGTTGAAGGTCTAGGAATGTTAAAAATTCAAAAACTTGAAGAATATAGAATCTATCTGTCCAATCATTATTTTTAAATGATTCTTTAACTCCTACCACTAAATACATTTTACCTCTTATCAGTCTGCAATTAGGAATGGAATGAAGTAATAATTTCCTCATAAACTCATTTTTAGAGATTAACAAATATTAAACAAAATCTTTTCTCACTTATATGAACATTGTCAAATATGACATTATTCTGTTTGTCCAGCAACAACTTGAAAGAATTTTTGATAAGGTCACGTTTTAATTTTTTAATTATATGGTCATTGCAATGAATTTAGTTTTTCCATCAATTTGGCAAGCTAGGCTTCAGCATAAGTGAAGCTATAGTTAAAATATATACATATATACTTAAAGTGATAAAAATGTGGACACAAACATAAATGGATTACTCTGTGCAATATTTAAGCTATTACATAATCTTTTATGCCTGAGTTAAAATATTCATGTACTGACAGATTTATTAATGTCTCCTTTATTTGCAATCATATTTTGGAAACACAGCAATGGCAAGGTGCTAACATTTAACTAATGAGTAATGGAGACACAAATTTCAGAGTTCATTAAGAGCCCACAAACCTTAACATCACTTAATGTCATGCCATGCCTTTAATGTTTAATATAAAAATATATTTTTAATCAAGGAAATTAAATGCAATGTTTCCATTAAAATTTTTAAAGGAAGCCAATGTCCTAAATTAGAGTTTCCCAGGTGACTCAGTGGTAAAGAATTCTCCTACAATGCAGGAGACACAGGAGATTTGAGCTCAATCCCTGGGTTGGTAAGATTCCCTGGAGGAGGAAATGGCAACCCACTCCAGTATTCTTGCCTGAAAGTTCTGAGGACAGAAGAGTCTGGTGGACTACAGCCCAGGGGGCTGTAAAGAGTCAGGCAGGACTGAGCACACAGGCACACAATGCCCTAAATTATGAATATTCAAAAAATAGTCTTTTAAATAGAATTGTAAACATGTAGAAAATGTTTTAACATTTAAAGATTAAGATACTATGCCCTATGATTAGATATATAATGTGGGATTCCTTTCTTTCTACTTAGTCTGTGAAATTTAAGAAAAATGAGAATTTATTTTTATTTAACTTTTAAATGTATGACTCCTGTATCTTCTCAGGCAGGTTGTCAGCCTCATGAGAGTAACCAAGTTTGATATTCATTGGATATCCACAAGTTATCCTGATGTCTTGCATACAGTAGCACTCAGTAAAAAAGGAAAGGAGAATGAAAGGAAAGAAAGAAAAATAACATTAAAGAAGATGAAGTTATGAAGTTCAGTTATGAAGAAGATGCAGTTATGAAGTTAATGGAAAAAGTCTTCATTTCAGTTCAATCAGCTCCGTTCCGTTCAGTGGATCCGTCGTGTCCGACTCTGCGACCCCATGGATTGCAGCACGGTTCACGTATTGTTGAAGCCTGGCTTGGAGAATTCTGAGCGTTACTTTACTAGCATGTGAGATGAATGCAATTGTGTGGTAGTTTGAGCATTCTTTGGCATTGCCTTTCTTTGGGATTGGAATGAAAACTGACCTTTTCCAGTCTTGGGGCCACTGCTGAGTTTTCCAAATTTGCTGATGTATAGAGTGCAACATTTTCACAGCATCATCTTTTAGGATTTGAAATAGCTCAGCTGGAATTTCATCACCTCCACTAGCTTTGTTCGTAGTGATACTTCCTAAGGTCCACTTGACTTCACATCCCAGGACGTCTGGCTCTAGGTTGGTGATTGCAGCATCATGATTATCTGGGTCGTGAAGATCTTTTCTGTATAGCTCTTCTGTGTTTTCTTGCCACCTCTTCTTAATATCGTCTGCTTCTATTAGGTCTATACTATTTCTGTCCTTTATTGTGCCCATCTTTGCATGAAATATTCCTTTGGTATCTCTAATTTTCTTGAAGAGAACTCTAGACTTTCCCATTCTATTGTTTTCCTCTATTTCTTTGCATTGATGGCTGAGAAAGGCTTTCTTATCTCTCCTTGCTATTCTTTGAAACTCTGCATTCAAATAGGTTCAATAGAATTTAGTATATGACAGGTACTGTGTTTGGATCTAAAGTCTTAAAACAGGCTTACTTGGAAAAGTCACTTTAAATATTAGTTTCAGAGAAATGTCTCCTTTGTAACTGGTAAAGTTTGGTTCATTGTTTGCTCTTGGAGCCAAATTACAGAGGTGAACATAGTCAACTATTGAAATCAATATACCTATAAAATTAAAATAGATGAGTTGTAAAAAAATAAATAAATAAATATTAGTTTCATTATCTGTAATGGAGATGAAAATAGCTGGATAAGATTTAATAATGCAAGATATAAAATGCACTGTAATCGTTTCAAAAACTATACAAATACAAGTAACGATGATAATGATAAACTAGCTACGATTCTGCAATTCTGGTTTACAGAAAGAATTCTTCAAAGGCATACAAATCACTAAAAAATGAGAACATTCATTATTCCTTATTTAGGGTATAGTGTGTGAAGTACTAAATATTAACTTGTTCTAAATCTTGGAATTTCAGTACATGCTTCCTATTCCAGAAAACCACTTTTAATTTTTTGATTTATTGAGCACAAATCAATTTCTTAAAATTAAAAGGAATTTTGAAGCATAAAATAAAGAACAATTTATCACTGTAAGAAGAGGATTGTCCTTCAATATATTTTCTTTTCAATCTATAATCCCCATGATTTTATATAAAAATAATAAAATGAAAATTACATTGTTAACAAATTTATAAGTCTCCAACTAAACTAAATTGCTCATCTTCATGCTATTCTGATTAAAATCTTATCTGTCCTACCTTAATCTATAATTATTAAAAATCTTAAGGTTTAGTTTAAATTCTACCTGGTTCCTGTAAATTCTCACTCCCCAGCCAGGTTCAGTCTTTCAAAATTTCTGCACCTCTACAGTACAAAGATTGTTTATTTTGTTCTGTATTATCTGTCAATATGCTTTCCCCTTCAGTTAGATTAAAACTCCATACCTTGTCTATCATTATAATTACTACAGTACTTACCAGTTCAGTTCAGTTCAGTCGCTCAGTCGTGTCTGACTCTTTGTGACCCCATGGATTGCAGCACGCCAGACCTCCCTGTCCAGTGCTTTGTATATATCAAATCCTCAAGAAATGTTTTTTTCAACGAAATGTGTTTTATCTATTTTAACATAACAATATTTTATGCTTTCTTTCAAGTTTACCAATATGCAGTCTTTTTCTGTGCCTGAAGATTACTAAGTATTTTGTAAATTTAATTTCAAGGATAATCTCAATTACTTTAAAAATTTTATCTCAATTTAAAATTTATCTCCTTGATGTACTGTCTTTGTAAGAAAAAGCTGTTAAGCAAAGGAACTTTACATTCAATTTCTAACAAATTCCCAAGCAGTTTTCAAAGATGCAAAAAATGTGTTAGCCATTGCTAAGAATTCTACCATAAAATTAGTTTAAGCAAAAACTAGAAAGAGTTGCAAAAGTGAGACTTTTTTTCCTTCTGTTGTTATAAAATTATGATGTCACTCTTGTGATAAGAAAGGAAAACTAGGCAAACTATATTTTTTAAATAAAGTGAAGTTCAATACTGAATCTACTGAGCTACAGATATACAGCTTTTCAGGTATGAAAAACAGGTCACTTCCCTAATATTGCCCTCATAAAGGACTTCAACAAATCCAAATAATCATCCTTATGATATAGGATAAGAATGAACTTAAAAGAGTTCCTTACAAATCAACAGGCCCAACCATTCCAAGGATAGTTTACCTTAAAAAAAAAATAAATGATTCAGGTCGAGAAAGATAAGTAACATATCTGAGTTTTATAAATGTGAGCATTTATAGAAATGAGATCATTTATTCTGTTACAGACTCATGATATGCCCTCAATAAATGTTTGTTGAGAGCATAAATGAATGAGTTAGGAAACAGATCCTATACTTCCTATTTGAGATACTGAGAGATAATGATAATCATTAATGTAATCGTTCTTTTTCTTTTCATCATCCTTTAATAGTAAATAAAGGTTGCTAAAGTATCTAAAAATATTACATGTTCTTTACTGTCTACATTTAATAATTTTTTTTCCCTTTTGGCATTTCTCCTTTTATTTCCAATTAGTAACCCATAAGCTATTCCATGGGGCTTCCTTGGTGGCTCAGATGGTAAAGAATCTACCTGCAATGCAGGAGACCCAGCTTCCATCCCAGGACTGGAAAGATTCCCTGGAGAAGGGAATGGCTACCCACTTCAGTATTCTTGCCTGGAGAAATCCATGGACAGAGGCAGCTACAGTCCATGGGGTCACAAAGAGTCAGACACGATTGAGCAACTAACACACAGGGAATTTTATTTGCAGAAAGACAGACTATCAGAAGTTATTTTAGTGATTACAAATGAAGAAACATTTGAAGCTAAAGGAGGCTACATAACATATTCAATGTCATGCAGAGAATCAGACTGAAATGGCAAATCTCCTAACTATTCTTTTACTTGTTTAATGAGTTTTGCCTCTTAGATTTTTTGGGAGGGGTGGCAAATATTGCCTTTTTTTTTTTATTGAAGTATAGTTGATTTACAATATTATAGTTTCAGGTATATAACATAGTGATTCAGTATTTTTATAGGTTATACTCTATTTAAAGTCATTACAAAATAATGCCTCTTAGGTTTTATCACCTGAATTTTATACTCTCTTAATCTGGAGATATATATATATATAGTACATATATGAATAATCCATGCAGTAGTTGACAAACTGCTGGACATTTCCTATGTCTAAATACATACTTGATGGTTGTTAGTATTCATATGGTCCCAGAATTGGGAATTACTGATAGTGTTTGATTGTCCATGCACTATACCATAGGGCATTCAATATACAAAATATCACAAAAGTAACACATTAAAATGTTCTTTATATAGGTTAGTGTTCTTGATTTTCCATTTAGTAGAGGCTTTTCATGGAGAAGGCAATGGCACCCCACTCCAGTCTTGCCTGGAAAATCCCATGGATGGAGGAGCCTGGTGGGCTGCAGTCCGTGGGGTCACTCAGAGTCGGACACGACTGAAGCGACTTAACAGCAGCAGCAGCAACAGCAGCAGCAGCAGCAGCAGCAGCAGCAGAGGCTTTTCAGGCCCAACATCGACTTTTACAACTGCATCTTAATGTTGACCATTTAGTCTCTGTGCATTTTGGTTCCTAAGTGCAGATCCTGCTAACAAAAAGAAGACAAAACTTCCTTTGGAGCCATTTTATCATGGCTTAAAATGCTTTGAAGTTTATCAGTTCAAAAAAAGAAGCAGCTTTTGCCATTGTTGACAGTATAGTTTCTTTAAAGAATCCCCATAAGACAGTCTACAAGAGAGACTTTCAGAAGTTGATAGGTAAACACAACCACAATTTGAAATGAACTATAATTACTCTTTTTCCCAAAAGAAAATGTAACAATAGAAGGTAAAGGCCTAAAGGATGTGAGACTTAGAACTTCTCTTAAAAGGTGCCTCGTTAGAAAAGTTAAGACTATAGGAAGCTTAAATAAATATCACCAAGTGAAAGAAGGCAGCGTGCAAATATATCACACATGACTTCAACTATCCAATGTTGTGAAAAAGACAAACCTAAAGAAAAATGAGTAGCTGTCGGGAGTCGTGGGCATAGGGGAGTGAAGAGGGATAAATAAGTAGAGCAGAGAGGATTTTTAGGGCAATGCAACTATTCTATATAGTATAACAGTGAATATATGGCATTATGCATTTGACACAAAGAATGAACTCTAATGTAAACTGTAAACTTTAGTTAAAAATGATGTATGAATTTTGACTCATCAGCTCTGACATATGCGCCATAGTAACAGAAGATTTTACAGGGGAACTGGAGAGGAGTGAGTAGTGGTATACAAGAACTCTGTATTTTCTATTTAATTTTTTTGTAAATCTGAAACTACTTTGAGAAATAGTTTATTTATTTTCTAAAGTTAGTATTATAAAAACATTAATGATTATAAAACTATGTTCTCTCTTAATGAGTTTTAGTCTAACATGGGAGTGTTATATCTCTTCAGATAAACACATGCTCAGCTCTATATATTTCTATAACATTATATATTTATAAATTGTTGGTGCTATTACACTTCCTTGTGCTTAGTCACTCAGTTGTGTCTGACTCTTTGCAACCCCATGGGCTGTAGCCCAATCCCATGGACTGTAGCCTCCCAGGCTCCTCTGTCCATGGAGATTCTCCAGGCAAGAATCCTGGAGTGGGTTGCCATGCCCTCCTCCAGAGGATCTTCCCACCCCAGGGATCCAATCCAGATCTCCTGAATTGCAGGTGTATTCTTTACTGTCTTAACCACCAGGGAAGCCCATGAATACTGGAGTGGAGAGCCTATCCTTTCTGCAGGGGAATTTTCTGACCCAGGAATAGAACTGGGGTCTCCTGCATTGCAGGCAGATTCTTTACCAGCTGAGATCACCTTCAAATTTATTTTTCTTTGTATACAACACCTTCAAAAATATTCCTAGATCCAAGTCCAACTTGTGGCATTCTAATCAAAATATTTCAAGAAATTTCTTTCATGTCAAAAAAGATTTTAGTTATTAAATAAACCATTAAAAATATATGTGGATTAGGTCTGTTTTTAGAGAAATAAATCAGTATGTACACAAACTTATATATTGAGCTAATTTCTATAATACTCTGCAACATGCAAATTAAATTTTCTATCAATATTTTTGTAGTTAGTCATGCCCAAAAAAGGAGGAGACTTAGATGTGTAGAGAAATTTTGTAAAAATATGTAAAATATTTGATCAAAATGCTACTGATTAGAAAATGAAGTAGCAGCCGGAAGATTCTGATCCATCTAGCAAGCTATGAAACAACTTTTTGTTCTACTCTGTTACAATAAGTTGCCTATAAATTTTGGTTATTCATATGTCC
This sequence comes from Oryx dammah, assembly GCF_014754425.2. NCBI lineage: Eukaryota > Metazoa > Chordata > Mammalia > Artiodactyla > Bovidae > Oryx > Oryx dammah. The sequence goes on along the minus strand of NW_024070209.1, from coordinate 80,327,223 downwards.
TACTTATAAAGGCATTTGATGGCTAGTAATGAAAATGACAGTAATGATGAGGATAATCATTCCAAGTGTAGCAGTTAGAATAGTAGTAAATTTGCAGGGTATTCTGTGAAACAAACTTTAAAAGACACAAAAGAATAATCTCATAAAACATTCATTTTTGCATATAGGTGAAAGTACATAAAAATTTCACGAAATTTTTGTTGAAAATAAATGTCATCAAAAATAAAAAACGAGTGTGTGAATCAATTTAAGTAGATGTTAATCATTTTAAAAGGAATTTATAGGAGTAAACATTGGGTTCTGCCTTGAAGCTGGCCTAAATACTGAAGGTAAACAAATAAGAGGCAAAAACAAGTGTCACCAAGTCCCATTGGACTTAGGTTTATTCTCTTCCACAAACCAAAAAAGCTATAAATATGGTAGATTTATCAATAAAAATGCAGTCATGCATAAAAATCATGAAATAAATGTCATATTAATGTTCAACATATAACCATAAATGTTTTTAAATATAAGACATTGATAAAGTCCATTAGAGATTCCAAAATATTTCTAAAATGATGCCTATGCACAAGCTTAGATAGGTGAAGAGATAAATAGTACTGAAACAGGTGTCATAAACATTTGTTGAGTGAATTTTGAAAGAAACTGCTAATGCTATTTATGAGACACAGTAATCATAACATATTCAAATAGTTGGAGAAAGCATTATGGAGATTATAACGTTAGGATAGATAAGATTTAAATAGGTAGGAGAGTATTTTAGGAGAGGAAAGATTATGAATAAAATGGGAAAATATTATAATAGTTGGAGAAAGTGAAGTGTTAACAAGCTAGTTTAGTTGTAGGGAAGTTGTGGGGTGATCACCTAGAAAATTAGGCAAAGTCATGGTATTGGAAGAATAGAAAAGGATGAATAAGTCAAAGAATTCCTCAGAAAAAGGAAGCAACAGGATATGATAGCATGAAATAAATATCAGATAGAAAAGTGAATGATAAATGTAGAATTTTAGATATGAGTTGAAGTTCTTGACCTGTAGCAATGTGGAAATTAAAGCAATATATAGTAACAGTTAGGCACTTTGACCCTGAAGCAGGCTGCCTGGGTTTGAATTCTAATTTTGCCAATTAATACTTTATGAACTTTAGCAAGATATTTAAACTTCACAATGTAAAACAGAGCAAGAAATCTTACTATAAGATTATTTAAGGATTAAATGATTTAATATATGTAAAGAATATAGAATAGCCCCTGACTCATAGCCTGCATCTAATGAATATTAGGTTTCTTTATTTCTGTTATACAATTGAAATCAGAATTTGAGAAAGATATAATTTGGTGCCAAAACCATACATTTGGTATAGCAAATGATACCACCAGATTGATAAGATTTCTAAGGAATACAATACAGAAAATGAAAGTCACTCATTTGTGTCTGATCCTTTGTGACCCCATGGACTATATGTCCACGGAATTCTCCAGGCCAGAACACTGGAGTGGGTAGCCATTCCCTTCTCCAGAAGATCTTCCTAACCCAGGACTCTAACCCAGATCTCCCACATTGCGGGTCGGTTCTTTACCATCTGAGCTACCAGGGAAGCCCAGCAATACAGAAGTCAAAAGCATAAGTCCATGGGCTAAACTTTAGAGTTTACTTATATTTAAAAATCAGAAATTTAAAGAAAATAGTGTGGTCAGGAAAATAAGAGGTAGTATATTATTACAAGGTGAATATTTCAAAGATGCAAGGCAGCTGGCAATGCAACGAAATAAGAGAAAAGGCAAACTGGAAAATAGCCAAAGTGGTCAATGACTCTTGAGTGTTCTTTCTAGTGAAAGGAAGGGCAGGGCAAAAAGAAATAAAAGACTCTGAGAAGAGAAGGGATATGTGTATATGAAGATGGAAGATTACAAAATTAATGAGTAGGAATTAGAGCCACTGAATGTAGAGCAATGACAGAGGAAAGAAAATGAAACAGCAATTAACCAGGCAATAGAATCAATCACAAAGATTTTTTAAGAAGAAGGAGACATATGGATTATGTAATTAGTATGTCAATAAAATTCTACTTATTTAAATATGAATATTATGTTAAAATGGTATTAAGACTATTTTTAAAAGTTAACTCAGAATTCCTAAAGTTGTCTTAAAAATTGTTATTTTAATCAAAATGTCAGATTCACTAAACCCATTTGACTTACGTCTCAGTTTCTTTAGTGTTAATTTTTTCTCCTCTTAATTTCAAACTTTTAACATGTTGAAATACATAGATTATTGAATTTATTAAATGTTATATATTTTTAAAGTATAGTAATAGAATAGGCAACAACTAAAAATAATCCATGTGCTTATTTATAATAAAAAGTCATTATTTCATAGAACTATGTAGAGGCAAGGAATTGTTAACGGTTGTTCCTTCCATCAAGAAAAATCGAATAGCTGAGTGCTGAAAAGGAAGAGAGGGCCTTATATTCACTGTTTATTTTTTTCTTTATCCTTTGCATTTTGTACCATATCTACATATTAACCTTTCAAAAACAAACAAATAAAATTCAAAAGATTACTTAAGGAGAAACATAAAGGGAAAAATAAATAAAAGCATAATCTAATAGCTATGTTTTTACTAATGCAAAGAGAATACATAATCAGAAATTTTTAATGTATTAAACAGACTTTACGAAGATTTTTAAATGGGGTAGGAGAGTCGAATTTTGAGAAGTATTTTTATAATTTAGTTTTCAAAATTATTTAAAAATCATATATGCTTTTATTTGTTCTGCCTTATTTTTCTCTTCATAAAAGAAGGGAAAGACTTTTAAAATTCTGACAAACCCCTGAATTCTTGAAGAAAGATACACAGTAAGCCATCTAGATTCAAGCTTTGTTCTAACATCTTTGGCTCCAAGAAGAGGGGAGAGAACTTTAAAGGTCTAGCAGAACTACGTGCCTCAAGAAGAAAATTTAATCAGCATGATACATTTTAACACATAACTACTCTTGTTCACATTGTTGATTCTTGCATTCAGCTAACATGAATTGAAGAGTTATTGCATAAAACACCATTTCTAGGCACTGGAAACACAGTAAAAATTTTAATTAAAAAAACTTTTGCCCTTATTGATTTTCAAATATAATGGAAAAGCCAGAAAATAAACAAGATAAATAAGTAAAATACACAGTATGTTGATAGCAAAGTATTAAAGAGGAAAAAATAAAAGCACGGAAAGGATATGTGAATGTTAGCAGAAAGAAAAAGCCACATTGAGAAAGTGACATTTAAGTAAAGGCAGTTCAGGGCAAGCTATACAGATATTTTAGGAACAAGCAGTCCAGGAAAAGAAAGCAAGTGAAGAAGCCCTGAGGCAGGGACATTCCTAAAGGAATCCAACAAACAAGGCCAGCGTGGTTTCAGTAGAATGAAAAAGAGGAAAATACTAGAGAGGAGTTTAGGGAATAAGAAGATCAAGTCATCATATACACTTGTACATGAAAGTAAGAATTACAGCTTTTTCTCTAAGTAAGATGGAAAACCTTTGGAAAATTTTGAGCAGAGTTGTGATGTGCTATGACATATTTTAAAGAATCATTCTGGCTAATGTGTCCAAAATAGATTAAAGGGGAGCAAGTACTAAAAAGTAGGGAGACCAGTTTGGACTCTACAGCAGCAGTCCTGGCAAGAGAAACAAAGCCAATGGGATCTGACACTGGGCCAGCTGTGGGTCATGAGAAGATAGTGACAAAAAAGACTCTAAGATCTCTAACCTGAGTAACTGAGAGAATGACATCACCATTCACTGAAATGAGAAATCCTACAGGAGGAGGGATTTGAGGGAAAATATCAGGAACTCAGTTCAGGACATGTCAAGTTTGAGATATTTATTAGACATTATAGTAGAGATGCTAAGTAACCAGTTATGAGTCAAGTTCTGGGAAAAGGTCGTCAAGACTTCTTTTTTCCTTCGTTTTTTAATTACACGTGGTCCAAATTATAAAAACTGTTAAACTGCAGAAACATTATAATTATAGAGACTTTTATATCATGAGTTTATTCTTTTGCCCATATGGTGGATAAGTGAAATAGTTTAATGACTATTTCTTCTCAAATTGCTGTTATAACATGTACCTATGCTTTAAAAAAAAAAGGAGGGGGGCAAAAACAGCAGCAACAAAAACATAAAGTGGGAATATCTGAAGGATAGCTTCAAACAGTGGTATATTTTACAGCTATGTAGAAAAAATATGATTTGGAACCTTTCTGATATCTTTATATCCTAATCTCTTTAGCCCAAAAGATAATTTCTTTTTTATTTATTTAGCTGTGCCAAGTCATAATTGAGGCATGCAGGATCTAGTTCCCTGACCAGGGAGCAAACCCATGCCCCCTGCATAGGGAGCACGGAGTCTTAACTACTGGACCACCTGGGAAGTTGTCCCCCAAAATAATTTTTAGTAGTATAAATTCTGTCACAAAGTACTATATGTCTATGTAAGTATGTCTAATATTTGTGTTATTGGAAAAGTTTCCCAAACTGATGGTTGACTCTATAAATTCTTTCATGTGGCCATTGAGATGTAACTAAAGATCAACTTTACTAAATATTTTATTTTCTATTTTGATTAACTAAATAATGTTAAATGGATAACATTAACTCAGAAGTTTAAGGCACTGACTTAAGGCACTGACTATCAACATAACTTTTTCAAGTTGATTTAATGGAAGGTTCTGCTTCTTTTCTCATGCTCACTGTTAATGCATCCAAAAGCTTGTTGCTTTAAACTGAAATAACACAGAGAGTTATTCTAAGGTTGAAGAAGAGCAAGTATTTTTTGAAGTGGCTTTTTATCCTTTGAATATTTTTCTTCTAATCTGAAAGCATTCAACTTTTACACTTTAAGAACAAGGTGGAGGGAGAGTGGATTTCAATTTTAAATGTCTTCAACCATAGCTCTCAATGCAGACTCTCCAAACCTGGCTATGAAGACAAAAGCCAAAGAGCCAAAACATTACCTCCCTCCTATCCTCCAACTTTCTAATTCTGGAAACAAGAATTCACAAAACTAGGCATAAGGAGGAAGGTGGTGTCTGTTTTTGTGTGCATATGTGTATTTGGGAAGGAAGTACTGAGGAAAGGACTACTTGAATAATGATGCTAGTATGAGCACATTTCAATTTGAGGTTTTTCCAGTGGTCATGTATGGATGTGAGAGTTGAACCGTGAAGAAAGCTGAGCACCGAAGAATTGATGCGTTTGAACTGTGGTGTTGGAGAAGACTCTTGAGAGTTCCTTGGACTGCAAGGAGATCCAAACAGTCCATTCTGAAGGAGATCAGCCCTGGGATTTCTTTGGAGGGAATGATGCTGAAGCTGAAACTCCAGTACTTTGGCCGCCTCATGCAAAGAGTTGATTCATTGGAAATGACTCTGATGCTGGGAGGGGCAGGAGGAGAAAGGGACGACAGAGGATGAGATGGCTGGATGGCATCACGGACTCGATGGACGTGAGTCTGAGTGAACTCCGGGAGAGGGTGATGGACAGGGAGGCCTGGCGTGCTGCGATTCATGGGGTCGCAAAGAGTCGGACACGACTGAGCGACTGAACTGAATTGAACTGAATCTTCCTCAAAATTTTAATAAGGAAAGCTCTATAGATCAAACAATTAATAGTAATGGTGTGAAGTGAAGAAGTGTTAGTCGGTCAGTCATGTCTGACTCTTTGCGACCCCATGGACTGCAGCCCGCCATGCTCTCTGTCTACGGAATTCCCTAGGCAAGAATTCTGGAGTGGGTAGCCATTCCCTTCTCCAAGGGATCTTCCTGACCCAGGGATTGAACCAGGTCCCCTGCATAGTAGGTGGATTCTTTACTGTCTGAGCCACCAGGGAAGACCAGTAATGGTATAGTGGCATAGAAATGGTATGTGCTAGGAGTTTAGACTTATTACGTAGTTCAGAATGTGAAAGAACCCGTAGTGGTTGTAAGTTTATGTACCATTTACTAGAGAAAAATGAAAGCATATATAAAAGCTTCCTAAAATTAAGAATAAGACTGGGAGCATAAAAATTTGTCCTAGAGAAATTGATATGAGAATGGAATTCAGTATTCACACACAGCAACAAAGAATAGGGAAAAGGACCAAGGTTTGTGAAGACAAACTTTGATTGTGATGAGATCTGCCATGTATAAAATGAAAGAAAAATCCAACATGGAACTTATAAAAATAATAAAAAGAAGGAGAAGGAAGATGAGGACCGTGTAGAAAAAAAGTTAAAGGAATATCTTCAACAGACTCAAAGGAGTAGGCATATTCCCAAAGATAATAATTCAAGATACAGGGAAAAAAAAAAAAAGTCAAAACATTCTAGTTACTAGCTATTGAGTATTTACTGTGTATCAGTACATTATTTTTCATTACTGAGCAGTTTCTACTAATATCAGAGCTATTATAAATCTATCACATGCATTCAGTCAGTTCAGTCGCCCAGTCGTGTCCAACTCTTTGCGACCCCATGAATCGCAGCACGCCAGGCCTCCCTGTTCATCACCATCTCCCGGAGTTCACTCAGTCTCACGTCCATCGAGTCCGTGATGCCATCCAGCCATCTCATCCTCCGTCATCCCCTTCTTTTCCTGCCCCCAATCCCTCCCAGCATCAAAGTCTTTTCCAATGAGTCAACTCTTTGCATGAGGTGGCCAAAGTATTGGAGTTTCAGCTTCAGCATCATTCCTTCCAAAGAAATCCCAGGGCTGATCTCCTTCAGAATGGACTGGTTGGATCTCCTTGCAGTCCAAGGAACTCTCAAGAGTCTTCTCCAACACCACAGTTCAAAAGCATCAATTCTTCAGAGCTCAGCCTTCTTCACAGTCCAACTCTGACATCCATACATGACCACAGGAAAAACCATAGCCTTGACTAGATGGACCTTAGTCGGCAAAGTAATGTCTCTGCTTTTGAATATACTATCTAGGTTGGTCATAACTTTTCTTCCAAGGAGTAAGCGTCTTCTAATTTCATGGCTGCAGTCACCATCTGCAGTGATTTTGGAGCCCCCCAAAATAAAGTCTGACACTGTTTCCACTGTTTCCCCATCTATTTCCCATGAAGTGATGGGACCAGATGCTGTGATCTTCGTTTTCTGAATGTTGAGCTTTAAGCCAACTTTTTCACTCTCCTCTTTTGCTTTCATTAAGAGGCTTTTTAGCTCCTCTTCACTTTCTGCCATAAGGGTGGTGTCATCTGCATATCTGAGGTTATCGATATTTCTCCCAGCAATCTTAATTCTAGCTTGTGTGTCTTCCAGTTCAGCGTTTCTCATGATGTACTCTGCATATAAGTTAAATAAGCAGGGTGACAATATACAGCCTTGACGTACTCCTTTTCCTATTTGGAACCAGTCTGTTGTTCCATATCCAGTTCTAACTGTTGCTTCCTGACCTGCATACAGATTTCTCAAGAGGCAGGTTAGGTGGTCTGGTATTCCCATCTCTTTCAGAATTTTCCACAGTTTATTGTGATCCACACAGTCAAAGGCTTTGGCATAGTCAATAAAGCAGAAATAGATGTTTTTCTGGAACATGTATTAGCTCATTTAAAATCATTTCACATGCATTAGCTCATTTAAAATCACAATGATCCCATGAGATATTATTATCCGCTTTTTAGACTTTCCCAAGGTCATAAAGCTATTAAGAATTCAAAAGACATAGCTATTACGACCTGGTGTAGAAATTTATTCACTTGTACACGCAAATATTTTATGGGTACTTACAAGGGGCAGGTACTCTCCTAGGCACTTAGGATATAAAAGTGAGGGGAGAGAAAAGAAACCTGCCTTCAAGGGGCTTGCATTCTAGCAAGATATAAGTTATATGTGTGTGAGAAGGTGGTGAGTTCTATGGGGAAAAATAAGAAGTTAGAGCAGGATGTTGAAGTTACAAAGTACATGGTGGGGGATGAAAATTAATGAATAGAGCTGAATTTGAAATGGTATTTAGTGTTACTGAGAACCTTGGCTTGTAGCAGGATAATTTAATCCAGTCACATTTATTTGTGAACTGATACATCAGTCTTCCTTTTTCTGATTTTATCCTTTCTTGACACTTCCTCTTTTCCTTGCTGCTGCTCCTGCTAAGTCACTTCAGTCGTGTCCGACTCTGTGTGACCCCATAGATGGCAGCCCACCAGGCTCCCCCGTCCCTGGGATTCTCCAGGCAAGAACACTGGAGTGGGTTGCCATTTCCTTCTCCAATGCATGAAAGTGAAAAGTGAAAGGGAAGTCGCTCAGTCATGTCTGACTCTTTGCGACCCCATGAACTGCAGCCCCCCAGGCTCCTCCATCCATGGGATTTTCCAGGCAAGAGTACTGGAGTGGAGTGCCTTTTCCTTACTTTTTGCTAAGTAGCCCAATTTATTGCTATTTCTCTACCAAATGTTTTGAAAAATATTGCTTTACTAATGGTGACCTTTAAATTATATCTTTAAATTATGCATATCATATATTTTCTCTATGTATAAAAAGTAAGCTCATTAAAGCAGGTCTTATACATGTCTTCTTATACATTCTATTACTGAGCCTAATACAATAGCAAGAGTATCAAAATATGTTTGTTTTATAAATTAATTAATTGATAACTAGATGATCATAATTCTGCTTTAGCCAAAGATAGACTCTGGAGGGGAAAACAAATACTAGAAAGTGAATTCAGAGAAAGGTGAAAACATTGCTACTGAGGAGAGTGCTTTTATTTCAATCCTGACTAAAGTAAAAAGTGAAAGTCGCTCAGTCATGTCCGACTCTTTGAGACCCCATGGACTAATACTCGAGTGGGTACCTGTTCCTTTCTTCCAGGGGATCTTCCCAACACAGGGATCAAACCCAGGTCTCCCACATTGCAGGTGGATTCTTTCCAGCTGAGACATCAAGAAGCCCAAGAATACTGAATTGAGTAGCCTGTCCCTTCTCCGCAGATCTTCCTGATCCAGAAGTCGAACCACATTGCAGGTGGATTCTTTATCAACTGAGCTACCAGGGAAGCCCCTCAATCCTGACTAAGTGGTCTTGAAAAATTTACCCATCCTCTTTGTACCTCTGTTTTTTTTTTTCACTTTAAAAATAGGGAGAGTGGATTAGAATAGGTAGTTTGTGACATTTTTAGGAGTCATAGATTCTTTTCAGAAACCAATAAATACTACCAGTGCTCTCCACAAACACTTTATACACATATATCATGAAAATAAGTTGACATATTTTATAAGACTATGAAAAGCCTTCATGTATATATGTATTAATATGCTATGAAAACATTAATGAAATATTTTAGAGCATTAACAGATAGATATACACATTAGATACACACATACACAAAACCCTCTCCAAATTTTATAATAAAGAAAGCACAAAACTTCTAAGATGGAAGAAAGCATTTATCCAAAGAAAGAAACAAAAGATTTATAGATGTGAACTGTTTTGAAATATTAAAGTCCAAAATCTTCTTTTAAGTTCTCGAAACATATTCATTTCAGATAGGGATGAAGTTGTTTAAGCTTAGCTTTTCTTGACAATCCAATCCTGATTGGTCGACCGCATGTCTTAAGAGGTAGTACTCTTGAAATTCCATATGAAAAACTGCTACCTAAAAGTGTAAGACAATAAAGGTACATAAGGGAGTAAAAATCGCTCATAGTTTCTATGCTTAAAAATGATTCCTAACTTCTAAAATCACGATACTAACATTTACTGAGTCACTGAGCTAAGTGCTTTGAGTGCATTAGTTTACTTACTCTGATCTCCATTTTTTAAATGTGGAACACTCAGCACAAAAAAGTTAAGTAACTTGCCCAACATAACATAACATAGCAATTAAATAAAATCAGCATTCCAGTCATGCAATCTGGCTTAACATCAATAAAACTATATAGAGTTTAAACTTAACATGATGTAGTGGCAGTAAAGACTATGTTATTTTTTCATTAGAAGTTATTAGACTATATGATTAATATGTACATGTGGCTTCTAATAGAGATTATTATAAATACAGCACAAATGTATTTCATCATCATGTATCAACATTTTGTAAAAAGTTCAAAACATCTGGCTACCTGATGCAAAGAATTCATTGGAAAAGACCCTGATGCTAGGGAAGATTGAAGGTGCAAGGAAAAGGGGACGACAGAGGATGAGATGGTTGGATGGCATCACCAACTCAACGGACATGAGTTTGAGTAAACTCTGGGAGTCGGACACGACTAAGTGACTGAACTGAACTGAGAGCTGTGAGTTTCAGTTTTGTTTGGGGACTTACTGAGGAGTATACCCTCCAGATACAACCTCTCACATAGCTCTGAAAAACTGCTCTGGACAGGTTAGAGAGGAGGTGAGCATACATGTGATTTTGGAGAAGAGGTATGTGTAACCAGACTCACATCTTGGTAGAAGCTTAGTGCCAGTCAGGAGGAACAGATGTTTTAGTCAATTATTTCAGTGCTTTTCTAAGTATGGGAAGTTGCAAGAAATTGGGTTCATACAATTTTCTCTTGAAAATATCTATCTGAAGACGTGTTCTGCCAGTTTTTCCAAAGCACAGAATTCCTGAACTCCTTTCTGACTATGCTAGAGGTTAGCAAGTGCAGTAGTTAATGACTCACTCCTTGTAGAATCAGGTGACTTGTGATATTCTTTGGTTGACTATACATTAAAATTAGAGAAGTATTGGTACTAAATGATATATAAACCTCCTGGCATACTGGCTAGCTGGCATTTGACACACTCAAAGTATTTTCCTCCTCCATATGACAGAGAAAGGAGAGAGAAAGGGAGATAGGATGCGCTAGAAATGTTGGTAACAGAAACTTTAATTGGAGGCATCATGATGACAAGTAGGTGGGTATCAAAAACATTTCTGCACAATCAGAAGTCTTTCAATACCTTTAAAAATACCCTGCATAAATAGGGACCCGGTCTACCTAGACAGAATTAGTTCATTTTTAGTCCATAATTAGTCCATTTTCCCCAGTACCTCCCAACTTTTTTCTTCCACGATGGATTTTAACAAATCCCAGGTATATCATTCCATTTTTATGCACTTTGAAAGAGGCTTCACAATGATCCTAACACAGTATTAAGTAATTTTGGCTGACCTCTAACATTATTTTTCATATTTCTTGACAAGGAGGTATCTTTCCTTGTGAAGCCACAATGGAATATTATGGGTTCAGATATTTCCAATAAATGTAACATTTCTTTTCTGATTGAGACACATACTTTAATCTGTCTTAAATATCCATTTCATTAACACAATTATCATCAAGATGACAATATGGGTTTGTGTTCTCTTAATAATCTTCCTCTATCAGAGAATATGTTCCTAAACCCAATTTCTTCCTTTCTTCCTGTTCTAGAAGAAACAACCCCTATCCTTCTCAGGCTAATTCTACTACCCAGCTTTCAGTCTCATAGAGTATTGTTCCTTAAATTATTTCCTTTTTTCAGGGGAGAAAACCCACAGGCTTTTGATCTTCCAAGGACTTGGATTAATTTTTAACAGTATTTCATTGACAGCTAAGAAAAAATAAATTATGCAGTTTTGAAGTGACTGAATAAAAATGTCAGGGACGGCAATTTCTCCTAATGAGAAGCCAGGAGAAATGCTTTGAGAAGTGATGCAAAACGAAGATATTTTGATAAATATATTTCACCTACATCATTATTCTTTCTAGATCTAGTCTTGTATAAAACCAGAAATTTCAGATCAAATGAAAATGTAGTCATTTAAAAATAATTCCCTAATGTCAATCCAACTCCCACCTCACCCTCATTGGTACTACAAGTTAGAACAGATGGTAGACTTAGTGTATTTTATTCTGATATTACAGACCTCTTACGCAAAGAATAAGGTTAGCTGTTTAACTTTTCTTTAGTTTGATTCTTTTATAATCAAACATTTAAATGCCGTAGTACTAAATGATGTTAATATATCTAAATAGATCTAATATACCTAATATATTATAGATATATAATATAATATGTAATATATCTATAATATCTAATATATCTAATATATCTTTCAAAATTACAATATGAAATGTCCATATAAACAGCCCTATAATATTTAAAGGATAGAAAACTGATAATAAATTTATAGTTGGAAGAAACACCAATGTAAATCTAACTTAGACAAATGCCTTTTTTGTTTTTGGTAATTAATGTTACATATATTAGATGTACATATTAGATATATATAATACCTATCTTATCATATAGCTATTGCAAGACATCACTGAAAATATTTAAACAGTTTTATAGAGTATATTTTCTAGTTACATTCTAAATGATTTTTTCATTTTTAGCCAATTTTTAACTGTAGGAATTTGTATCAAATTATTAACGTTTACAAAGTATTAAATCTTTGTATTTATTTTTTAACAACCTAAGCATATTTTCCTTATGCTAAAAATACAAGAATGCAGTAACCATCTTAGAAAGTATTAAAGAAAATAACCAAAACTCCTACCTGCCTTCAGTAGATAATTACATTTTTCTTCCTTAAATTCATCAGAGAAAAAAGTTGGTCTTTCAGGTGAAGGATTTCCACAACCTGAAAATAAAGACCAATGTGTTATAACAAAAAGTAACTTTTTATATGAAGTGTCAATACTATAAACAAATTACTTTTTCAGAAATATTCCCTCCCATTGGTTCCTTATATATAATAGAAAAATAACAACATCAATAAATACTATCTTACACCTTTCTTTTTTGCCAAAATTATATATTTGGCCTACACAGGAAAAAATGCCGTATTTTATCTCAGAAAGTACATTTTAAAATCAATTTCATACCTTCCTTAGAAGTAGAATAAAGTAATTCTTCCTCTGGTGTTCTTAGGCAGCAATCATTAGGAACTTCCTGTTCACCATTTTTGGGTACTGTTTTCCACTTAAATAAACTTTGGTGTTTTTTATGCACATTAGGACTTGTTATCATATCACCAAGCAAAGAAGATGAAGATAATTTGTTTTCTGTACCCATTTTCAAACCGTTTTTTATCTCCATTTTTACCTCCTCAACAGCATTTCTTTCTACAAAGTAATTTTCTTGCCTATTGTTGGTTTCCGCAGTGCTTAGAATTTCATTTTCCTTACTAATTTCATGAAACATACGAAGTTCTTCAAGCACTAAATTAAATTTACTCTTCATTTCAAGATTGTTTGCTAGTGTCAGAACGTCTGTTGATAAACACTTGGCAGTTAAGTCCTGAAAACACTCATTGTTCCCTACACTCAAATGAGTTTCAAACTGATGATTAAAACATTCTGAAGAGTCATTCTTTGGATGAAAATGCTTTGAATTAGCTAACCCACTTTCTTGAAAAGTACTCTCATATTCATTTCTGTCAACTATATTACTTTGATTAATGTATTTAGTCTCTTCCACATCCAATTTAGTCATTAATGAAACCGGTTGCACAATAAACATGTCATCCATTGAATAAAAACTATTTTTTTCTTTTTTTTCTGTCTTAATGTCTTCATGACCTTGGCAAAAGTTTGTTAAATTTTGTGCTGTGATTTTTCCTTCCTCCTTCAAAGTTAAGTCATATTTTTTATCTTCAATTTTATTTATCAAGTTCCCAAAATCTAGCACCTGAGTTACAGTCATGGGATTGGTTTGTTCACTATGCTTTTTGTCATGGCTTGCCTGTATAGCCTGTTGCCTAGTATCGAAGAAATCTTTAAATATGTAGTTAAAATTAAAACTACTGATCTTATTATGCTTTTGCTTTTCTTCAGCATATAAATCTTGGTTCTGCACATTTAATTCATAAGTTTTTTTGTTAATATATTTCCAGTTCTGTGTAAATTGAGAACAAGACCTAACATGTGTTTTATTAGTTTTAGACCTACAGTGAATCCAATTTTCCACACTCAAGACTTGTTCAGGACGGTTCTTATTCTTGTAACTAATTTCTTTTGTTGGAAAAATTTCATCAATGTCATCAAAGTCCATTAAAAGAGGAATTTTTTTATATGTTTCAAAAATTGGAAAGTATATGTTTTTACTTGTCATACTGAAGGAATTGGTAAGTTTTTTCTTAGGCTCTTCAAAAATTTGTTCACTTTTAAATAGCTTTCTTTTCTTTAACTTAGGTTTCATATTATTTTCTAATAGTCTTGAAAAAGTTAAAATCCTGACCGAACATACATTATGATTTTCCAATGCGATATTTTTTGGATAATTCAAATACATTATCCATTTGAAAATGCATCCCTCTTCTAATTTAGAATCATTTTCAACTATTGTAAAAGAGACAAAGTCATTGAGCAAAGAAGTTATGCTGGTTTTCAATATAATATTTAGAGGGTCCAAAACATTGGTTTGTAAACATATGCTTGAAATATCATTATTTATACTGACATTCATAGTCTCAGTTATTAGATTTTGAACATCAATTTGCTTTTTACACTTCAAAATTCCATACCAGGTTAAGATATTATCTTTTTGATTTCCTGAAATATTTTCATGGAAATAAAAAATTTCTGTAATGAAACTTTCAAAATTACTGCTTAAATGAAAATCTTTTTGTGTGGTATAATATCTGAAGTGTAGCATATTATCTTTTTCTCCTTTATCTTTTAAGCAAAAAATTTGCTTTAAAGCTTTTTGACTACCCAGTGTTTCTGTCATGAGAGGCTTTGCTTTTTCATCATGTGTTTTCATGACTTTCACATTATGATAATTTCTTTTACTTAGATCTATTTCTAATAATTGTTGCAAATTCAGTATTTCTCCAGCTTGTTTCATATTTTCATATTTCACCTTGTAACCATCCACAATCCAACTATTTTCCCTATTTTTTCTCAAAATACATATAATGTTACAGTCCCAGCTTTGCAGTTTTTCCAATCTGGTAAATATGTAGCTGTACAGGCATGTTTCTGTCTCCTTGCAATTTGCATTTTCTAGTTTTATAGTGAAATTCTTTGCAGAGTCTATTGCATCAGACTTGATACTACTGTGATTATAGTAGTGTAAACTGATCAAGCCTTTTTTTCTCACACAAACACTTTGGTTGCTGAGTGACTGGTGGTTACTTTCACAACACTCAGAAAAAATATTTTCTGCATCCACAATTTTTTCATCATTCTGTAACTTTTGCTTCTTAACATCAGGTCTATTTTGGGACCAGTGAGTGTTTGTGAAATCCCTAACATATGCCTCATTTTTGTCATTTTTCTTCTTTATTTCCTTTAAATAGACAGAGGACATTTTGCTATTTAAATCAGTTGGAAACTCAGGGATACTTGTTGTACTCTTATCTCTAAAATAGCTAGGTTTGACAATTTCCATGCTGGGCCGGTTTTGAGATTTTGATATGTTTAGTGTAGATGTTGGAATGCTATTTTCTTTTTTATTTGATGGCATAACACTACCAGCTTTACATCTGTTCTTAATATCATGAAATGTTGATTTGGTGTCCTTGTAAAATGCGATATCTAAAAATAGATTTTCTGTCAGTTTTATGTCATTATTGTCTTCCTGACTATTGTCTCTCTCCTGAACTAAATATTGTTTTCCATCCTCGTTTTTAATTACATGTACATCGTGTACAGAGGCGTGGGACAGCTGACCAGTCTCTGTTTCAAATCTATCAGTGCAATGCACACTGAAAATCTCTCCGTCATACAGCCCTGGTTCGCAAGACGTTCTAGAAGCCTTCACAGAAGCAAAATTTTGTGAGGGTAGAGACCGCAAACAATTATCCATCTCAAATTTGCTATTTTGGCCTTCCGGATTATATATCTGTTTCCCACTGACAGATTTCTTCACACACGAGTCTGTGGCGTTACCAAAAATCTCCTCAGTTGAAATCATGACCTCTTTGAGGGGTCTGAGCGACAACTCCCAAACTTTTTCCACCTCAGACAAGCAAGGCACCAAAGGTAGCCTCCACTCCACCTCAGAAACACCACCGGTCTCCTCAAGACGGGGCCTCTTACTACGGGGTGGTAGGGAATCAGGGTCGTCAGAAGGTGGTAAAGAGGAGGCAGGCTCCCCGAGTTCGGAAACCTGCGGCGCGCGCTGCGTGAGCGACATGACAGCGAACTGAGGGGATCTGTCACAGGTTCCAGGCAGACTCGGGTCTCTGAACCGACACACCCGCTCCAGCCCCGCCTCGGCCACGCCCCTGACACGTCCTCAGGGCCCGCCCCAGGGCCACGCCCCCACCCTCCCCGGGGCAGCGAGCCCCACCCACGTAGTCTCTACCTCAAAAAACACCAAGCGCCTGTGACCATTATTTTGTCTATTTTTAGCGCCCCTTGCTATTGTTACAATTGTAGCCGATCTAAACTTTTTCTTCCCTCTGATAGAATTAGAGAGAAAAGTCAAAATCTTTTTTTTTTTTTTTGTGAACGGAGACAACTGTATTTTTTTAATTCTAAAATTTTGTTTCTTCTCAGAAGAACGTCTCCACAGTTTCTCTGGACTATCTTGTCCATTGAAACCGTGTAGCCCTGTAAACACCAGACCAAATCTCCCTATGTGTGGTAAAACTTTCTAACATGCTCTTAATGATGCCAGTGGCGTTTAAAATCATATTCCCACTTCTGTCTTGAAGTGTGTTTTGAGAAAAGGCAGCACTGGTACTTAACAATCTGAATATTTCAGGGAAAAAGTCGTGTGGAAATTATTATCCAGATAACTATTAACCTACACTTTATAGAAAATTTTCAACGCACCGCGGAGTTTTCTTTCCCAATGTTGTGATTTTTTTTTTTAAAGTGGCTCCGTCGTGTCCGACTCTTTGCGACTCCGTAGACTGTAGCCCACCAGAATCCATGGGATTCTCCAGGCAAGAATACTGGAGTGGGCTGCCATTTCCTTCTCCAGGGGTCTTCCCAACCCAGGGATTGAACCCAGGTCTCCTGCATTGCAGGCACACGCTTTAACCTCTGAGCCACCAGGGAAGCAATTACTTAAAAATTATGTTTCAACATTCTATTTATTGTAAGTGTAATCAGACAGTTCTGACTCACATAATAAATTTTGTAAATGTTATTTTTCTTTTTCTTCTGGTTTGAAAACAATATATTCTCTTCAGTCAATTCTGATTTTTGTGACTGTCATAATTCTAAAGAAAGCTATGCTCAAAGTGTTTACTATTATTCTTATATACATGTTCATTAAGAAATATGTCATTACTGTTCAGTAATCAGAAGCTTCTATCCCCTTGATGACAGTTTCAAAGTTGATAAGCTGTATGTTCACAGATACATACATATATATATATATATAAAATCTCAGAAACTGTAAGTGTATAAATGGCAAACTATGACTGGCATACTGCTTTAGTTAATAAACTGTTCATCAGCCTCTTGTTTCATAAATATTCTTAGATATATTATGATTCCAATTCTAGACATTACTTTAGCTTGTGAATTCCTCCAGAGAAATGTTTACTTAAATTTATAGAAAGCCTTACAGCATAAGCACTTCATCAACACTGTAAATATAAATGTGGCAATAGTTCAGGTTATATATTAGCAAGTTCTCAAAGTGCTGTTCCTATATATCTTTAGTTGCATTGTGTTTTTTTTAGCTTCAGATTTTCCATAATTCTACACTCCATTCAAATGCACTTTGTTGTATGCTTTGACCAACCCATAGACTGACGTGCATAGCCAGTTCAGCTCAGTCGCTCAGTCATGTCTGACTCTTTGCGACCCCATGAACCACAGCACGCCAGGCCTCCCTGACCATCACAATTCCTGGAGTTCACCCAAACCCATGTCCATTGAGTCAGTGATGCCATCCAACCATCTCATTCTCTATCATCCCCTTCTCCTGCCCTCAATCTTTCCCATCATCAGGGTCTTTTCAAATGAGTCAGCTCTTCGCATCAGGTGGCCAAAGCATTGGAGTTTCAGCTTCAGCATCAGTCCTTCCAATGAACACCCAGGACCAATCTCCTTTAGGATGGACTGGTTGGATCTCCTTGCAGTCCAAGCGATGCTCAAGAGTCTCCTCCAACACCATAGTTCAAAAGCATTAATTCGTCAGTGCTCAGCTTTCTTCACAGTCCAACTCACACATCCATACATGACCACTGGAAAAACTTCAGATTGAAATTTGCTCATACTAGCATCATTATTCAAGTTGACATGATTAAATAACTAAATAACAACAACAACACTTTTACTAATCCAAATGCATTTAGTGATGTCTTAAGCGTATTTTAAGCTTATGGTTTTGGTTTTGATTTTATATGTTAAAATGGAGAGTTGATTGAGCTCATATCAGCATAAAGCCAAAAACTGACTTTAAATATTACTGGTTTTATTGTCATTTAAGTTTCATGGTAAAACCAGATATTTGACAGGGTAGTTTTTCTCTTTTATATCTTTTAATAAAGCATGTAAATGATGAATAAATACACTCAACCTAAAACTTTCAGACCAACAAGTTAATCAAATATGTTTTAAACACTTAACTAACAAAAATATTTGAAACAAATACAGGGGTTAAAGAAGAAAATACCACCATTTACTAAAAATGTTTAAAATAAATATGGCTATAAATAACACAAAAAGCATTCTTTATAAAGTCACTAAGAAGCTCTAGTTGGGAAAATATTTAAGAAAACTGTGATGTTCTGTATATCCACATATGCAATTAACCTTTCAGCTGAGTAACAACAGTAACTTATAAAAGTCTTAAGTGAGACAATGTATATGCAAATACTTTGAGTTTTAAACTATCTCCTTATTATCCATTTTCATTAATAACATCGTTATCTACCCAGTATTCTGAACTAGAAACTCTTGCTGCTGCTGCCAAGTCACTTCAGTCGTGTCCGATTCTGTGCGACCCCATAGACGGCAGCCTGCCAGGCTCCCCCGTCCCTGGGATTCTCCAGGCAAGAATACTGGAGTGGGTTGCCATTTCCTTCTCCAATGCATGAAAGTGAGAAGTGAAAGTGAAGTCGCTCAGTCATGTTTGACTCTTAGCGAACCCATGGACTGCAGCCCACCGGGCTCCTCCATCCATGGGATTTTCCAGGCAAGAGTACTGGAGTAGGGTGCCATTGCTTTCTCCGAGAAACTCTTACTGTTATCCTTAATTTTTTCTCTCTTTTACAGTCTTTCCCCATCACCCAATCCCTTTGTAGATATTCATCAAATCTTATTAATTCCATATTAAATATGACCCAGGAATGACTCCTCTACCTTTATCCCTAATGCTTCTGCTTTATTTTAGACCCTCATCACCTCCTGCTGAGAAGAGTAAAAAGAATGGTCTTTTTACTAGTCTCCTCTTTGACTTCCACCCACCACTATCATGAGATTTTTATTCCTAAAATATTAATCACTTTGTCGCTTGTTTCCTAACCAAGAACTTATCTTGACTCATTGATGCCAATAAAATAAAATACAGACTCTTTAATTTGATATGCAAAGTTCTTTGTAGTTCTCCAAACTTTTTTCAGCTGCTTCTTATCATATTACACAACACAACTTGATTTCCTGCATCACTAAGCTTTTCACCATTCTTCAAATATATAAAGTCCTTTCAACAGCTTCAAGTCTTGGGCATATGCTGGTTCATTTGTATAAGTATGATGTCAGGCTTTACTTAAAAGTCTTCTGAATTCCTTCCAGTTTACAGCTATGTTGTATGTTTAGACACCCACAGTTTCATCTGTTCCTCATTCTTTAGTTCTAAATATGATTTCATTAATGTACTATTATATTTTTGCATGGTTAGCTATTCAAAGATAATTTTTTTTCCTAAGCCCTGATTGTTGGAAAGCCAGGGGAAATGTTCAACTATTTCCAACATTCCTTTGATGGTCTAATAAATTTCAGCAACAATTAAAAATTCTTTGCTGCTGAGATAAAAGCAAGAGTCTGTATTATTTTGAAATTCATACAATTGTAAATAACACCTCTTTAAAAAAATTGTGAATTCTTTTCAATTAACCTTTCACAAGAATCTTTTCAAGATTTTGAGATGGCAAAATGTCTATAATTATTTTTATCATACAAACTTGTAATTACTTAGATTGCCTTCTCCTTTTGTACAGTTTTTCTGCTGAGATTAGTCATTTTGTTGTGATTGGTTGCATAATAAATATTTAGCTGGGCATTGAAAATTCATAAAACTATAATTTACTTTAAAATTTGAAGGAATTATATACATTTACATTAAATACAAAATACAGTTAACATTAAAAACTACACTGAACATAATTTTTTTTTATCCTGAAAGCAATATAGAATAACATTGAGGTGAGTAGGCTCTGGAGTTAAATAGTCTGTGTTTAAATCTATGGTCTACTTCTTCCTAGTTTTGTAATCTGAGCCAGTTACTTAACCTTTCTGAGACAGATCCCTGTAAATGGGAATTGTAAAGTAGTAATAGAACTTACCTCTTAGGTTATTGTGATTTAAATGAAATACATCATGTAAAGCATTTAGAAGAGAGTTGGACATGTAAATGGATATTTATTACCATCGAACTAGCGAGGTGTTAGACTAGTTCTTACAGTTTGATGAATGTCAGCATCTCTATCCAATCCTCCATTTCAGTAATATCCTGTGGGTAGTTTAGAGTAGGCCTTGATGGAAGTATTTCTATTTAAATTGCCAAAATCAGAAACAATACAAATTAGGAAGTTTTTTTTTTTTTTTTAAGTTCTAGACAAGCCAGGTGTCAAACAGTTACCAGCATAGTATTGAATCAAACGCTATTTTACAATACTTCAGATACATTACTCTGTAAATCAATTCTCACTACAGAATTGTAGCTGTGGTAAGCCAGGGAGTTTCTGTGTCTTGTCTGGCTAAAGCAGTGCCTGCATGCGCGCATGTGTGTGCAATTGCTAGGCCGCGTCCGACTCAGGCAATTTGACAGATTATATATTGGTACCAGGACACATTGTGAAAACTTTAAAACAACAAAACAAAACTATATTAGCTTGTTTTCATCTCATTTGATAATTTTTATGGGTGAAGAATCCTAAATTTGCCACACACAAAAAAGTATAACTCTCTCAATATTTTAAGTTTGCCTATGGTTCTATAATTTCAGAATGGCCATAGGTTCAGGTCAGAGGAAAGGAATGGATCGAAAGAATGCCTCTTCTATCACTATTTAGGGCAGAGTATAGTCATTGTTTACTATCAATCAATAATCACTGGCAACTAAATAACATAATTTTCAAAGTACTTTAAGTGAATGCTCTCATCTGATTTAACTATCCTTCAATTTGCTGAATGAAATACCTGTTATCTGCAAGAAACTATGCCTCATACTGAAATAAATACTATGACATATAAAATGTAATCTTTGTCTCTAACAAATACATTCCAGCCAAAAATATGCATATAAAAGGATAAAGGTGATATAAAACTAACACTACATTGCCCAGTTAATCAGGCCGTTCACAACTTTGTCCTAGACTGTTTTCTAGCCTGATCTTCAACTAATCCATTCCCTTCTCCCACGCCTCTCACACTCTGCCTCACCAAGTTGCTTTCGATTCCCCAAACACTCATGTTTTCTTGTTGTTACTCAGTTCTCAAGACAGTTATTGAGTATTATGTTCCAGGCTTCCCTGATGGCTCAGTTGGTAGAGTCTGCCTGCAATGTGGGAGATCCAGGTTCAATCCCTGGGTGGAAGATCCATTGGAGAAGGAAATGGCAACCCATGCCAGTATTCTTGCCTAGAGAATTCCATGGACAGAAGAGCTTGGTGGGCTGCAATCCATGGGGTCACAAAGAGTCAGACACAACTGAGTGACTAACACTTCCACTTTCATGTTCCAGGAACTGGGTTAGGTATTAGATATTCAAAATCAGGACAGTCTTTTTTCAAGGGGTTTACAATATAATAGGAGAAACAGGCATATAAAGTATACAGACATATAATAGTATAAGTGCTACAATAGAGGAATACCCAAGCATTGAAGAGACAAGATGAAACCTAGTCTGGAAGTTTAGGGAAGATACCTAGGAAGAAATGATGCTCAAAAGTTCATTCTTAAAGGATACATTAATTCATTCCATATTTAGGAGCCTATAATTTTCTATAAAGTATCTTTTTTTCTCTTCTCCATACTAAGCAGTTTTTATCCATATCCCCATTATTTCAGACATCTATTGTAATACTTATAAAATTACATAATGTTATATACTATCTCCTCTACTAAACTATTAGCTCCTTGACACTTAAAACAGTTATTTTGTTTACCTTTGCATTTCTAGTGTATAGCATGGGTCTTACCATATAATAAATAATAATAATTTTTAATTGTTGGGTTGACTATATAGCAATTGAGTAATATTAGCACTATTAAGAAATTGATTGTTGTTATTGTTTAGTCACTAACGCATGTCTAACTCTTTGCAACCCCATGGACTGCAGCATGCTAGGCTTCCCTGTCCTTCTCTGTCTTCCAGAGTGTGCTCAAACTCATGTCCATTGAGTCGGTGATGCCATCCAATCATCTCATTCTCTGTGGAATTCAGTGAAGAATGAAGTAAGTTTTAGATAGGAAGGTGAAAAATCTTTACAGAGGAGAGAAATTGAACTGGGTGTTGAAAAGTGAAAGTGAAGTCGCTCAGTCGTGTCTGGACTCTTTGCAACCCCGTGGACTGTAGCCTACCAGGCTCTTCCATCCATGGGATTTTCCAGGCAAGAATACTGGAGTGGGTTGCCATTTCCTTCTCCAGGAGATCTTCCCAACCCAGGGATTGAACCCATGTCTCCTGCATTGTAGGCAGACAGTTTACCATCTGAGCCACCAGGGAAGTCTTGGAAAGCAGGATCTAGACAGCCTCAGGAGAGTAGTTTCAACTAGAAAACCAAAAGGATCTAAGATCTAAAAACTAGAACTCTGCTTTCACAGAAATAAAAGAAGTGTAGAAATAGCTCTAACATTGGACTGAGAGAAATAAGGATGAACTAATTAGGAAAGTCATTAATCCAAGAAGTTTAGCTATAGAAAGTGCTACCTAGTCAGGACATAAAATAACTACGGTCTGAAAGAAATAAAGTGATATTTTTTAAAACCAAATCTACATAGAGGCTATAATATAGTAACACATCTATTGCAAATGTATCAATAATATATGCCCCAGAATTCCTAATTATAATGAATGAGTTGAGCACACTCTTCATAATTGAACCCCACACATTCTATACATTAGTGGATCTTATCAGAGAAGAGTTAATGATAGAAAAATGTGACCCAGGCCATGACTCTCTTGGGGAGGTTTTTGAGGGAGTCTTGAAAAAAGACAGCCAAGAATCATAGAAAGTGGAAAGGAAATGTAACTTTAGGACATGCAGAGAGGCAATTAGTTGACCACTGTAGCGTGTTGTCACATAGTTCTATTAAACAGCAACTCTTTCCTTAATTTTTAAAAGTTTCTCATAGATAGCTATGCCCTATGAGCAACAAAGTAGCAGAGGAATACATATTCAGTTTCATAAAGTTATCTGACAC
Source organism: Oryx dammah (assembly GCF_014754425.2). NCBI lineage: Eukaryota > Metazoa > Chordata > Mammalia > Artiodactyla > Bovidae > Oryx > Oryx dammah. The sequence goes on along the minus strand of NW_024070209.1, from coordinate 80,303,714 downwards.
ATATTCATTATATACATAATACTTGATACATAGTGCTTAATCATGAATAGATTAGGGTTAGGGTTAGCAGTATCACCTGTTTTGCAGTTTTCCTGAGGCCAGGCATGCTAATCACCCACTTGAAACGTGAAAGTGAAAGTTGCTCCGTCGTGTCCTACTCAGTCCATGGAATTCTCCTGTCCAGGATACTGGAGTGGGAAGCTGCTCCCTTCTCCAGGGGATCTTCCCAACCCAGGGATCAAACCCTGGTCTCCCACATTGCAGGCGGATTCTTTACCAACTGAGCTACCAGGGAAGCCCCCATATATAACTGTAATAATCACTCGCTTACTACAGTTATATATCAACTTCCAAAAGCTAAACCTATGCTATCTGGAGACCACGCAGAGGGACCCTAGAGGTGACTCTTAAAAGCTATCTAGTTCAGATCTTGAACAATAACCTGGAAAAACATATATATATATAACAATGACATCTTTCAGAAAACAGAGAAACAGGACAGAAGCTGGGCTTGGTATATAATGAGTACCTAAGCAAAGCCAGAACCACAACAGTCATGGTTGGTATAAAAATCCTTTTTCTTATATGAGAAAAACTAAAAGATGAGAAGGAGAAGCACTGTGACCATACATTTCCGAGCTCTCCTAATTAGAATATAAAGGAAAAATATGTGTGTTCTCCATTATAAAAATAATATAAAGAATCAAAGGATTAAAAATAGAATTTTAGTTTAATATGATCTGTGACCATCCATCAGAGAAGGCAACGGCAACCCACTCCAGTGTTCTTGCCTGGAGAATCCCAGGGATGGGGGAGCGAGCCTGGTGAGCTGCTGTCTATGGAGTCACACAGAGTCGGACACGACTGAAGCAACTTAGCAGCAGCAGCAGCAGCATGACCATCCATGTTTTGTAGTAATTTAATCTTCAATAATACTACATAAAAAGGCATAGAGGTTTTCTTTGTTTTTTTTGCTTATAAAAAATACACCAAAAGAAAAAAAAACCCTCATTTCAATTCAAACAATATTTAGTACACAATATGTATTCAGTGGGCTTCCCAGGTGACGCTAGTGGTTAAAAAACCCATCTGCCAATGCAGGAGACATAAGAGACACAGGTTCAATCCCTGGGTCAGGAAGATACCCCTGGAGGAGGGCATGGCAACCCACTCCAGTATTCTTGCCTGGAGAACCCCATGGACAGAGGAGCCTGGCGAGCTACAGTCCACAGAGTCTCACAGAGTCAGACATGACTGAAGCGACTTAGCACACACTCATCCATGTGCTCAACACTGTATTAGATGCCATCCTCTTCTGAAAAGTACAGACTTATATACGTGTCTTGCTGATGAATAGCCTTCTGCTTGCACGGTAATGTAATAGCTGCATCATCTTTTCCACTTTAACTCTCCAAACTCCTCTCTGATAAAATAATTTTTTTCAAAAAGGCAATATTTTAACTTATGCAGGCCACTGAAGAAAAAACCTTTTATATTGGATTTTATTTATAAACGAATTTTCTCAAACTATAATTATCCATCTTTGAAGTATTGATACAAGGTCAAACTTTGTCAGGAACCTCAAAATATTTAAATAAAGTTAAGAGACCAGAAGCAGGAATCCTCACACCATATGACAATAGCAGAGCCCAACAGGAAGAAGGAAGACTCCTCTTCTTTCCTGGCAACAAAGTGGCCAATGATAACCCATGGGCTCTGCTTACTGTAGTCCTCCCAACTTTCCCCCTCTATAAAAAAAGTTCTCCTTCCCTTGCTTGTACAAGCACTTGCATGTGGCTTGCCATGGCTGCAGACCTCAACTGCACTTCTCTGCAGATCCTGAATAAACCCATCTTTGCTGGAGAAATAATTGGCAGTCTATTTGTCTTAGATCAAAAAGTGTTACCTACATATAGACAATCACCCACAAAATGTTGAGATGCATGACATTTCCCTTAGAAACTCTAAAAGGGAAAACCATTTAAACTTTTACAAAGGCCTTGAAAAGCTGTGACTAGGTCCAAGGCACACTTAGGGGAAGAAAATAATCTAGCACAACCTTCATTTGTCAGTAGCAAGGAGAAGAAGAGAAAGGAAGGGGGAGTGGAGGAAGAGACGTCAACATAAAGAAGAATACAAAAATTTTCCTGGCTTGCAAATGATTACACTGGTTGCCAAAAGATGGTTTGATTCTAGTGTCTAATGCCAATTGCAAACACTGTTGCCCAGTCAAATAAATCTAGAAACTCCCATTTGTCAAATATAAAGTCCTCTTTTCTTCATAAATTCAATCACATGGCATCATGGAAATTAATTTAAGCATTAAATCACTTCTTGTTTAAGCTCTTTTATAATATATTTCACTACATATGATACAAACCTATATTGAATAATAAATATAATCACCTGATGGGAGATGTTTTCTCTTTAAAATCAGTATAAAAACAACTGTTTTTCATTGTTTAGAGTTCTATAAACAGAAAATTATGTATCACACTTACAATACCAATTATGAAACAGAATCATTAATAAGTTGTAAAAATAATCTTTCCAATTGTCAGAATTCTAAACTGAATTTTAAATATTCTAAATAGTAAAATAACAGAAAAACAACACATTGAAAATGAACACTAAAGAGACAGGAAATTAATCCACCAAATAATTACTAAGCTCTACTATGAAGCATGAACTTGGCAGTTTGAGTAAATTAAAGTAGAAATATAAGACACAGATTCTGCACTAAGGAGCTTTAAAATACAGTTGGATATTAAAACCTAAAAGGAAAACTATGTGTCTTGGTGATATTTCATTGATTGTTCCATGCATCTTACATCCAGTAGAAACTGAAAAGAAAGAACTATCAGTTTGGAATAGATAATCAGGGAAGTCATCACAGTACTTGAACAAGACCTTGAAGAATAAGTAGGAAATGTTACTGCTATTCAAATTCAGCAGTGTCCTGTACTCTGATTCTTTGGTGGAAACTTGCCAATCCATTCTAAAATTCCTCACGTGGGGTGCAAATTGGTGAGTCAGGAAATATTTGTTTGAGAAGATCCTGCCCTGCTCAGGCTCATTTAAAAGATGCTATGGTGGGTCCTTAGTATCTACTGGTTCAATGTGTGTACAGCTTCAACCAACCAAGGATTGAAAATATTGGAGCAGAAATTCCAGAGAGTTCCAAAAAGCTGAACAGGCAACTACTTACATAGCACTTACATTGTATTTACAACGATCCCCTGGAGATGGGAATGGTAACCTACTCCAGTATTCTTGCCTGGAGAATTCCATGAACAGAGGAGCCTGGAGAACTACAGTCCATGGGATCACAAAGAGTCAGACATGACTGAGCGACTAACCCTTTTAATTTTCACGCAGCATTTACATTGTATTTACAAGTATTTGCACAGTATTTACATTATATTCAGTATTAAAAGTAATCTAGAGACAATTTAAAGTATATGGGAAGATATGCATAAGTTATATATAAGCTATTTTATATAAGAGACTTGAACATCCATAAATTTCAATACCAATGGGGTCCTAGAACTAGTCCCCTGTAGATACCAAGACAACCGTTGTTGTTCATTCACTAAGTCATGTCTGACTTTTTGTGACCCCACGGAAAACTGTATTCTATTCTAATTCCAGATCTAGGATCTGATCAGAAATTACTACCACAACCTGTTACTTGCCCCAGCTCCGGTTCACTTCACAGCAGAGCATCATCATAATTACCAAAGAGGACAATTTTCTTCTCTTTGAAGGAAAAATACTTTGTCATAAATTTGAAGCGATTCATCTTTGTCATCTTTCCACTCATTCATACTATTTTTGAATAAAATGCATCATCAAGGAAGAATGTGGTCCTTTCTAGGGGAGAAGGAGGAAAGAAATATTCAGAGAAATAAGAAAGCATACTCACGTGACAGCAGCAAGGACATTTTGTCTTAACTGCCTTAATGTTCCTGAATAAGCCTTTCTTAATTTGTTTCAAGGTGACCCTACAAGCTATATTAACAGCTGCTGGAGAGATACAGGACTCCTCAGATGGACACTGGTAGCTTCCCAAAGACATAAATAGAGTTGGGTTGCTGTATTCTTTCCTCCTGGCCTAAGTAGCAAATTGTTTGTACAGCTTTTAGGACAGAAAGAGTGCAAGCATAAATAGCATCATTAATGGTTTATTCTCTTAGATTAATAGATTTATTAACTCCTAAGGAGAAAGAGCTTCAATCTATTTAGAAGTATTTGGGAAGGTCCATTGTAAAAATGCGTGCTGAATTTATAAAATTCAAAGATTAAATTTTAGCTTTTGCAAACCTGACCCTCATTCGTTGAATTCAAATTACTTTCAAAATGGCCATGATCTCAAGCCTCAATCACTTATTTTTCAAGTAGTACAATGATGTATGAACACTTTAATGTTTCTAGGTAGCAGGATTTAGTAGAATGTGGTCTTTATAGATTTAATCTTTAGACTGTATCTATTTATGAATGATCCTGAAGGTTATAATGACAGTAATATGTCATTTGCTAAAATTCAAATATAAATCTTATACAACTAGGAAGCTGGTAGTTGTAACTTATAATTAAATTGGTATTAAATCTGATCAAATGACCACCTAAGGTCTGAATCTCAATACAGCTGTGTTGTTCTTATTTATTATCTCACTTAATATTCTATAAGTAAGCAATATAATTACCAACAAAGCAATTTTATCTTAGAGTGATATTCATATAATAAGGAATCAGGAAAGTTTTAGAACATATCCTTCAGGCAAGTCAAAGGTCTACAATATATTAAATAAGCAACATAATTAGTCTGTTATTTAGCCTTACTTTTTATTCAATCCAAAATCAACATACTTGAACTTCCAAAACTATATTATGGTCTATACTACTGGAACCAATAAGGTCAATGAATTTTGCTCTAGAAATAGTCTTTTAAAAAAGATATTATACAGGTAAAGTGTTATTTATGTAAATCTAATTTCAAAATGTTGTTTAACACTACAGTGTTATTAATACTTAATTTTATTAGAACATCTAAACTAGCCCAAGAAATTTTAAACCCACTAGTATTACGTCTAGTAGTGGTGTTGTGATCCCTGTCCCTAATCTGATTTTCATAAGCAACAATATGCAAGGTCTCTAATGAAATTATTTTAAATGAACTTAAAACCATGAATTTAATTTGCTTTACAATTGGAAGAAATTAGCTCAGTATTATCGTAGATGTAAATTAGCACTGTTAACTTACTATCTGAAATTTTGTAGATGCCCAATATCTTGAATTTTTTAACTATAGAGTTCTACTTTTATAAATAAGTAAGTCATGAGGGAAACTTAGCTGATTTTCCCAATACCATATCTAATAAGTAGCAAAGCTGGCTCTTGAATCAAAATCTCTTAATTCAAAATCCCGTGATTTTCACGTAAAAAAGAGAGTGAAAGAGAAATGTGTATTTGTAGAAAAGAAAATGTTATCTTTATATCATCTCAATGCCAGAATATTCTTACTGTAGACCTATCTCCTGAATGTATGCTAAGTCACTTCAGTCGTGTCCAACTCTGTGTGACCCCATAGACGGCAGCCCACCAGGCTCTCCCATCCCTGGGATTCTCCAGGCAAGAACACTGGAGTGGGTTGCCATTTCCTTCTCCAATGCATGAAAGTGAAAAGTGAAAGGGAAGTCGCTCAGTCGTATCCGTCCCTCAGCGACTCCATGGACTGCAGCCTACCAGGGTCCTCCATCCATGGGATTTTCCAGGCAAGAGTGCCATTGCCTTCTCCAATCTGCTGAATGTAGTTATCCTCTATATTGAGATTTTGCTGGTGGCTGAGATGGTAAAGCATCTGCCTACACACAATGCAGGAGACCCAGGTTTGATCACTGGGTCGGGAAGATCCCCTGGAGAAGGAAATGGCAACCCACTCCAGTAGTCTTGTCTGGAAAATCCCATGGATGGAGAAGCCTGGTAGGCTACATTCCATGGGGTCGCAAAGAGTTGGACATGACCAAGCGACTTCACTTTCACTTTCATCCTCTATATTAATTTCCTAGGACTGCTGTAACAAGATACAACAGATTGGGTGGCTTAGACACAAAATTTTATTCTTTCACAGATTAACAGGAATCTTTCAGACAAAAGAAAGAAGAGTTTCTCAAAAAGAGAGGAGTAAATGCAAAAGTACAGACAAGTACTGCTCCATAGTATGACAGAGCAGGGAAGCCTGAACAGACATAGCAGGAGGTGAGGCTGAAGCGGTATGCAAGAGCTAGAAAATAAAGGGGCTTGCATGCTGTGCCTTTTTCTTTTTACTATATAAAGTGAGAAACCAATTAACGGTTTTATTCAAGAGAGTGATGTGATTTTATTTGAGTTTTTTTTTTTCAATAGTTATGAGAAGGAAATATATGATGCTTGGATGATGAAAGGATCCAAAAGAGATGATGAAAGGATTAACTAATAGAGTGTCAGTGAGGAATGAGTTAGAGACTTTCAAAACACAGGACTTTTAGGACTTAAGTGATGAATTGATAGGGAATGAGAAAGATGGGGAAACTGAAGTTGCTACCCAAGGTTCTTATTTATAGGACTGGGCTGATAGAAGGTACCTTCAAAGTGGTAGGGGCATAGGGAGGTTGGTGGAGGTGGTGAGGGGCAAGAGAAGTGTTTTGAACATGTTGAACCTGAAGTATCTGTAAGAAATTCATATGAAGGTGTTCTATAGGCAATCATAAATAATGAACTAGAGAGTATCGTCTGGGTTTAAGACCATCAGTGCTCCTTTGTTCTGTTTTTGAACACTTCCTATTTAATATGGTAAAATGAACTTAAGGAAGAAATATAGTAAGGACGGCAAAAAACTGAGGAAGTCTTCTGTTTCTCTTTCTCAGGCAGTAGACAAAAGGTAGTAATGCTGGGGAAGGCAGTCTTTATCTAAGCCTGTTTCCTTCCTGCCTCCCACTCACTCCTCTGAAAAAAACCCAGATGCTCTGTAATTAAGGTTGCCACATAGTGGAAGATTCTGAATACATGACTTAGGATTTGACATTTTCTCAGGAGGAAACTGGAGATTATTGAAGAGAAATAAGATGATCACACTATCCAAATATTTATCTTGCAAAGGAAGATAAGGTGGATAAAAATGTAGTGATTTATAGAGGGAGAGTCATAATATTCTTTGGAATGGGGTAAAGAATAAAGAGGAATGAAGGCCAACTTAAGAAGGTATCTGGAGATGTTACTAACACATATGTTGCCTCAGTTTCCTCATCTGTAAAATGGGTTTTCAGTTCAGTTCACTTCGGTTGCTCAGTCGTGTCCAACTTTTTGTGACTCCATGGACTGCAGCACACCAGGCCTCCCTGTCCATCACCAACTCCCAGAGTTTACTCAAACTCATGTCCATTGAGTCAGTGATACCATCCAACCATCGCATCCTCTGTCTTCCCCTTCTCCTCCCACCTTCAATCTTTCCTGGCATCAGGATCTTTTCCAATGAGTCAGGTCTTCGCATCACGTGGCCAAAGTACTGGAGTTTCAGCTTCAGCATCAGTCCTTCCAATGAACACCCAGGACTGATCTCCTTTAGGATGGACTGGTTAGATCTCCCTGCAGTCCAAGGGACGCTCAAGAGTCTTATCCACTACCACTGTTCAAAAGCATCAATTCTTCAGTGCTCAGCTTTCTTTATAGCCCAACTCTCACATCCATACATGACCACTGGAAAAACCATAGACTTGACTAGACAGACCTTTGTTGGTAATGTCTCTGCTTTTGAATATGCTGTCTAAGTTGGTCATAACTTTTCTTCCAAGGAGCAAGCATCTTTTAATTTCATGGCTGCAGTCACCATCTGCAGTGATTTTGAAGCCCCCAAAAATAAAGTCTCTCACTGTTTCCATTGTTTTCCCATATATTTGCCATGAAGTGATGGGACCAAGATGCCATGATCTTAGTTTTCTGAATATTGAGTTTTAAGCCAACTTTTTCACTCTCTTTCACTTTCAAGAGGTTCTTTAGTTCTTCTTCATTTTTTGCCATAAGGGTGGTATCCTCTGCATATCTGAGGTTATTGATATTCCTCCCAGCAATCTTGATTCCAGCTTGTGCTTCATCCCATCCAGCATTTCTCATGATGTACTATACGTACAAGTTATATAAGCAGGGTTACCATATATATCCTTGACGTATTCCTTTCCTGATTTGGAACCAGTCTGTTGTTCCATGTCCAGTTCTAACCGCTGCTTTTTGACTTGCATACAGATTCCTCAGGAGGCAGGTCAGGTGGTCTGGTATTCCCATTTCTTGAAGAATTTTCCACAGTTTATTGTGATCCACACAGCCAAAGGTTTTGGCATAGTCAATAAAGCAGAAATAGATGTTTTTCTGGAACTCTCTTGGTTTTTCAATGATCCAGCAGATATTGGCAATTCGATCTCTGGTTCCTCTCCCTTTTCTAAATCAAGCTTGAACATCTGCAAAGTTCATGGTTTATGTACTGTTGAAGCCTGGCTTAGAGAATTATGTACTGTTGAAGCCTGGCTTGGAGAATTACATTGCTAGCTTGTGAGATGAGTGCAATTGTGCGGTAGTTTGAGCATTCATTGCCACTGCCTTTCTTTGGGATTGAAATGAAAATTGACTTTTTCCAGTTCTGTGGCCACTGCTGAGTTTTCCAAATTTGCTGGCATATTGAGTGCAGCACTTTCACAGCATCATCTTTTAGGATTTGAAATAGGATTTGAAAATGGGTTTTAATAGCACCTATCTCACAGGTAAATAGCTTTGTTACTAAATACAGTGTTGCATATAAAGTGCTGAGTACACTGCCTGAAACAAACTAGTGCTCAATAAGTGTGTGATAAATGAATGATGAATGAGATCAAAAGAAATTCAGCCTGCATGCATTACTGAACACAACCATGGGTTACTCAAGCATTTTCTTTCTTCTAAACAGTCAGAACAACCCACTCTCCTAGAGACTATGGTACAAGTGCTAAATCTACATTCTGAAAAAAATCAACAGTCATCAGTGGTCACTCTTTCTCTTCTTGAACCTTCTCAGAATGGTAACATGAATTTTAAAGGGGGAATATGATAAGAACACAAAAAACTGAGAGTGCCAACTGTTTCTTTCCTCCTTCAGATAGTAGGTAAAAATGTAAACTCCACTGTGAAAATCCTTAGGTAAAGAATGTGGGTTTGCTTCTTGTGGTTGTCTCAGCGGGGATGTAGAATTCATTATACTTATTTTTCCCTTAGGTTTCTTTGTTGTGTTCAAGTAAAAAATTCAAAGGAACTATAGTAAGGAAAATAAAGATTGAAGGGAAAAACAAATCATTAAGATCTGCTTCAGGTAAGAAGTGCTTTTGAAGATCTTTCAGGATCAGATGGTATCAAAGTAGAAAAGTTCCAGAACATGAATCCACAATAATATTTGTAGTGGCTAGTCAGACAACTAAAAAAGCATACAGCCTGGCAAACAAGGCTACCTAAAAAGCCACTAAAGAAAAGGAATATAAGCCATAGATAGTCTAATTCTGCTATCATCATTCCTTTTGTGTTGTCACTAAAAGCAGTGAAATTTTCCAGCTTAAGTGCACCACTATGAATCCACAGGTTAGGCCCAACTGTAGAATACATGGGATGAAAGGAAAAGAATGGAATAAAGCATTTTATATTCTTAAGGTTGAAAATCACCTGTACTTGCTAGAACTAGTTCTAACACTCCAAGAAACTTCTGGTAACTCAAAACGTTGACAATAATTCACTTAGCAGGGACTTAAATTTTTATTGCAGATTGTTCAAATTTTCGGAGAAGGCAATGGCACCCCACTCCAGTGTTCTTGCCTGGAGAATCCCAGGGATGGGGGAGCCTGGTGGACTGCCTTCTGTGGGGTCCCATAGAGTCAGACACGACTGAAGTGACTTAGCAGCAGCAGCAGCAGCAGTTCAAATTTTAAGGGGAATTGGTGACACAGAAAGGATGATCTCTCTGAATTTAGATTCGATCATAGATTACAGAGATAAATCAGTAGTGGGATGGGTGAAATGACCAACTGAGTCCATTAAAAAAAGTAGGCCTTTTAATTCCTTTTCTATATAGGAAGGCATAGAACACTCCCTCTATTTGCATGGGAATTACTCCTTCAGAGAGTAATCATATTTTTCCACTTATTTTAGGGGGGAAAAAAGCATATAGGGGTATAGACATAAAGAGTGAAACACTTATGTATCACAAAAACTACTGTGCAGTTTTATTGTAAGTGATAGCTTCCTGTTTTTCTTTAGGGAAGTTATTTTGTTGGTCTATCCATATGTTTTTTAAAATAGCATTAAAAAATCAGGGTGTGTGTATTCTCAGCTGCTCAGTCATGTCTAACTGTGCAACCCCATGGACTGTATGTAGCCTGCCAGGCTCCTCTATCCATTGGATTTTCCAAGCAAGAACACTGGGGTGGATTGCCATTTCCTAAACATAACTATTTTATATAATGTCTTCCCTCTGTAAGGATTAATACCCTTAGGTTCTTAAAATAAAGACATTTTACCATACAAAAAAATTACTATCATTATTCTTTATGAATTTCAGTGAGTATAAATTCATTTTTCCAATTCCTGCCTCTTTTCATTTTCTAATGTCATCTTCTGAATACTTTTTCTTCCAGTTTCCTAAATGCGCCCATGCCTTCAGTTCCACCCTTTTTGGCTCATATATTTTATACAGAGCATGTCTGATAAATAATATTACAATGAGCTGAGATCTGTTATATCACTGGCAATTTGCACTTTTACTGCCATTCTCAGTTTTCAGTTTGTCTATGTCATAAATAAAGTGGATGGAAATATTAAATTAATTTACTAAGTATTAAATCAGTTGTGAACACCTGAAAATCGTCCTTAGTTTTATTTTGTGAGGCGAAAGTAAAGCTACTTCAGAAAAGAATGTTATTTGCAACTGAGGAAGGGGAAAATGGCTTCTCAGGGGTTCCCAGGCAAGTGAGGGTTCCACCAGGTCCTCCAGACAAAAAACAAACAATCCTTTCCTTAAAGAACCTGTCTCCCTCCCTTCCCCCACCCCCGATTTACACAGCCCCTCCCCAAACCTCCCTGCTTCTCAGGTGGCACTAATGGTAAAGAACTCGCCTGCTAATGCAGGAGACTTCAGAGATGGGGGTTCGATCCCCGGTTCGGGGATATCCCCTGGAGGAGGGCATGGCAACCCACTCCAGTATTCTTGCCTAGAGAATCCCCATGGGCAGAGAAGCCTGGCAGGCTACAGTCCATGGGGCCGCAAAGAGTCCCACAAGACTGAAGCGACTTAGCACGCAGCATTTCCCAACCCTCCAGGATGTGAAAGCTGACACCGCGATCCGCAGTGTCGGGGACCTGGCTTCAAGTAATAGGGTGACTGCTACAGCTGATGGCATTCTCCGCTCATCACGGCCCAGCATCCCAGTCCCTCTGTCCCAGGGCCGCGCATCTCTGCTCTCTTGTGATCACAAGTGTAAATGACCGAAGAAGGAAGGAAACACAGGGCTCCCGCGTTTAGTGGTCTTACCACGCTCCTTTTTTTAGAGTTCACGCTACCATCCTATAGAAATGAATTGCTTTTTGTAATTTAAATGATAATATTCCTTCGATGTTTTTTGAATCATCTTTCCTATGTGACTACATGTGACTTAGTGTTACATATATAAAAGGCATCACACAAAACATTTTAACAACAAACACTAAAAAGATAAAGGTGCACAATAACTCAGGATTAAAAAAGATATCGCCAAACAACGCCTCAGTGCAAACAGAACCAACAAAATCTGCTTGCCCAATGAGACAAAGCAGCTTCACAAAAGCGCACGCTTCTAAATCAAATCTCCCCTGCAAGAGAACACGGTTTAAAGTCTCAGTGTTCACTTTACCCGACACACAAGTTGTCAGTAAGTCATCTAAAACCTAACACAGCCACGAAAGAGACCTCCAGGGGAAATGAATAGGTACATCTCTCCGTAGAAATGGCATCATGACCCCTTCGGTTGATGCAGATTGCAGCGCGGAGACTGTTTTTGAGAGAGAAATCAGAGAGCACAGCCAGCGTAAAATGCTTGAGTAGAGAAATCGACAAAAGACGAGGAATCACTTTGAAAGCTTTTGGAGGTTGTGTCCCTGGCCAACCAAAGCGACTTATCTGGAACTGACTTTTGCCCCCACCCCATCCGGAGAAAGAATCGACCAGGCGAGCCCCGCTGCGCAGTGCGCATTGCGTCCCCGGAGCGCACGGCTGGCGCCCGCCAGATCCACAACCTGTTCGGCTGCCGCAGCGCGCCGGGGCAGCGCTCCCTGCTCCACGCTACTCCACGCTCCGGGTTTCCGCGGTCTCCGCCGCCGCGCGGAAGAGCCCCGCGGGGAGGGCGCTTCGGCAAGGCTAGATCAGGGAGTCCCGGGAGCGCTCCTCTGCTCTGTGCCGCCTTTCCAGGGCTTCCCGCCCAGCGGAGCGCGTTCCTGAGCTCTGGGCTGGCCAGGTTGGCTTTGAGCCTTGAGGCAGCGGCTTAGGCGTCACCACCTGGGGCCCTCACCCATCACTGGCCTTCCAAAACCAGAGACTTGAGGAGTTTCTTTTGATCTTTGCTTAAGTAGCCTCAAGGTCTTCCAAGCTGGGCGCCCCCTACTAGCAGGCAGGAGTAGGCACCCTCCTAGCAATGGAGATTTGTCTATCTCCAGCTCTTTACCCAAAGAGATACTCTTAGTGCCCTCAGATCCGAAAGGTTAACTGCAGGTTAAAACAAAAAAGTTGCTGTGCCGCAAAGTGAATCAGCTTCCTGGATGTGATAAGGTGTTTGAAGGCACTTTGCAAGTTGTAAAATTCTCTGCTTAAAAAGAAAGTCCATCAACACTGTGTAACAAAGAGTATCTTTGTTACCCCATGGACTGAAGCCCGCCAGGCTTCTCTGTCCATGGAATCTTGCCAGCAGGAGTACTGCAATGGGTTGCCATTTCCTCCTCCAGGGGATCTTCCCCACCCAGGGATCAAACCTGCGTCTCTTGCAATGGCAGGTGGGTTCTTTACTACTGAGCCATTTAGGAAGCCCCTATCTTCACTGCCCCTCCAGAATTTCCCTCTTTTGAAAACTCCCATCTGAATGAAAACCTCAAGAGGGATTTTGTTAGCTGCCTTTACCACCAAGGCATTGAAAAATGCCTCAAGTCAGTGGGCAGGTGGTCAATGAATAATTGTTGCATAAGCAAAAGTACCAGAGAAGGCAATGGCAACCCACTCCTGTACTCTTGCCTGGAAAATCCCATGGAGGGAGGAGCCTGGTAGGCTGCAGTCCATGGGGTCGCTAGGAGTCGGACACAACTGAGTAACTTCACTTTCACTTTTCACTTTCATGCATTGGAGAAGGAAATGACAATCCACTCCAGTATTATCGCCTAGAGAATCCCAGGGACGGGGGAGCCTGGTGGGCTGCCATCTATGGGGTCGCACAATAGTCGGACACGAAGCGACTTAGTAGCAGCAGCAGCAGCAAGCAAAAGTACAAACAACACACTTTAGGAAATTAATTGGGTTGAGAACATTTGAGACTTCACCTTGCTTTCCTGGTAGAGAAACGACCAAACATTTACTGGGCACTACTCCTTGCCAAGTCTTCTAGGCTTTGGCTAGGACAGTCAGGATCCGGGGAGGGCTGGCAAATGTACGTGTCCTTCAAAGACACAGAAGGGGGCTTTATACAATGGCTTAGTCCAGTCCCTCAACCCTGGATTCCCAGGAGGGCTCATTGACTGCCCTTCACTGCCCACCGCAACCCCACCCAAAGCATATTCAATAAAATGTATTTAGTGCACAAAGAAGGCACTTATTGGTAAATGCTGGTTGATGATTAGCATGATTGGCCCAAGGTCACCCAGGATCAAGATGAGAGCTTCAGCACCCCCTCCCTTCAACACACAGCTTCTCCAAGGCCGCTGGGGACCACGACCATCTGAGTAGAAGGCTTTTAGAATGCTAGTGCTCTCAGTATAAGACCCGCGGAAGACATGGCCCACGCAAAGTGCCAACCGTAAGGGTTTTCTTCAGAGTGAGCCATGGAGACAAGCTCACAGCTTGCTGGGCACGTTTCCTTTGGAGCAAGGGATTTCTGCAGTTTTGTCCTTCACCTTTCAAGCCTGACAAAGAGTGGGCCGGGGGCCCTCCAGACCTGAGGGTGGCGGGAAGCAGGCTCCACGTGTCCCATTTCTGGCCTCAGCCTTCACCACCAGACTTGGCTGGTTAAACGCGGGGGCGTGGTGAGGCCAACTCGCTCAGCCAGTCCAGGTGAAGGGCTGCGCCAGTGGCCAGGCACCCTTTTCCTATCTACTTTCCTTCCGAGTTTCTGCTAAAATCTGGAGACACGGAATCCACTCGCGGCAACTCCGAGCCTCTCCAACTGAGCATGCGCCAATGCCTGGCTGCTTTTGGTCACCAGCCCCAGCTCCCTCTGAGCTGGGCTGCGTAGCCGGAGGAGGAGGGAGGAGGGAGGAGGGAGGAGGGGAAAGGGGAGGGGGTGCCTGGAGAGGCGGCGGCTCGCGCGCCTGCGCATCCGGCTCCAGGGACCCTAGGTTTTCTATGGGATTCCCAATCTGCAGCAGAGACCTACCGGAGCGTGTTGCGGCGGCGACTGGGCTTGCAAGGCGCGATCCAGGAGGGATTTAAGCAGCCCAGAGCTCCACTGGAAAAAAAAAAAAAAGAGCGCGAGAGAACCATACCCAGAGACGGCTTCACCGTTTATCTGAATTAAATATATATATACATACATTTATTTATAGAGAACTGTTGAGTTTTATCATTTTCGTTAAGTGACCGTGAGCAGCGCTATAACTGTAAGTGGAAAATACAATCTTCGTTGCATTTGTGCGTGTGTAGTGCAGCCAATTGTCTGGGAGACGCTTTGGTTATTGTCACCTACTTGGCTTTGCATAGATACATCTAAATGCATGGTGTGACAATAGCTTTGCTTAATGCTAAACGTATACTGTTAGTCCATGGGGGACCTTTTGGAATAATGGGGGTGGGGGAAGGGGGAGTGTTTACAGGCGGCGTGTTTGGGGAATTGCCTTAGGCTAGATTTAAGACAGGTGAAACTGAGGTGCTTTTTAAGTGTGTCTATATATAGGCAGATTTCCTTACACAGATTTAAGTAGCTAATGGACCGATTGTGAAGTTTTCCGGTTGCTGATAAAACTATTGAGCGGTTGCAGTCAAGTACCAACCTGTCATCCGTGGGGCTGGTGCACCATTTTTCTCACCGTGGAAGAGGAGCGAACGTGTTTGTTAAGTAAAACTGAGTGGACGAGATGGTGTGGAGACCAAGATTGGTTTCCAGAGTGGGATGTTTAGAACCACAGGGCTAGGCGCAAAATCAGCTCATTTCTCTGTTAGTGTTTAGAAATGAGAAGATAATTTTTTGGTTTTGATTTTTCTTCACGATGGTGAATGGGCAGAAAAAGAAAAGATGTTCAACCACCCGGTCAGCCCGGTGTATTTTGAACAGAGTATGAGACTCAGAGCCTTTGAATGGGGACTGTCAGATCCAAACTAGTTACCTGCCTTTGCATGCTGTATTTGCATTCCAGAATGCAGGGTTGAAAAAAATATAAAACCAAATGTTTTACCTTTGGTAGTGTTTCTTTAAAGGAGAAAAGGTCGTTTTGTGTTTTGAGTTAAAATGGATTGTTCCTTGCCCAGATACTGAAGAAGGGTCTTTGCAAGGTCAAACCCTCTGTGGAAATCCGGGGGTCTGGGGAACTGGGGAAGGGTGCAGGAAATGGTGATGCTTTCTATGGGTGCTCAGCACTGCAAGGAGATGCCAGAGTGAGAATACATTTTTCTAGAGTTGCCCTCCTGTCCATATTTTGGAGATCAAAATGAAGTGGAAATGCTAGTGGGTGTAGAAAAAAAAGTGTATACTATCTATGTGTCACATCTCACTTGGAGACAAGAAGACCCAGGGAAACTGTATTTCTACATGTTGAATTTTTCAATTTAAAGGAATTTCACACTGAAAAAATTAAAAATGAAACTCTTGAGAAGACACATTTTTTTCCTTACTACCATTTAAACTGGCTATTGTTGTCTTTGGTGGAGGTTGCGGGGGTGGGGGAAGAGGGTGGTTGTGGTATAGAGGGGTCCTGCATCATTGAACACCCCAGTCTTGAGCACACGCTCATTAAGCTTCGGTGTTTAACCCCAGAAAATGCTGCTCTGAAGCAGGCTGGAAGAATGGCATGAGGCAGGCAGACAGGAGAGAGCATGGCCAGTGTGTGCTGAATTTCCACAGAAAAAGCAGATCCAGTTTCTATGATGAAATGAAATACGTTTTACTCCAAATAGGACAAGCCATTTTAGACTCTTGACTCTTTAGTCAGTTCAACTATTTGGATCCTTTCAAAGGAATCTACAATTTTTTTTTAAGTGGATGAAATTTGCAGTAGAAAATTCTAGAATATCCTCTCCTTGGAAACCTAAAGTATAAATCATACTGCCTTCTCGGTCCCTCCTTTCTTTACTCCAGGGCAGAAGGACCAGTCATTTGTCCTAACTGAGCCATACTCCGTATCATCAGTGAAAGCTGGAACAGCTCTCTGAATGGTGCAGGTGCAACACTGCATTGATAAATGAGTGGAGGAGAAAGAAGGGGGAAACCTGGTGTGAAAGCTCATAGATGGTTTCTCCCAGATACCCTGGTTCATAAGGCTGAGTTATAGAGAATCGCATCGGGCAGAGACCTTTGAAAACATCTAGTCCAAATCCCTTGTTTTATAGATGAGAAAATTGAGGCGCAGGGCCATGAAGCCAGGGGAAAGTCAATTAACTTTGAGTCTATGGAATAAAGAATTAAAGAGTAATGTTGAGGGAAAATGTTCCCTTCTCTCTGCACTTATAGCATCCTCAGTGACATCGCTGAGGTCTTAAAATAAATAATTGCCTGCTCCCAGCACATCTTTCAAGAGAGAACTGAAGGTTCCTTTTTACGCCGCTGCACCTCTCTTTGCCTCTCTTTTTTGGTAAGGCCTCTATCTCTTTTTTCTGTTGCCCCTCACTTCTAATATACCCACTTCATTAGATGTTTAGTCTGGCCTTCCTGGCATCTCAGTCAGTTCCTTTGGAATCCTTCGAGTTTTTGGAGAGAACTGACAAACCAATTGGAATCTTCAACTCCCATTTGAAAACTGTCCAGGCCCATCGCCAACCCCTCTCTGCTCTGTTCCCCAGAACCTTTCAGGGAATCCAGCCTTCTGAGACACTGCAGGCACCTCCCCTTCTGTTCTACCTGTCTCACCTCCTTCAGCTCTGCTGCAGCTGCAGGCACTGGGACCTAGCAGAGTGAGGAAGTTGCAGTGTCAACACACAGCAGGCGCTGCCAGCTCGCCTCTGGCTCCTAGAAGGCAGAACCCAAATCCAAGATGCCTAGCTGTCTCCAGCCTTCATGGAAATCCACCAGACAAAGCCACCTGCAGAGAGAGGGACTGAAGGCTGGGCGGGAAGACTGAAGGAAGACACCTGACTGTTCCTTCCTGAAGTTGGCGCTATAGAGGAGAGCAGAGCAGCTTTTTAAAGCCTTTAGAGCTTTTAAAGGGCAATCTTGCTGGACAGGGACTGCAAAGCAGGCAATAATAATACCTGCCTAATTTGCCCTCTTCTTTCCTTCTTTTTAAATCTCTTTTCCACTCATTTGCTTTCTCTATTTCTCCCTCATGTTCTCCCTTCCATACAAATTTCTTGAGTATCTGTGCCATGAAGCTCTAGGCCTTTTAAAGATAAGTCAGTCATCCCTGTCCCTTCTCCCCAGGCACTCAGGAACTATCACAAATGTCCCCTTTGGGGAAATGCCAGGAATTCTTACCTGAAAAAGCTGAGAAGTTGGCGGAGGCTTGAGAAAGACAAAGTCTGAGACTCTTGCTCATTTGAGAGATAAGCTAAATACACTTGGCAAGTGTTGAAGCTCAGAAAGCAAAGTAGTGTGTTTCTCAACACATTTCCCAATTAACAGTTTAACTTAACCATTTCCCTCATGGTAAACTTTTACTAAGTTGGGATGAGCTCTGTCTTGGAGAGAGTCTGTCCCATACACATCCTCTTGGGTCAACTGTCACCTGGCCTTGCTATTCTGTTCTGAAAACAGGCATGTCCAAGCTATTCTATACACCACATACCTTATACAGAGGTCAGAGACTTGTAGCTACTAAAGATGCTTTGCTTTGCTGTGGTGTGAATCTCATTCTGTAATAAGACAGCATGATTAGAAATGTCCTGAGCAAGCTATAGATTTTTCTATGTCTTTTTTTCAAGCAAACATCCAGTTCTCTTTATTGGGATGTAAATAAATCTCGTAGCACTACAAAAATACGAGTCATATGAGAGGTTTACAGTGGTCCCTAGTACTGTATATAGGAGGGTTTTAAATAAGACAGCTATCGATAATTAAAAGCGAATTAGTTCAATCAAGTTACAGTATCATCCTTCAGATTAAAGTGCTCTGATATTAACTAATGTGGCAGCAAACGGGATCCTGAGAAGGAATCCCACTGCCAATCGTCTTGCCTCTTAACTTCGAAACAAGAACGAACACAGTTCCTGTAATAACCGCTCTCTCCTCAAGCCCTGCCCACCCCCTTGGCCTGTGACATTCTCTCCTGAGGAGAGATGTCGGGATTTGATGAGATTCTGTTTCAACTGGGACAAAGAAAAATGAGTAATATGGAAAACATTCTAATATCGGGTTACTAACAAATTAAACAAATTACCTGATGACTCTGTTTAGTTGCTGATTCATGTCCGACTCTTTGTGACCCTGTGGACTGTTCCCACCAGGACCCTCTGTCCATGGGATTCTGTAGGCAAGAATACCTGAGTGGGTAGGTTTTCTATTTGGGTTGCATGTATATATGGATTCCAAACCTTGCTGAGGAGCTCCCTGTGGAATTTCATAGAATGACAGTATAATATCAATATCAGATGCATGGTTTCCTAGTTTGCAAGAGCAAACTATGTTTAATGTCATTCCAAAGGTCTTTTTCTTTGTGTTGAATGATTTTTATGTTTCTACGACTAGCAATTATTTAGGAAGATAGAAAGGCTCTTCTCATAGAGGTGATCACATGCCATTGATCTAAGGTTGAAATTGACAATGTCCATCTCAGTTGCATTATTAGATGTAAATATATTAATTTTCTAAAGTATCAAATGGCACAGAAATAAGTGAACAAATGGTTGATATTTCTGCTATGTTGGTGGTTAATTCACATAATTTATAGAGTATGTGAACTGGATGGGATCCATATAAGTTACCTAATCCATCCCTTCAATACATAAAAAATTGTAGTATAGTAAGGAACATTTTCCTGGAGGAGGGCATGGCATACCACTCCAGTATTCTTGCCTGGAGAATCCCATGGACAGAGGAGCCTGGCAGGCTACGGTTCATAGGGTCACAAGGAGTCAGACGCAACTGAAGCGACTGAGCAAGGAACATTTTATTTTAAAGACATATCTGCAATGTGAAAACACATTTCACAAGAGCAGAGATTTTAATGATCTTTTTCATATTTCCACAAAATCTATACAATGTCCTTTATAATATACTCTGTAGTATTTCTCAATTAACTATTTCTAATAAGAATCAGTTACATATACCTTGTTAATTATGTCAAGAAATTAAATCATGTATACTAAAAGCCTGGCTTCCCTCATAGCTCATTTGGTAAATCATCTGCCTGCAATGTAGGAGACCCGGGTTTGATTCCTGTGTTGGGAAGATCCCCTGGAGAAGGAAATGGCAACACACTCCAGGATTCTTGCCTAGAGAATCCCATGGACACAGGAGCCTGACAAGCTACAGTCCATGGGATTGCAAAAGTTGGACACGACTTAGTGACTAAGCCACCACCACCATTAAAAGCATGCACAAAATTAGAATTGCTTTAAGTATCTTTATGTTACTAAAAGGAAAATCTAAACTAAAAGTTATTTTATAATTTATTTTCAATAAAGGACATAAAAGCACTATGCTAATACATTTAAGCATGCTTTTTAATGTACTTACAGAGTATACTCCCTTTTATCTCTTCATAGGTAAAAACTGTAAATTATTTTATGTATTTACAAGAATTGATATCAATATGTCAAAAAGGGAATATAAACCTACACGGTAGTAGATATGTATACCACATATTTAAATCATGATTCTCTTGAGCTATGGAATTATTTTAATGTGTTCACACTGTGAAGGGACCATAACACTGGATTTCTCATTTACAGTTTGTTTGTAAAGATAGCTTATGCTCTCTTAAGTGAATCAAAATAATTTGAGTTGCTTCCAGCTTCATTCATTGAGAACTCCACAAATGGAATCTTAGGGGTGCTTTAGAAACTGCTTAATGAATGAAATAGATATGCAATAGAAAATTACTGAGGAATCCTCAAAGAGGTTTGACACCTTAATAACAAGGTTCTATGAATACATTAAAGATGCTCTATACCCTTATCAGCTAACTTAAAGCACGCAAGTCAGGTAATTTGTGGTGATTCTTTTGTTTCACTCTGGATTTCTCCATTGCCTTCCTTAACTGCATTTCTAACACAGATGACCTGCTGTGTAGCCATCAATTGTTTTTTTAAAAAAGAGAGTGCACTGCATTTCTAACCATTTGTTGGATTATTTTCAGGTGAATAACATATTTCCTTTTGTTCTAAATTACACTTGAGATTTGGAATATTCTCATTCACCAGCAACCTTCAAGCTCACTATATCTATGCAATAATTGCAGAACTTTTTATAGAAAATAAGACTCTCAAAAAGAGTTCATTTTTATGAAACATTGCTCATAAAAGGCAACATGTTAACAAATTAGCTACATTTACTTGCAATTTTTATATATCTATAGAATGTATACGACTTTTGTTTATTCTTATTCATATAAGGACTTTTCTAAGAAATATGTCCCTTTAAATGTATTTTTTTTCTCCTTTCTTTGGATCTTATTTATTATCTCTCAGGCTCTGAAAGACTGTGAACTTTTGAAGAGCTGAATGTAAATAGATTTTTTGCAAATTATTAACGTGTTCAATGTGCTTTGCAGCCTTGGTAAATTTTTTCCAGTGCGAACAACTAGATCCTAATATTTCTGCTGTTTCATAGTTTAGAATGTTCATTGCAGTTGAAAGCTTCTCAGAATAGTAGATTTTGATGCTGCTAGAGTCTCGTGTTTTACATTTTGCCTTAGCTTTATTAATTTGTGATTAGTGTATTTATTTTTGACTTATTGAAACCCAGTCTTAAATTATGAGTGAAATTTTCCATTGGAGGCCCATTAAGGATTATCAATAAAGTTGACATGCTTATTAATATAAGATCTTATTTTTAATGTGTGGAATAGTGCTGTACAAGTTTGATTTTCAATTAGCTACTTCTGTTCTGGAGTTTTTTGGCTTTTGATGTTATGAGCTAACGAAAGACTATCAATTTTGTTTATTCCAGAAGTTCAAGTGTTTCTGAAATTTATACATAAGGTGCGTGGTATATGCTTTCTTGTTCATATGTGAAATTTTATGAAAAATAAAAAAGAAATTGTGAAATAAGTTTAAATTCTAAACAAAATTGTTAGTTTTTCTTTTAAGTGTTTACAAAGATACTTATTCCTCAGAGTGAGATGAAAATCATCCATGCAATCTTCTGCCATTTTTAATTAGTAAATGGAAAAATTCCTCAATTCTCACGGTTTCAATTGGCTCAAAAGAAGTTATGAAAGTGTAAAATGAGTTTTCAAGCTAGATACACTTAGATAAAAATCCCTAATTCTGTAGTTTATTAGTTCTATGACCTTGAATATATTGTTTAACCTGTCAAGCTCAGTTTCCATTTAAAATTGGATTCTTGAACAGAAATAGAAGACTATGTATTAAAGAATATAATATAATGCCCCATTATTGAAAATGTGCAATTAATGATGTCATTATCATTACTGTCATTTCTTTTATCAGAAATTAATGGTTCATAAACCACTTTAGTCTCTGAGTTATAGTAATCCCACTCATAATAGAATCTCTGAACAAGAAATTGAGCTATGACCAATGAACAGTTAACAGTGCTTAATCTACCTTGTAAAAAAAACATCCATTAAGCAAGTGTGCCAAGCACTGTGTAGTCACTGGAATCAACATTAAATAAGTTACAATCTCAGCCTTAAAGGAATTTATGCCTAATGAGGAAGGTAAGCACAGTTCAGTAAGTCAAGTGAAACAAAAATATGGTATAGATGCATAAAGGAAAAAATTTATAGAAGAAATGCCTACACTGAGACCTTATTCTCATTCTTATTTCTTTCATTCTTTCCTTAAATGCATCTCCTTTCATTATACTGTTTCTTTGCCATTATTTTCCTACCATAAAATACCAACATATAACTGGACACAACAGACTATGGAACCAAGAAGATATTTTTAAGCTTGTTTCCTTAGTGAATACATTTTAAGGTCATCTATTAATTATTTTCCAATGTAGCTGAATAATGTGGCCCTTGTCTCCCACCCAAGCCTCCAGAGAGTCATTGAAACTCAGTGAAAAAAGAGCCTTGCCTTTGGTTTAAATATTATACAATGATACTTCTATCCTTTAATACCTTCCCAAAAAGAGCTTTCTATCTGATACTCTTTGTGCTAAATGCTAAGTTGCTTCAGTCCTGTCTGACTCTTTGCAGCACTGTAGCCCGCCAGGCTCCTCTGTCCATGAGGATTCCCCAGGCAAGAATACTAGAGTGGGTTGCCATGCCCTCCTCCAGGGGATCTTCCTGACCCAGGGATCGAATCTGTGTCTGCCATACTGGCAGGCGGATTCTTTACTACTGAACCTCCAGGGAGGCCCACACATGTGTGTGTGTGTGTGCGTGTGTGTGTGTGAGTCATTCAGTCATGTCCGAGTCTTTGTGACCCCATGGCCTGTAGCCTGCCAGGGAAGCCCACACATACACATATACATAAATCCAAAATGGCCTTAACTATCTTCAGCTCGTCTAAGAGCTTTTTCACTTCTCCTCAGCTTTTTCCTCCATTCTCCATTTCCTGCCCCACTTACTAGGAAAACTCAAGTATATTTCTTACCTGGAGTTAAAGAGATATCTTTTTCTCCTTTTGAAGTCTGTAACAAAGTTGCACCTAAATTCTGAGGCTCTTTTCTCTAGGAGGGAGTATTGTATGATTCACAGAATTAGGTAGGAGTTTTGATTCTAATTAATTTGGGGGCTTTTTTTCTCATTTTTGAAATGGGGTCATATATCCACCTTGGTCCTAATATGTGTGTGTCTGTCTGTGTATGTGTGTGTATCTCACATGTATATGCATACCAGAACACACCTGCCGCTGCAGGAGATATAGGAGACACAGGTTCAGTCCCTGGGTCGGGAAGATCCCTTGGAGGAGGGCATGGCAACCCAGTCCAGTATTCTTGCCTGGAGAATCCCATGGACAGAGGAGCCCGGGAGACTACAGACCATAGGGTCACAAAGAGTTGGACATGACTGGTGCATGCACCCAAGCACACCACTTAAAAGAAGGTCAATTCAGTTCAGTCGCTCAGTCGTGTCTGACTCTTTGCGACCCCATGAATCGCAGCACGCCAGGCCTCCCTGTCCATCACCAACTCCCGGAGTTCACTCAGACTCATGTCCATCGAGTCAGTGATGCCATCCAGCCATCTCATCCTCTGTTGTCCCCTTCTCCTCCTGCCCCCAATCCCTCCCAGCATCAGAGTCTTTTCCAGTGAGTCAACTCTTTGCATGAGGTGGCCAAAGTACTGGAGTCTCAGCTTTAGCCATCAGTCCTTCCAATGAATACCCAGGACTGATCTCCTTTAGGATGGACTGGTTGGATCTCCTTGCAGTCCAAGGGACTCTCAAGAGTCTTCTCCAACATCACAGTTCAAAAGCATCAATTCTTCGGCTCTCAGCTTTCTTCACAGTCCAACTCTCACATCCATACATGAACACTGGAAAAACCATAGCCTTGACTAGATGGACCTTTTTTGGCAGAGTAATATCTCTGCTTTTCAATATGCAATCTAGGGTTGTCATAACTTTCCTTCCATGGAATCAGCGTCTTTTAATTTCATGGCTGCAATCACCATCTGCAGTGATTTTGGAGCCCCAAAGAATAAAGTCTGACACTGTTTCCATCCAACTATCTCATCCTCTGTCGTCCCCTTCTCCTCCTGCCCCCAATCCCTCCCAGCATCAGGGTCTTTTCCAAGGAGTCAGTGCTTTGCATCAGGTGTCCAAAGTATTGGAGCTTCAGCATCAGTCCTTCCAATGAATATTCAGGATTGATTTCCTTTAGGATTGACTGGTTTAATGTCCTTGCAGTCCAAGGGACTCTCAAGAGTCTTTTCCAACACGACAGTTCTAAAGCATCAATTCTTCAGCACTTAGCTTTCTTTATGGTCCAGCTTTCACATCCATACATGACTACTGGAAAAACCATAGCTTTGACTAGATGGACCTTTTGTTGGCAAAGTAATGTCTCTGCTTTTTAATATGCTGTCTAGGTTTGTCATAGGTTTTCTTCCAAGGAGCAAGTGTCTTTTAATTTCATGGCTGCAGTCATCATCTGCAGTGATTTTGGAGCCCAAGAAAACAAAGTCTGTCACTGTTTCCATTGATTTATAATGCTCTTCATAAATCTTGTCAGAGGATATCTGCCAACCTTTAATTATCTTTCAACCTTCATACTCTCCCTCCCCTACCTTTTCCTCCAAGGTGCCTTGAGTGTGTTTTAAACATTCTAATGACATCCTTACTTCACTTCTTTGTTTCAGTTCTAGCACTATCACTTCTATATTTTTGGTCCAACTAATGTCCATCAAATAACATCAAATAAATGGCAGAAAGGGAGCCCTCAGTGGAGTACATAATACCTGTTGCAGAGCATGTTCATGCCAGGGTTGGCCTCTCAGAGCCTTCGTTTGTTGAGCATTTGTAGAGGTGTATACTGATGTAAGTTAGCAAGGAGCTGAGAACAGCTCTCAAAGTGTGGGTGAGGGAGAGGTGTGCCTACACACAGATACATAAATACATACATACTTACATGCATGATAGTTACACAATAAGCTCGGTATGTTGTCATAGGTTGTTTTACGTTTTAAGGAAAAGATTTAAGAGCAAATAACTTTATAATAAATCAGCACTTTTGAGATGGCATTAAAAGGAAGGCCTTGTTGAAAGTCTTCTCATTCTAGGTGAAGTGGCAGATTTGAAAGTGAAGGAGGTTTTAAGGCTTCCCAGGTGGTATGATGGTAAAGAAACTGCCTGCCTATGCAGATACGGTTCTGCTATCTGCGGTCTGCCAGTGCAGATAGGAGATGCGGTTCAGTCCCTGGGTCAGGAAGAACCCCTGGAGTGGGAAATGGCAACCCATTCCTGGGAAGTCCCAAGAACAGAGGAGTCTGGAGGGCTACAGTCCATGTGATCCAAACAGACACAACCAAGCACTCGCACATTAAGGACATTTTAGACTTTGTTTGTTTAAAGAAATATTTCCAAAATACTAATAGTTATTTCCCCTTCAACAGTCTTGTGGAAACCCTTTACGACGTAGATAATGTTTCCAACATCCCAGTCTTAAATTGTTTTCAGTGCGTATTTTCATATTAATAGTAAGTCTGAGTGGTCCTGTTGTGAAGACCCAGCATATGTTTTGTTTGCTTAACCTTATGTTTCCAAACCTTTTTGCACAGGGAGGTTATCTTAAAACGCGCTTGTTAACCATCTCATTGTGGTTCTGAAGAACCCAATTGGAAAAGAAGGAGAAGAACTGAACTATGTAGTGAAAGGTACTTTAGGACAAGGAGCCATTAATTGTGTCTTTTAGGTATCAAAGTTGTGTTTTAGGTATCATAAGTGCAAAGTCTTGCAAGAGTTACTTTACTTTTCTGAGTTTTAGTTGTGTCATTTAAAAATAAATACGAGATTTTCTTCCTTCCTTTCTCTGGTTAGGAGTTTATTGTGAGATTGAAATGACTTTTGAACTTATGCTATAAACTGGATAGGGCCAAGTAAGGGTAAGAGACTTATGATTATTATTCAACTTTAGAATTTTAGTTTATCTCTTATTTTAAAAAGGTAAATAAAGAATCAGAGTACTGATCCGGTGCAAATTATTACAATGGCATTATATCTACTAAAAGAAGTCCTCTGCCCCCTATCCTCCCCTACCTCAGTTCCTAGTATAAAATGGCAAACATATGGTAACTATAACTAGGTTTCCACACAGTAAAATTGAAAGGTGATTTTAAAATAAAATAAATCTGGAGGGGAAAATCAAATTATTTAAAATTGTAGGCACATCAACTTCTGGTTTTTTCCTCAGGATTTCTCATGTAATTGAGCCCACAGTGTTTCTCAGTGGAGCAAGCATGTTCCAATTTTCAGAGACGCTCTTGTGGAAAGAGAGGCAAGCGTGGCCATGCCCAAGTGTTTGTTCCAGCAGACAAGCTCTGGCAATAAGACTTTTATCCTAATGGAATAAACAGGTCTGTGAGAGTCACTGGGCCTTACATTCGTGAATGCAGCATGTAGAACTGAACAACGCAAGGACGGTGAAAAATGACTGAAGAAAAAAGAGACCCGTATATGTCTGTGTCCAAAGAGAATCCATTTTGAACAAGGTCTGTGCCTCTCAGTGCAGGCCAGCAGGAGCAGTGACTTCCCCTCAAGGACAATGGAAATCATTTCTCATGAGTTTCCACAACCCTGATTATCAAAATCTGATCCTTTCCTCGGAATCCTCCCCTAGTCGTCTTAGCCAAGAGTTTTCTCTCAGGCTTCTTACCACATCTGAACTCATAGTTACTTGTGTATGTGCCAATTCTCCTAGGAAACTGGAAGTTCCTTGAAAGGAAATCTGTCTGATAAATTTTTAGGTCCCCTCTAGAGAGGTATGCCACTGGAGGGCAGTTGAATAGGGGTGGTAGCATGTCAAGTGTATGTTGCCCCATTAATAAGTCGTAAAGAGGGGCAATCACCAATCAGGCGCTATTAAAGAATTCGCAAACACCTAGGGTTATGAGAAGCAGCATTTGGGCGTCTGACTCACAAAGGGGGTTGATGGCTAGGTTACACAGTACCTGTAAGATTAAGTAAGACTGCCCATTTCCTATATAACCTCCTTTTCTTGGCCCCTCCCTGGAGCAGCAGAGCAAACAGTGAAAGAGGAAAGCAAGCAGAATAAAGAACAGATTACAGTCTCCTCTCTTCTGCTTACTTCAAAATTGAGCTGAGAAAGGAAAGACTAGGTTAGATATATAGTGGAAATTTACAGTTAAATTAGACTGAGCTTATTAATACCTACTATAATACCTACTTTTCTGATACCTGAAAGTTACTTGGAAAGATACAGATCAGCCTAATATATCATCCTGGAATGGGAAAGGGAGGCACAGTTAGAGCATATTTGAGGAAGAGATGAGAAAATAAAGCTGTGTAACCAACCCATTCGACAAACTGGTTATAAAAGAAACAATACAAAATGGCATATGATTCATCCATAAAGCAAGAGGTATAGGCCAGAATTGCTGGTGTAGGTGTTAGAAAGAAGAAACTGGTGTGAACTTGAGTGACAGAACAAAATGGTCTGGATCCAGATCACCAATGGTATGGAGAAATTGGAAAAAATGACTTCCAAAGAGGCACTCTGTAGACATCTAAGTACACAGAGCACTTGTATCATTCATCTTTGGCTCATAACCAAGATCAGATTCATCTGAATATTGGAAATTATATCTAAGCTAATTTCAGGACAGCAAGGAAATGAAAGCAAAGATCATTTATACTTGGTAATAACATTCAATAGTAATGATGTAAAGAATTTAAAGTGTATATGACACTGTTTTGGCTATTTACATGTTACTTCATTGAATCCACATTACAGGTCTGCAAGGTAAGCTTCATTTTATGACCAAGAAACTGTGTCTCAGAAAGTAATTTTTTCAAGGTCACACATTTACTAAGTGATAAAGGTGTTATTTAAACCAAGGGTTCTCTCTATCTATCTTTTTATAGTTATTTAGTTGCTAAGTTGTGTCCAGTCTTTGCCAACTCATGGACTGTAGCCTGCCAGGTTCCTCTGTCCATGGGATTTCTGAGGCAAGAATACTGAAGTGGGTTAACATTTCCTGCTCCAGGGGATCTTCCTGACCCAGTGATCACACCCACGTCTCCTTCTTTGGCAGGCGGATTCTTTACTGCTGAGCCCCCAGGAAAGCCTGCCTATCTACATAGGCTTTTTTTTTTCCCTTTGGTCTTTTTTTTTTAAGCTTTTTATTATGGAGAGCATACACATTTGCAGAGAATGATATAATGACTCTTATGTACCCATCACTCATTTAACCACCAAGAATCACTTTGCTTCACTTCTATACCCATACTTCCCCCTCCAATGGTTTAGTTTGAACAAATTATGACACTATGTCATTGCATCTATAAATATTCAAATATGTATCTATAAGGAGTCTTTGAAACACGTCCACAGTACTGTTATATACCCCCCAAATTATTTAATGTCATCAAATATCTAGTCAGTGTTCAAAGCTCATAAGTATTATTATAATTTATCTGAATCAGGATCTAGATAAGGTCTACACATCCCAGTTGGCTAGTAGACAGCTGCTGCTAAGTTGCTTCAGTCGTGTCCGACTCTGCGACCCCATAGACGGCAGCCCACCACTCTCCTCTGTCCCTGGGATTCTCCAGGCAAGAATACTGGAGTGGGTTACCATTTCCTTCTCCAGTGCATGCATGCATGCTCAGTCGCTTCAGTCGTGTTCGACTCTGTGAGACCCTATGAACAGCAGCCCGCCAGGCTCTTCTGTCCACGAGATTACCTAGGCAAGAATACTGGAGTGGGTTGCAATTTCCTTCTCCAGTAGACAGCAGCCTGTTTTATATAAAGCATTTATATAAGACATGTTTCTCACTAGAGGAAAGTATGGTATGGATAAAAGAGACATGGCTTCAAATTTGAGCCTAGTTGCTCTGAACAAGTTATCTAACTTTTGAAAAGTAAAAAGTATGTTCCTGAGTTTAGTTGCAAGGTTTAATAGCATAATGTCTATGAAAGTGCTTAAAACAATCTCTGGCATGTACAAATATTTTAGTAAATTTTAGTTTCCTTTCCTTAAAAAAATTTAAAAGAAAAAAATAGTATACTAGGCCAAGAAACTTAAGGAAAGTTCGTGGAGTGCTTTGGCTACTGACCCTTGTGATCACTCCCGTTTTGTTTCTGGATATAAATTTGACCACAGTTTAAATCCCATGGATGAAGAAACCTGGTGGGCTGCAGTCCATGAGGTCGCTAAGAGTCGGACACGACTGAGCGACTTCACTTTTACTTCTCATTTTCCTGCATTGGAGAAGGAAATGGCAACCCACTCCAGTGTTCTTGCCTGGAGAATCCCAGGGACGGGGGAGCCTGGTGGGCTGCCGTCTATGGGGTCGCACAGAGTCGGACACGACTGAAGCGACTTAGCAGCAGCAGCAGCAGCAGTCCCATTATGGCTGATGAATAACAGCTCTGAATCCTCCTCACTGGCATGTTTCATGTGATTTCCCACAGGACGAGGAAGGAAGTTTGTGAATTTAAAATGATCTCAAGTTCAAAAAAAATGAAATGTTACAAGCTGTTATCATGTCAATTAAAAGTAATAGGAAAAAATTAAAATATAATATCATGTTAGCAGAGGTTAACATAACTTTGCATAAGTAGCATAATTTAAAAAAAAAAAAACAAAAACAAATAAGGGCAATTAAAATGATCCAGGTTTGAATTTACTTTTTGTTCTTATGAACTTGGGCAAATCACTTCATTCCTCGAGATCTCAGTTTCCTAGGGTTTAAAATAGAAATTCTGAATAAGATAATCAAAATAATCTAAAGATCAGACATCAGCAACATGGGAAAATGGAAATAATATTGAGTAATAAAACCAAATTTAAATTCTGACTTCACCATTTAATGGCTGTGTGGCCTTAGGCAAATAATTTAATCTCTCTGAACCGCAGTCTTCTCAGTTGTTAAGTATAAATTATAGCTGTCTCACAAAATTGTTGTGAAAACCAGAGGTTATACATACATTTTAAATAACTAGCAGAAACCAAGCATTTAATTGACACTCAGTTTTTTAATAATGAAGTAGTATTTGCTGTTCTCAAAGAGTTTTTCATTTAAATTGAGAAAATTGAATGAATTCATAATCAAGAAGCATAGAACTGAATACAGCTGACAGGCCATCTCTTGAATTGGGTACATCTAAAGCCACTCCAGTACTCTTGCCTGGAAAATCCCATGGACGGAGGAGCCTGGTGGGCTGCAGTCCAAGGGGTCGCTAAGAATCAGACACGACTGAGCGACTTCACTTTCACTTTTCACTTTCATGCATTGAAGGAAATGGCAACCCACTCCAGCATTCTTGCCTAGAGAATCTCAGGGACGGGGGAGCCTGGTGGGCTGCTGTCTATGGGGTTGCACAGAGTCGGACACGACTGAAGCGACTTAGCAGCAGCAGTAGTAGCAGCAAAGCTATTTGTGAGGTTAACAGGTACTTTATCTAGAACACGATGTTTGAATTCAAAACATTATGTTTATAAAGGCTTATAGCCCAGTGACAGTAACATAATGTTCTTATAGTGCTTATGCCTGCTTATTTAGAAAATATAAAGTAAGCAGTTTTTTTCTGTGTTATGTGAGAACCAGAGGTTGCTGGTGAAGAGTACTCAGACTTTTGTAGTAGTCTATAAGCTTATACATCTGTGAATTGAAACTCACTAGGAGGTGATGTAATGCTGATAGAAGGAAGGCTAAAAATTCATACAGCATTCCAGCTAGTTAATCTGAAGTGTAGTTACTGATTTCTATGGTCAACAGCCAAGAATCACATTATTTCTCTGAATTTGAATCTAATTCACTGATTGCTATCATGGTGATTGAGTTTGCATCATTATAACAGAATATTCCAGTTTTGTGGTTGTCTTAGATTAGATATGAGTGCAGAATTTTTCTTTTTTAATTAAGTGGAGACAGAGACTGCTTTTTTCTTTCAAAAGACTTTTAAAATCTAATTTTAAAAATTCATTTGACAAAACTCCAAAAACTAGAACTAAAGAGGGTTACTGTCGGCATTCCAGATAACTCACCAAACAAATAACCACACTTCAAGCTGCTACTCGTATGACAGCTCTTAAATGAGCTTCATTGAAAGCCAGGACTTTGCTCTTTTAAAGTACTTTTTCTGAGTAAAAAAAATAATACTTGCTCACTGTAGAAAATTTAGAAAGCAAAACTCAGAAAAAATAGAATCAGGAAAGAAAAATCAGAGAAAAGAATAAAAATCACTTACAATCTATAGGTTATAGTTTCCTCCTTTATAAATATTTTTTTCTAATTGAGACTACTCTTTTCTTTAAAGTTTGTATTCTGCTTTTTTTCCCCTTAACACCACCTTTGCAATTAAAACTGTTCACAAATGTAATTAATTTTTAAGATTTATTTATTTATTTTTGGCTGCGCTGGGTCTTTGTTGCTACTTGCAGGCTTTCTCTAGTTGCAGGGGCTACTTTCTAGGGCAGTGCACAGGCTTCTCATTGCAGTGGCTTCTCGTGTTGCAAAGCCTGGGCTCTAGACCCTTGTGGGCTTAGTTGCTCTGTGGCATATGGGATCTTCCTGGACCGGAGATCAAATCCATGTCCCCTGCATTGGCAGTCAGATTCTTAACCACTAGACCACTAGGGAAGCCTGACAGATGTAATCTTACATTACACTCCACTATATGCATAGAGAAGATTTGCTTCAGTGTTCTCTTATTCTTACACTTTTAACTTTTTAAAGACCACTGAAGGGAGCATCTTGTGCACAAACTTCACTGCCTTTTTAAGAATGGACTGGACAATGTCCTTGGTATGCATTTCCGGGCATCACTAGCAGAATGAGTAATTTCTTTGAATGTAGGCTTTTCTGCTTGGTGACGGAGAATGGGACTCTGGAGAAACAGTAGGCCTGAGGAGTCATACTGTTAAATAGTTTGTGAAAAATTCACCTTACCTAGTTTGTAGTTTTGGGAGACTACTTTATGAGCAGATAGCTGTATTCCTTTCAGAAGTTCTGAAAAACCTCTTCTGATCAAGACCTTCCTGAAATGTCGTTACATCTGTCACTTTGTTTTGAAGCAGGAAATAGGAGAGAGAGCCATTTCTAGACTAAGATCCCAGAACATTGTTTGATTACCGTTTTTAATAGCATGCT
Source organism: Oryx dammah (assembly GCF_014754425.2). Classification (NCBI taxonomy): domain Eukaryota; kingdom Metazoa; phylum Chordata; class Mammalia; order Artiodactyla; family Bovidae; genus Oryx; species Oryx dammah. The sequence continues at coordinate 80,271,383 of NW_024070209.1, read as the reverse complement.
TTGCCTTTATTATCATTATTACTGCTATTACCACTATCATCATCATCCTCTTCATCGTCATTTCCAGGAGTACCCTTCCTAACCCATCTGGGAATTCCTAGAAAGCAGACATAGGGCCTCAGTAATCTTTGGATCTCTCACAGGGCTGTACACCTAAGAGGACATAGTTAGGGGCTTTAAAACAGAATTCACCCGTATTTGTTTTAGCTTAAATAAATTTCTGAGTTTTTCTCTTGAAAGCAAGTTTTGTTCAAAGAACTAAATAGCAGACATTTAGGCTCCCGGAAAGTGGTGAATTACATTTCCTGCATTCAGAATCTGTTCTGTTCCAGGCCAGCCCTCTGCCCCATTATGACACTCCCAGGACCTCTTAACAGGCAGAATTTCTCTTACTCATACAGCAGACACCTCTTGTGCCTTTACCATATGCCAGGGATCCAGTTTGATTCCAAGAGTATAAAGAACTTTAAGACAAATTTCTGTCTTCAAGAAGCTCATGATCTAAAGCAGCAGTTAAATGAAGTGGGCTATATGTTCAGTTCAGTTCAGTTCAGTCGCTCAGTCGTGTCCGACTCTTTGCAACCCCATGAATCGCAGCACGCCAGGCCTCCCTGTCCATCACCCTCTCCCGGAGTTCACTCTGACTCATGTCCATTGAGTCCATGATACCATCCAGGCATCTCATCCTCGGTCGTCCCCTTCTCCTCCTGCCCCCAATCCCTCCCAGCATCAGAGTCTTTTCCAGTGAGTCAACTCTTCGCATGAGGTGGCCAAAGTACTGGAGCTTCAGCTTTAGCATCATTCCTTCCAAAGAAATCCCAGGGCTGATCTCCTTCAGAATGGACTGGTTGGATCTCCTTGCAGTCCAAGGGACTCTCAAGAGTCTTCTCCAACACCACAGTTCAAAAGCATCAATTCTTCGGCGCTTGATGAAAGTGAAAGAGGAGAGCAAAAAAGTTGGCTTAAAGCTCAACATTCAGAAAACGAAGATCATGGCATCCGGTCCCATCACGTCATAACGGAGTGTTAAAATGATGATATTTTGATCAAACAGAATACTTACCTAGAATCTCTACCTTTTAAAACGTTGTTGTTTTTCAGTCGCTGAGTCATGTCTGACTCTTTGCGACCCCATGGACTGCAGCACGCCAGGTTTCCCTGTCCTTCACTATGTCCTGGAGTTTGCTCAGATTCAAGTCCATTGAGTCGGTAATGCCATCTAACCATCTCATCCTCTGCCACCCTCTCCTTTTGCCTTCAATCTTTCCCAGCATCAAGGTCTTTCCCAATGAGTCTACTCTTCACATCAGGTAGCCAAAGGATTGGAGCTTCAGCTTCAGCATCAGTCCTTCAAATGAATATTCAGGGTTGATTTCCTTTAGGATTAACTGGTTTGATGTCCTTGCACTCAAAGGGACTCTCAAGAGTTTCTCCATCACCACAGTTCAAATGCATCATTTCTTTGGCGCTCAGCCTTCTTTATGGTCCAACTCTCACATCCATACATGAGTACTGGAAAAACCATTCCTTTGACTGTACAGACCTTTGTTGGCAAAGTGATGTCTTTGCTTTTTAATACGCTGTCTAGGTTTGTCATAGCTTTCCTTCCAAGGAACAAGTGTCTTTTAATTTCTTGGCTGCAGTCACCATCCACACTGGTTTTGAAGCCCAAGAAAATAATATCTGTCACTGCTTCCACTTACTTTTAGAACACAGCATGGAGTAAACTGGCCAACATAAGCACATACATGGTCTCATGTGGTTCAAGGTTCATTAATTTGGCACTCTTGGTGTAAAAGAAAAACTCCTGGGTCTTGACTTTTGCTATCATTTTAAAGTTGTTGTTGTTGTTGTTGTTGTTTTCAAGATTGCTGTACCAAATGCAAGTGGTGTGAAAACTCAACTTTTATGAACCTATATTTTTACATCAGTTATATATTTATTAAAGTGACTAGCCTAATAAAATAAATTATAAAATAATGCCAGTTCATCACTTCTTAAATCAGTTAGAACATTAAAAGTGATAGGCAGATGTCGGTGGTAGATGGAAAAGTCATGTCAGTAGTGTTACATAGACCTGAAGTCAAACCCCAGCATTACCACTGGCTAGTTGCAGCATCTTCTGTTTTCTTGCCTGGATATGGAAAGTCTATCTTGTATCGTCCTCGTAAAGATTAAATCAGTTTATATATGAAGCATACGTAGGACAGAGCTGGGGATAGAAGGAATGTGCAATATCAGATAATTATTATCATTATTGTTTACAGCGATAATGTGAATAATTAAGGTCCCTAGGTTCTTCCAGGACTTATTTGCACAACAAAGCTTTTAGACTCAACTTCTATGTAATTCACCAGTGTATTCTCAAAACCAAATCCAGTGATTAGCATATACAGCATAGATGCTCAATAAATATTGATTGACTGAATCAAAGAACCCCAAGAGGTCTAAGAGATGGAATAGGGAAGTGGAAATTTCTGGTTATACGGGGAAGATATTTCAGGGGAAAAAGAACCTCACATTCTCCAGGGTTTACTCATCAGAGTTCTTTCCACTTGTCACAGTCTTACACCTTATGATGTTCAAATGTTTGAAACTCCCCACAGTTAATTCAGCAAAGAAGGGGAAAAGAGGAAGAGCCGCTTTTTCAGGTGTGCAGTGTTTGCAAACACTTCTGGCACTTACCCTCCCTCTGTGCCAAGGACTATATAAATGCTTTACTTTACATACATACTATCTCACGCATTTTCACAAAAATTCAATAAAATATCTGTACTTTAGATGAAGAGATTAGTACTTACAGGGATCGATTAATTAACATAAAGTCATAAAGTTTCTAAGTGTTGGCTCTTAGACCCAAACAGATCTGTGCTCTTTCCACTTACTTTACTACATTGCTTTTCTCTTCACTATGTTACTTTTACATGAAGTACCATCCCTGTGCTTCATCAGTTCATTCATTCTTTCAACAAATACCTGTTGAAGGCATCTATCATTTGCCTAGTACTAATGTACAGGTCAACACTGAAATCAGATTGCTTATATTCTTTGCAGCCAAAGATGGAGAACCTCTATACAGTCAGCAAAAACAAGACCAGGAGCTGACTGTGGCTCAGATCATGAACTCCTTATTGCCAAATTCAGACTTAAACTGAAAAGTAGGGAAAAACCCTAGACTATTCAGGTGTGACCTAAATCAAATCCCTTATGATTATACAGTGGAAGTGAGAAATAGATTTAAGGGCCTACATGATGAACTATGGACTGAGGTTCGTGACACTGTACAGGAGACAGGGATCAAGACCATCCCCATGGAAAAGAAATGCAAAAAAGTAAAATGGCTGTCTGGGGAAGCCTTACAAATAGCTGTGAAAAGAAGAGAAGCGAAAAGCAAAGGAGAAAAGGAAAGATAGAAGCATCTGAATGCAGAGTTCCAAAGAACAGCAAAGAGAGATAAGAAAGCCTTCCTCAGCGATCAGTGCAAAGCAATAGAGGAAAACAACACAGAATGGGAAAGACTAGAGATCTTGTCAAGAAAATTAGAGATACCAAGGGAACATTTCATGCAAAGATGGGCTCGATAAAGGACAGAAATGGTATGGACCTAACAGAAGCAGAAGATATTAAGAAGAGGTGGCAAGAATACACAGAAGAACTGGACAAAAAGGATCTTCATGATCCAGACAATCACGATGGTGTGATCACTCACCTACAGCCAGACATCCTAGAATGGGAAGTCAAGTGGGCCTCAGAAAGCATCACTATGAACAAAGTTAGTGGAGGTGATAGAATTCTAGTTGAGCTATTTCAAATCCTGAAAGATGATGCTGTGAAAGTGCTGCACTCAATATGCCAGCAAATGTGGAAAACTCAGCACTGGCCACAGGACTGGAAAAGGTCAGTTTTCATTCCAATCCCAAAGAATGGCAATTCCAAAGAATGCTCAAACTACCACACAATTGCACTCATCTCACAAACTAGTAAAGTAATGCTCAAAATTCTCCAAGCCAGGCTTCAGCAATACGTGAACAGTGAACTTCCAGATGTTCAAGCTGGTTTTAGAAAAGGCAGAGGAACCAGAGATCAAATTGCCAATATCTGCTGGATCATGGAAAAAGCAAGAGAGTTCCAGAAAAACATCTATTTCTGCTTTATTGACTATGCCAAAGCCTTTGACTGTGTGGATCACAATAGACTGTGGAAAATTCTGAAAGAAATGGGCATACCAGACCACCTGACCTGCCTCTTGAGAAACGTGTATGCAGGTCAGGAAGCAACAGTTAGAACTGGAAAATGAAACAACAGACTGGTTCCAAATAGGAAAAGGAGTACATCAAGGCTGTATATTGTCACCCTGCTTGTTTAACTTATATGCAGAGTACATCATGAGAAATGCTGGGTTGGGGGAAGCACAAGCTGGAATCAAGATTACCAGGAGAAATATCAATCACCTCAGATATTCAGCTGACACCACCCTTATGGCAGAAAGCAAAGAAGAATTAAAGAGCCTCTTGACGAAAGTGAAAGAGGAGAGTGAAAAAGTTGGCTTAAAGCTCAACATTCAGAAAACTAAGATCATGGCATCACTTCATGGGAAATAGATGGGGAAACAGTGGAAACAGTGTCAGACTTTATTTTTCTGGGCTCCAAAATCACTGCAGATGATGATTACAGCCATGAAATTAAAAGACGCTTACTCCTTGGAAGGAAAGTTATGACCAACCTAGATAGCATATTGAAAAGCAGAGACATTAGTCTGCCGAAAAAGGTCCGTCTAGTCAAGGCTATGGTTTTTCCAGTGGTCATGTATGGATGTGAGAGTTGGACTGTGAAGAAAGCTGAGCGCCAAAGAATTGATGCTTTTGAACTGTGGTGTTGGAGAAGACTCTTGAGAGTCCCTCAGACTGCAAGGAGATCCAACCAGTCCATTCTGAAGGAGATCAGCCCTGGATGTTCTTTGGAAGGACTGATGCTAAAGCTGAAACTCCAATACTTCGGCCACCTCATGGGAAGAGTTGACTCATTGCAAAAGACTCTGATGGTGGGAGGGATTGGGGGCAGGAGGAAAAAGGGATGACAGAGGATGAGATGGCTGGATGGCATCACCAACTCAATGGACATGAGTTTGGGTGATCTCCGGGAGTTGGTGATGGACAGGGAGGCCTGACGTGCTGCAATTCATGGGGTCACAAAGAGTCGGACATGACTCAGTGACAGAACTGAACTGAACTGAAACGTACAGGGTAAAGTAAAACAGCCACAATCCCTGCCCTTAGGCTTCCCAGGTGGCACAGTGATAAAAGAATCTGCCTACCAATGCAGGAGACAGAGGTTTAATCCTTGGGTTGCAAAATTTCCCCTGGAGAAGGAAATGGCAACTCACTCCAGTATTCTTGCCTAGAAAATACCATGGACAGAGGAACCTGGCAGGCTGCAGTCCATGGGGTCACAAAGAGTCGGACAGGACTGAGCATTCGCGTGCAAGGACGAGAATCACAAAATAGCCTAAAATTACAAGATTAAGTATCATGAAAGAAAAATACCTGGTGCTGTAAGAAATGGTAATATGGAGATCTATTTTGAGCTGCTTGAAGTAGAAGATACCAGAGAAACCCACTGAGGTCTAGATTTCCAATTCACCCTCCTGGGATTGCTACTGAGATATGTTTACCGTGGCTGTGTCTTAGGAAGGTAATGAGTGCTACATTTCTCTTTGAGAAGAGAGGAACGGGCCTTGCTTCCAGGTTTTAGCATCTCCCACTTTATCCGTCACTCACAACTCCCCCAATCATAAGGACAACAGAGCTTTTGATGCCAGCTCATCTCTAAGAGAACCACGCTCTCTGATGCGTAATTCGCTGCAACAGTTTCCAGATAACTTGGAAGCCCCTGTATGTCAAGTACTTCTCCCAAACCCTTGGTTGTTTCCATGTGGGCCTTTAAACACACCCAAATGCCTTTATGGTTCCACTAAGTCAGAAGTGGTTTTCATTGATTCAAGAAGTGTTTATTAAGCAATGTACAACGTGCTCTGAGGATAGAGGACATTGTCGTAGCCTCTCAGAACTCACACTCCAGTGGTGGAGATAGATGATAGTGTGGTAAGGACAGTTGTGAGAGACGCAGAGTGTGCTGTGGGAAGGCTTCCGGGATACACAGGACCCAGACCTCCCTAGGATGAGAGTTGGAGGTGGGATCACTTTGAGGACGCCAAGGCTATGAACTAGGAAGACAGTGGGAAAGAGGAGCAGGAAGAGAGGGACAGAAGGGGCAGGAACCGCAGTATAGTTACAGTAATGGCAAGAAAATACTTTCAAATGAGTGTGTTTGACATAAAGTGTTAAAGTTTATAGAATCTTAACTAAGATGAGCATGGTGTAATGGAAAGAATTGTGGGTTTTGTAATCAGGCTCTGTCACAAAATATTCCAAATTAGGTGAGTCATTTTATCATGAAATATTGATAATGATACCTATGGGACAGTATTATCATGATGATTAAATTACAGATATTACCACATAAGTATATATGATATCTAGACTTTAGAGGAGTAATATAGTGATGGTTTCAATGGTAAGTAAGATCAATAATACTACGTGGGGTTAATTTATATTAACATTATCGTATGTGTTTATTTGTCTAATGCTCACAACCCATGCTAAAGATCTTTTGATGTTCTGACTTCAAAGAAAACTTAGAAACAGTAGGTGACGGGCCCACCATCACACAGCCAATAAACGGCAAGACCAGAAAGTATGACTTCAGAGCCATTTCTTGACTGCTCTCCATAGGCTGCCCACAGTAGTCAATACACTGCTGTTATTATCATTATCATTACTTTAAGTTTCAAGTTCTTGAGAATATAACAAAAATTCTGTTAAACATCTTGGCTCAGACGATAAAGAATCTGCCAAGTTCAGGAGACTTGGGTTAGAGCCCTGGGTCAGGGAGATCCCCTGGAGAAGGAAATGGCAACCCATTCCAGTATTCTTGTTTTTTCCCCACAGTATTCTCTCTCTCTCTCTTTCTTTCTTTCTTTTTTTTTTTTTTCCTCTCCAGTATTCTTGCCTGGAAAATATCATGAACAGGGGAGCCTGGCAGGCTATAATCCATGGGGTTGCAGAGTCAGACACGACTGAGTGACTTAACACTTTCATAATCTATTATGCTTTCTTTTTTTTTTGAGCAAGAGCTTGCTGCTGCTGCTAAGTCGCTTCAGTCGTGTCCGACTCTGTGTAACCCCATAGACAGCAGCCCACCAGGCTTCCCCATCCCTGGGATTCTCCAGGCAAGAACCCTGAAGTGGGTTGCCATTTCCCTCTCCAGTGCAGGAAAGTGAAAAGTGAAAGTGAATTCGCTCAGTCGGGTCTGACTCTCCGTGACCCCATGGACTAGCCTACCAGGCTCCTCTGTCCATAGGATTTCCCAGGCAAGAGTACTGGAGTGGGTTGCCATTGCCTTCTCTAGAGCAAGAGCTTGCATTCCTATAATTTACTAACAGACCAGTTAGAATTAGATTCAGCTTAAAATGACAGAGAACACCAAATAACAATAAGTTAAAAGGAGAGTTTATTTCTCAATCATATAAAGGAAATCCAGCAGTTGGCAGTGCAAAGTTGATAGGGGAGCTTCATGAAGCTCTCGGGGGCTTCGGTCTCCTTCTGCCCTTCACCTCTGCCATCCTTCACAGGTTGCTTCCATCTCTCGATCCGCCATGGCTGCAAACCTCACATGTGCTTTCTACTAGCAAGAAGGAGAAGGGGGAGATAAAGGGTGCATCCTTTCCTTTTAAGGACCCTTCCGTAAGTCAGACCTGAAAATTGGCATGTATGCCATTGGCCAGAATTCAGTCACATTTAACAAAACCCCTGCTATAAATTAGGAGTTTTCTTATTAAGGAAGAAGGACATGGATTTTGAAGGAACCTGGAAGCTTCTGCCATGCTAGTAATAATAACATTTTAGAATACATATTTTAATTTAGATTATCAAATTTTTTAATGTGTAATATTAAAAAATCAGCACACACACAAAAATACATCTAAAGTTCTAATCAACAAAATTTTTATTAAAAACATTGTCCCAGGGGTCATAAAACTTTGGTATTTTTGCCTGGGCTTTGCGCCTAGCTTTTTGTCTTGGTCAAATCACTTTCTCTTGCTGGGCCTCAGTTCATATGTAGAATAAGTAGGGTTAAACTAGGATATCTCTAAGATCTTTCCATCCCTACCTACTATTATCAAATGTAATAGGTAAATCTCAAGGTCTTACCAGAATATTAAAGTGTTATAGAGTAAAAATCTTGCAATGAACCACTTTTCTCAGAAATAGATACAGATTTATTACTATATATTTATACTTTGGGGGCTTCCCTGCTGGCTCACATGATAGAGAATCAGCCTGCAGTTCAGGAAACCCAGGTTCAATCCCTTGATTGGGAAAATCCCCTAGAGAAGGAAATGGCAATCTATTCCAGTATTCTCGCCAGGAGAATTCCATGGACAGTGGAGCCTGGCAGACTACAGTCCATGGGGTCACAAAGAGTTGACATGACTGAGTGACTAACACTTTCATTTTCATTTATACCTGTCTTCACTCAGAAAAAAATTAAAGATTTCTATTGTTCTTTATTTGTGCAAAAGCAATATGATGACAAAATAAGAATAAACACTGAGAAAAAGATTAAGCTATCAATTTTTTTTTTGGGGGGGGGAGGGCTGAGCTTAAAGTGAAAGTGAAAGTCACTCAGTCCTGTCCAACTCTCTGCAACCCCATGAACTATACAGTCCATGGAATTTTCCAGGCCAGAATACTGGAGTGGGTAGCCTTTCTCTTCTCCAGGGGATCTTCCTAACCCAGCAATCAAACACAGGTCTCCCACATTGCAGGTGGATTCTTTGCCAGCTGAGCCACAAGAGAAGCCCAAGAATACTGGAGTGGGTAGCCTATCCCTTCTCCAGCAGATCTTCCCGACCCAGGAATCAAACCAGGGTTTCCTGCATTGCAGGAGAATGCTTTATCAACTGAGCTATCATGGAAGCCTTGCTGAGCTTATTTAGAGAAAATCCAAAGTTTCAAGTAGAGACAAAAATCAGTAAATATTAGGAGACTGGATGCAAGATAAATTACAAAAATAAATAGACTTTTCTTTTAGTCTATCAAAAAAGCATTCAGAAGTGAAAATTGGAAAAATACTCTATGTTCAATGAAAACAAATACAAAATATTTAAGATTAAAAATTTTAAGAAAGGCAAATGCTTTTTGGATGTTAACTATCTAAAAAAAAAAAAATCTGTTTTCAGTAGATTTTTGAAGTTGCCTCTTCAGGCCTCAGAATTTCTTCTGTGAGAGTATGACAGTTAATCCAACTCAATAAACATAAATTGATTAATCCAGCTTCAGTTCAGTTCAGTAGCTCAGTCATGTCTGACTCTTTGCAACCCCATGAATCACAGCACGCCAGGCCTCCCTGTCCATCACCAACTCCCGGAGTTCACTCAGACTCATGTCCATCGAGTCAGTGATGCCATCCAGCCATCTCATCCTCTGTCGTCCCCTTCTCCTCCTGCCCCCACTCCCTCCCAGCATCAGAGTCTTTTCCAATGAGTCAACTCTTCACATGAGGTGGCCAAAGTACTGGAGTTTCAGCTTCAGCATCATTCCTTCCAAAGAACACCCAGGGCTGATCTCCTTTAGAATGGACTGGTTGGATCTCCTTGCAGTCCAAGGGACTCTCAAGAGTCTTCTCCAACACCACAGTTCAAAAGCATCAACTCTTCAGCTCTCAGCTTTCTTCACAGTCCAACTCTCACATCCATACATGACCACTGGAAAAACCATAGCCTTGACTAGACGGACCTTTGTTGGCAAAGTAATGCCTCTGCTTTTGAATATGCTGTCTAGGTTGGCTATAACTTTTCTTCCAAAGAGTAAGTGTCTTTTAATTTCATGGCTGCAGTCACCATCTGCAGTGATTTTGGAGCCCCCAAAAATAAAGTCTGACAATGCGGGAGACCTGGGTCGGGAAGATCTCCTGGAGAAGGAAATGGCAACCCACTCCAGTATTCTTGCCTGGAAAATCCCATGGATGGAGGAGCCTGGTAGGCTACAGTTCACGGGGTCACAAAGAGTCGGACACAACTGAGCGACTTCACTCACTCATTCACTCACTCACCGTTTCCACTGTTTCCCCATCTATTTCCCATGAAGTGATGGGACCAGATGCCATGATCTTAGTTTTCTGAATGTTGAGCTTTAAGCCAACGTTTTCTCTCTCCTCTTTCACTTTCATCAATAGGCTTTTTAGTTCCTCTTCACTTTCTGCCATAAGGGTGGTGTCATCTGCATATCTGAGGTGATTGATATTTCTCCCAGCAATCTTGATTCCAGCTTGTGCTTCTTCCAGCCCAGTGTTTCTCATGATGTACTCTGCATAGAAGTTAAATAAGCAGGGTGACAATATACAGCCTTGATGGACTCCTTTTCCTATTTGGAACCAGTCTGTTGTTCCATGTCCAGTTCTAACTGTTGCTTCTTTACCTGCATACAGGTTTCTCAAGAGGCAGTTCAGGTGGTCTGGTATTCCCATCTCCTTCAGAATTTTCCACAGTCCATTGTGATCCACACAGTCAAAGGCTTTGGCATAGTCAATAAAGCAGAAATAGATGTTTTTCTGGAACTCTTTTGCTTTTTCCATGATCCAGCAGATATTGGCAATTTGATCTCTGGTTCCTCTGCCTTTTCTAAAACCAGACTGAACATCAGGAAGTTCACAGTTCACGTATTGTTGAAGCCTGGCTTGGAGAATTTTGAGCATTACTTTACTAGCGTGGGAGATGAGTGCAATTGTGTGGTAGTTTGAGCATTCTTTGGGATTGCCTTTCTTTGGGGTTGGAATGAAAACTGACCTTTTCCAGTCCTGTGGCCACTGCTGAGTTTTCCAAATTTGCTGGCATATTGAGTGCAGCACTTTCACAGCATCATCTTTCAGGATTTGAAATAGCTCCACTGGAATGCCATTGCCTCCACTAGCTTTGTTCATAGTGATGCTTTCTAAGGCCCACTTGACTTCACATTCCAGGATGTCTGGCTGTAGGTGAGTGATCACACCATCGTGATTGTCTGGATCATGAAGATCCTTTTTGTCCAGTTCTTCTGTGTATTCTTGCCACCTCTTCTTAATATCTTCTGCTTCTGTTAGGTCCATACCATTTCTGTCCTTTATCGAGCCCATCTTGCATGAAATGTTCCCTTGGTATTTCTAATTTTCTTGATGAGATCTGTAGTCTTTCCCATTCTGTTGTTTTCCTCTATTTCTTTGCATTGATTGCTGAGGAAGGCTTTCTTATCTCTCCTTGCTATTCTTTGGAACTCTGCATTCAGATGCTTCTATCTTTCCTTTTCTCCTTTGCTTTTCACTTCTCTTCTTTTCACAGCTATTTGTAAGGCCTCCTCAGACAGCCATTTTGCTTTTTTGCATTTCTTTTCCATGGGGATGGTCTTGATCCCTGTCTCCTGTACAATGTCGTGAACCTCATTCCATAGTTCATCAGGCACTCTATCTATCAGATCTAGGCCCTTAAATCTATTTCTCACTTCCACTGTATAATCATAAGGGATTTGATTTAGGTCATACCTGAATAGTCTTGTGGTTTTCCCTGCTTTCTTCAGTTTAAGTCTGAATTTAACAATAGCAGATTTTAATTGAGTGCTTATTATGTGCCAAGCCTTGTAATGGAAAATTTAGAAGTGGAAAAAAACAAACAAACAAACAAACAACCTAGAGTCTTTCATGGAGCTTATAGTAAGGTAAATATAACAAACAAATGATTAAGAACTGATCAGGCAGTAGATTTGGGGGAAGCAGAGATTATGCTCCTATGGGCATATATAGCAAAGAGATTAACTTAATCTTAAGGAATTTAGGGCAGAGACAAAGTAAGATTTATGCTGCAATCTAAAGTAAGAGTAGAGGTTTCCCAGGTGGCTCAGTGATAAAGAACCCACTTACCAGTGCAGGAGATGTGGGTTCCATCCCTGGGTGGGGAAGATACTCTGGAGAAGGAAGTAGAAACTCAGTCCAGGATTCTTGCCTGGAGAATCCCCTAGACAAAGGAGCCTGAAAGGCTACAGTCCATGGGGTTGCAAAGATTCCAACATGGCTTAGCAACTAAACAACAGCAATGAAGTAGCAGTGGGAGTCAGCCAGGTGAAGGAGGCACAGAAAGAGTGCTCCCAACACAGTAGCAAGTGCAAAGAGCTGGATTCGAAAGTGAACCTGGTGGGAAACAGCAACTCCGAAGAGTGGCAAACAGCCAGATTTCATATTGTGATGAATCTTATGAGGACTGTTCAGAGTATTTTTTGTTTTTGTTTTTTTTTGACTGGGTCCTAAGAGGAATGGTGAAGAACAGGGAATCCTCATGTGCTGCAGTCCATGGGGTTGCAGAGTCAGGCATGGAAATGACTAGGCAACGGAACAACAAAGAAGAAAATGGAAACCACGGAAGGTTTTTGAAAGGAAGTGACTTGATTAGACTTGCATTTGCAAAAGATCCTTCTGGAGAATGAATTAGGAAGGGGCTAAGTGTAAACAAACCAGTTTGGAGACAATTATAATTGTCCACGTGAGAAGTGATACTGGCTTGGGCTGAAATAGTGCAGTGCAGATTCAGAGACTTGTACAAACTTGGGAAATATTTAGGAGGTAGATCACATAGGAGCATGACTGTATTTGTGAAGAGAGAGAGGATGATATTGTGTCCGTGGAAGATTGGGTTGATGGTATAATATCAGATAGAGAAAGAATGTTGAATATCTATTCTTTTTTGTAACTCTTAACTATACAGCCCAGAAGTTAATAGAGAAAATGGCACTCCTTTTATGTTGTTCTAAAAAGATATTTGTTGTTGTCTAGTCACTAAGTCGTATCCGACTACTTGGAACCCCATGGACTGTAGCCTGCCAAACTCCTCTCTCCATGGGATTTTTCAGGCAAGAATACAGGAGTGCGTTGCCATTTCCTTCTCCAGGGGATCTTCCAGACTTAGGGATTGAACCCACACCTCCTGCTTGGCAGGCAGATTCTTTACCACTGAGTCACCTGGGAAGCCCCAAAGATGGCTGCTTTTTGTTTTTGCTAAGTTATGTTCAACTCTTTATGACCCAATGGACTGTAGCCTGCCAGGCTCCTCTATCTATGGGATTCCCAGGCAGGAATGCTGGAGGGGGTTGCCATTACTCATCAGAATAAAAAATGTAACTCACACCGAACCCTCTAATCCAGCCATCAGGGTCTTCAGTACCCCACCCTTCAGAATTAATATTCTTTTCTATTGAGGATAAATGCAAACTTATTGAAGTTTTCATCAGGTCTACAGTTTGTCAAGCATTCCTAATTTTTTCTAGCACTACTTTACACTCCTAGGACTTCTTTGTAATGCTAGCACTTTTTCAAGTCTCAAAGTTAAATCATTGTGATTTCATTATTAGTCAATTGAAAGAACACAGAGTGATACATAGCTACTATAAAATTCAGTAATGCTTAAAATTCATGTATTATTAATAGCAGTAGCATTGACATATATTTGAAAATAATGCAACGATATATGAAAGACACACTATGCCATTTCCAAGGCTTAGTTTTCACATGTGTTCACAGACCCTTTAGTGAATTCAGTGATTTAGTAGACTTCTCCACTTGCACAATTCACCCAGCAGTCCACAGACCAAAATGTATCTTTCAGATGATTAAAAAAAGTTTTTGTTTTACATAAAAGAATGTTGCTGTTAACATGAAAGAATCAATTTTTGCTCCCTCACGGTGGCATTTAGACCGGGCCGTGAGATTACATAAGCAGGTATTCTCTCAGCTGCAGCATAAATTTAGAACCTAGAAGCTCTCTCCAGTCAGGGCATACATTGCATTAAAGCAGATCTGTCTCTGAACATTGAATTTATACAAAGAATACTTATTTTAAGAATGAGCGTCAGAACTAGACCTAAGGAGCCATCAGGAACCAGCAGAACTCTGAGAACTTGCTGTTATCTCCTTTTCTTGGTCTTGTGGAATCCAAGATGTTCTTCTCTCTATACATAGCATTTCAGCTACTCTCTGCAGTTTAGCTTTGTAATCACTATTGACGAAGGATCCAGTACCATCTGCTTTCATTCCAAATCCCTGAAAATGTAAGTCTGATGACTTTTATCTCTATTTGCACAGCCCTTCCCACCATCCAGCGTCTTTGACTGACTTGTGCTGTGCCAGCTTTGATTGGATTTTTAGGTCATCTCTGCCTAAAAACACCTTAACAATACTTCCCTGAATATGAAATCAGATAAGACCGTCTCAGCTAAAAGAAAAGATGGGACATATTAATAGTAACATGTCCAGTGTATCTAGTGAGGAATAACCAGGCAGGGGAAGATGCAGAGGATGGGAACTATTTCATGACAAAAATAATTCAGGCACTTCCCATGCGTCCATAACAGAACATATTATCTTCAGAACAAAACCAGAGGGTTTATAAAATTCTTATTTAACCAAAGAGGACAGTGGAGCTTTGCGGGAATGAACAATGTGCTTGGTCATCCAGCAGACCCAGGCCTTTTTGACTCCAGAACTTGAACTTTTTGCTGACCCCTTTTAACCTGTCCCTGGGATCAGTGAGTATTACATGTTTAATTCTGGAGGGAACACTTGTTAATCAGTCAAATTGTTTAAATTTAGGTCAGTCAAGACAATTTTAAAGACAGTAAGCAAATATATAATTGCTAAACATTTGAGAATTGCCTGTGTGCTATCTAAATGTGTAAGTCCTTTAAGAGCAATGTTCAGTTTCATTATAAAGATAATATTTGACAATGATAAAAATCTGAAAAATTCTAAAATGGAAAGAAATTTAAATCATCCTGTTAATATTCAAAGTTAATTATTGTGATTATTTGACATTTTCTTTCTGATCTTTTTTCTATATGCTTACTTCTTTACATAGTTGTGATGTAAAGAAAATTTACCCTCTTCTAAGTATTCCTTTTTAAAACAAATTCTTCTCATGATAGCTTGTGTTTTTCAAGAGTCATGCTCTTCTCTGTTTTCTTTTATCTAGTCTTCTTCTATACTTCAGAAGTGATTTCAGTTAGAGTTAGGTTTAGGAAATGTATCAAATACAGTGAAATACAGTAAAAAAAAAAAAAAAAGTTAATTAGAAAAGAGAGGTTTCAAAAAAGGAAAACAAGGAAGTTTTTCTGTGTGGCCTGGCAAGCTCCTTTCTACCTTCCTGAGTCCTCTGACCCAAAATATGCTTCTAAAGCCTATAAGCTGAAAGAAACTGTGCCTAGATAGTTGGCCAAGGATTATGTTCCATTTTGGCAATGAAACACATTTTTATCATTAAGTGGACTTTATTACACCATTCCATGAGACTATTCAGAGTGACCTTTACAAAATTATCCCAATACTCATGCTTACAGTTCTGGGAAAACAACAACAGCAACTACAAGCAATTACATACTCATTTAATGTGTTTAGTACAATGGCAGGAAACCAGATGGACTCAAAGAGCTGCTATCATTCCAACTTTATTGATTCAGCACCTCAAAAGGTCAGAATCTCAAGTGTTTCATTAAACTGTTGTATCTAATATCTCCATTCACTGATGAAAGCTGGGCTTCCCAGGTGGCGCTAGTAGTAAAGAACCCTTCTGCCAGTGAAGGAGACATAAGACACGTGGGTTCAATCCCTCAGTCAGGAAGATCTCCTGGAGGACAGCATGGTAACCCACTCCAGTATTCTTGCCTGAAGAACCCCATGGACAGAGGAGCCTGTGGGCTGTAGTCCATAGGGTTGCAAAGAGTCGGACACAGCTGAAACAACTTAGCACACACGCATAGATGAAAATTGAAATTTTATAAAATCATTTTAAAAGCACTCACTGAATTCCCATGTGATAAGGGTATTTGATGAACAAAATTGGGTGTCCATCTTCAAAGCATTCCAAGAGTCTAGTCAAGTCAGGCTAGGAAACAAGTACTTGTAATGCACAAAAGCTACCTAGAAAGTGTTAACTGTAGATGCAATTGTAGCACCAACAAAACAGTCATGAAACTACGGAAATTAACTTGATTTCCATTTTGCTTTGTGCTACCAATTTGCATACCACAAAAATGAAACCACTTGGGAATTACCAATGGAGAATAAGAGAAATGTCTTTTTTCCCTAGACTTAAAATGTACATGCTTTAAAGTATTCACTAAAATTCTTAGAGTCTGGCACAATTTTCTCCTCATTATTCTGCCACATATCTTTTTTGAAATGAATGTGATTACCCTGCATAAGAGCTGAAAGAAAACATCTTTATTCAAAATTATAATGGCACCCAAGCCATTTGATTAGTTAATTTTCCACAATGGAGTGTACCTAAGAAAAAGTCAGTTGGGATTTGAGAGAAATCTGAATTACAGAATAAAGGAAAATAAATTACTTTTTTGTTGTGAAAAATTTCAAACATCCAGAAAAATTTAGCGAATAGTATGACAAATATCCATTGACCTACTACCTAGAATTCAGAAATACTATTGCCATCTCATGTCTTGAAATTATTATCATTTTCCTTCTCAATCCCACTCACCTCCCTTCTTCCTCAGAAAAATCATTCTGTTATTTGCTATGCATTTTCTTCTTGAATACCTTTATTCTTTTGGCCAATTATGTGTATCTCTATAGTATCAGTTTGGCTCTTTGATGTTTAAGTAGATGACATCATAATGCATGTGTCATTCTCCAACTCCTCTCAAAAAGATTTTTAGATCACCATTTTTATTCATATAATATCTTTGTTCTTTTTGACTACTTTATAGTGTTTCATCATGTGACTATACTTCAAATTAATTAGTCATTTGCTATTTCCCTGGTGGCTCAGTGGTACAGAATCTCCTGGCAATGCAGGAGACATGTGTTCAATCCTTGGATCAGGAAGACCCCCTGGAGAAGGAATGGTTATCCTCTCCAGTATTCTTGCCTGGAGAATCCCCATGGACAGAGGAGCCTACGGGTTACAGTCCATGAGGTCACAAAAGAGTCAAACACGACTTAGAAACTAAACAACAACAAATCTGATGAACATTTAAGTTATTGTCACATTTTTTTTTTTACTTTGGTGGTACATTGAAGTGTACATCTTTTTCACACGTCCCCTTGTGTATTTGTGTGAGTTTCTCTAAGGTTTGTATGTCTAAATGGAATTGGTCCATGCATGATAAGTTGCTTCAGTTGTGTCTGACTCTGTGACCCCCTGGACTGTAGCCCAAAAATCTCTGTCCATAGGATTCTCCAGGCAAGGATACTGGGTTGTCTGTCCTCCTCTAGGGTGTCTTTCCATGCCCTCCTCCAGGGTATCTTCCTGACCCAGGGACTGAACCCACATCTCACAGGTGGGTTCTTTGCCACTAGCGCCATATGAAAGTGAAAGTGAAAGTAGCTCAGTCATGACCAACTCTTTGAGACCCCCATGGACTATACAGTCCATGGAATTCTCTAGGCCAGAATGCTAGAGTGAGAAGCCGTTCCTTTCTCCAGGGGATCTTCCCAACTCAGGGATTGAACCCAGGTCTCCCACATTGCAGGTGGATTCTTTACTGGCTGAGCCACCAGGGAAGCCCAAGAATACCAGAGTGGGTAGCCTATCCCTTCTCCAGCGGATCTTCCCAACCCAGGAATCGAACCAGGGTTTCCTGCATTGCAGGCGGATTCTTTACCAACTGAGCTATGAGGGAAGCCCAGAGCCATATATATATATATATATAATAGCTATTAGCATTTTGTCTGACATATTTTTCAGTTTCTAATAGTTGTCTTTCATTTAATTTTATATTAAAGTGTTTATTTCAAATGGTAATGATGTGTTAAAAGATGTACACAGTGTGGTTCTGACTTCCTTTTTGCACCAAATGGCTATCAAGTGATGATTTTAGCATCCCTTACAAAATTATATTTTCTTTTCCCCTTGCTCTGAAAAGCTTCCTTGATCATACATTAAGTAATTATGTATAGCCAGATCTATTTCTAGACTCCCCACTCTGTTATGCTGATTTATAAGTCTATTTTTGTACCAGTAAATCCTTCACTTATATGAGGAGAGCTCAAATTTCCTCTCTAGAGCCTTTGCTTCTCCAGCCTAAACATTCCCAGTTCCTTCAATTGCTGCCCTTGTATTTAGCAACCAACCCCTCCCCCAGCCGCATGAGGGCCAAAGCCCAGCAACTGGAAGGTAACTGACTAGGACTACCAGTACCTTTAAGTCGACTCATTTAGGTAAAGAAGTGCATAGATCAGGGCAGCACCCAGGCAAGAAAGGAGAATAATGAACCTTTACATTAAAATAACAGCTTTTACCCTGGCAAGCACTTTCTTGTTTCTCATCTCCTTTAATAAGCAGAATAGCTAACAGAGGGTAAGAGCCTTCTAGGGTTCTAATCCCACTGTTTTCTTGTAGTGTGACCTTGGACAAGTTTGTTAAATTCTCTGAGCCTTATTTTCCTTGACTCTAAAATAAAGATATACATGGCATCTACTTTAAATTATTGTAAAAATGAAGTGCATAATCCATAAATGAACACATGGTAAGTACTTGCTAATATAAGCCAGGATTGTCACTGCTAAAATATCAGTGAAATAGATTTATTATTTCATTTAGTTTTTGTTGTTGTTGTTTAGTTGCTAAGTCATGTCCGAGTGTTTGCAACCCCATGGACTGTAGCAGGCCAGGCTCCTCTGTCCATGGAATTTTCCAGGCATTCCACTCCATTCTGGAGTGGGTGGCCATTTCCTTCTCCAGGGGATCTTTGACTCAGGGATCAAACCCATGTCTCCTGCATCAGCGAGGCAGATTCTTTACCACTGAGCCATTTAGCATTTTGAGATAATTATTAATGTATATTTAAAGTTGGATGAATGGGATAAGAAAGATTAAATAACTTTCCTAAAGGCACCAACTAATAGAAGTGCTGGAGGTGGAGATCTTACCTCATGTGTCTAACTCCAAGGTCTGGGCTGTTTCTCGTAGATAACACTACCGCACGGCATGATGTTAGATACCTAGAACTGGTTCTCTGGGTTCGGCGACTGTTACATAAGTGAAGCTGCAAATTCTTAGGTAAATATAAGGTTCAAATATATGATTATCTTGAGATTTCCTTTCGGTTTCAACATGAAAAGCCATTAGATTAGCAGGAAGCAGATATACAGTTTGATCTTAATCTATAAATTTGCTGATGTGGAAACCTAGTCTTTTCAAACTAAGTATTACTCCACCTTGGAGAAGGCAATGGCAACCCACTTCAGTACTCTTGCCTGGAAAATCCCATGGGCGGAGGAGCCTGGTAGGCTGCAGTCCATGGGGTAGCGAAGAGTCGGACACGACTGAAGCTACTTCACTTTCACTTTTCATTCTCATGGATTGGAGAAGGAAATGGCAACCCACTCCAGTGTTCTTGCCTGGAGAATCCCAGGGACGGTGAAGCCTGGTGGGCTGCCATCTATGGGGTCGCACAGAGTCAGACACGACTGAAGCGACTTAGCAGCAGCAGCATTACTCCACCTGCAGGTCCAAGCAGCAGTGACATAGGTCCAGAAGCATTTGTCATCCCCACAGGGTGCCAGGGGAAGCAGCATTTCCACTCCTTCACCACATGTTACCTGTGCTCTCAGAAGGCCCAGGGCCGGGAGGGAGGCGGGGAGAAAGGGCCATGTTAGCAGCCTGTGCACGCAACTGCCAAGTCAAACAGCACCAGAAGGTCTAATTTTAGCCCTCTCAGCCTTGGCATTGTCCCTTTAGCCAAGATATTTTTCCTGCACCACAAAAAAGTGCTTTGTTCCAGCCTTACTGGGTGCTTCACAAAGACCCAGCAAGGACAAGGTAAGCATAATTCAGAGCTGGAAATACATCAAAGATAGGAACCTTGATGGGATGGTCAGCTCTCTGCTGGCAATTTTGGGTAAATATGCTCTTTCCATTCCCCTTCCAAAACCCCAAGGCGGGCGGTGTGGTTGCTTCCTTTTCTCTAGCTGCTTTGTGAAGCTTCTGATGGCCGCTCATCCCTGGGTGTCTTTGCTCCTTCTTGCTGGGACTTGCAAGTCACTCTCTCTCTTCATTCCTGCCTAATAAAGCCCACTCCTTTCCACATGTCTGGGTCTTATTTTCTCTCCTGAGGTGTCTTGGAAAATGCCTACATTGAGAGCTAGAAACACTTGCCCATTTTGCAAACTGCCTCTGTGGTTTGTGCCAGTGAATTAGGTGAATTCTTTCATAGAACTTTTGGAGATGAGAAAATGGAAGTTCAGAGAGGAAGCCAACTTACAGGAAAACATGGGCAGAGTTGGGACTGAAAACCCAGCTCTCGTGTTTTAAGAAAAGGCATGGTCACATTAACCTATCAAAGCACAGAAAACCCATACAGGTCTTTGGGGAGGCCCTGGGAAACTTCTCCTGAGGATGTCAGTGGGTTTCATGGCCAAAAGTTCCAGATTGAGACCCCTGGTAGGTGGCCTTTTGTGGTCGTTTAGTCGCCCAGTCGTGTCTGACTCTTTTGTGACTCCATAAACTGTAGCCCTCCAGGCTGTCTCCTCTGTCCATGGAATTCTCCAGACAAAAGTACTAGAGTGGGTTGCCGTTTCCTTCTCTTGGGGATCTTCTGACCCAGGGATTGAATCCACGTCTCGTGAAATTGCAGGGGGGTTCTTTACCCCTGAGCCACCAGGGAAGCCCCATGGTGGTCTTCACCTTCAGGCAAATCACCATTTCCTTATTTCTTAGGAAGATGGCAGGGAAGCTTCATCCCAGACACATCCAGAGATACCACTATTTCCAAAACCTTTGTAAGGGAGGAAAAATAATTCTCTTTCTGCCCTATGGGTCCTTGGTTAAGATAGATTAACTGGAGAAAAAGAGAAGTTTAATAACATGTATAACTCCTTATACAAGCAAAATATACAAAAAACTGAGGAACTCTCTGAAATGGTCCAAACCATCCCCTTAAATACCATCTCCAGCTAAGGATAAAGAAGATATTGGTGGGAAGGAAAGCCAGATGTGGGACGCTATGGCAGGGGGCAAAGCTCAGTAAACGGTATGGTGATGCAGATTTAAGTCAGTTGCCTTCTCCACTGATAAGAGTTCCTGGAGATTTAGTCATTGTCCTCTTCTGCTTAGATAGGGAGACACCTTACAAATGGAGATATCCCTCATAAATGTAAATGTCTGTTTCAGAAGAGTAACTTCTACTCGGTTTTCAGAGACTCTCCTATGTCTGGTGTTTATTAAAAGTAATCAGCCTAAAATAATCCTTATGCCAAAGAGGCATGTTTTGAGGTGACAAATTCTATTCCCCTTCACCTCAGAGACTGACACACAGGGTTCCCCTCCCACCTGTGTCTCCCCATCACTGCCTCCCCAGGGTGAATGCAGGTGAGGAGCTGACAGACTCGGGGTTCTTCTGAGCTTCTCTTCCATGTTCATGCCTTCACCCAGAGCTAACCCTGGCTTCAGAGCTAAAGGTTTGTCGTCTCACCACACCTGGGCTTCCTCAAGGGGAAAGTGATTATCATGTTCTCCTTAGCGTCCTTCCAGTTCCGACTGAACCCTGAAATATTGCTGTGAATTAATTGTTTGGAAAAAAAAAGTGGCTTTAACTAAAAGCACCATAAAAGTTCTCTTTCCACAGTTTTTGAGACTGATTGTTTTGTTAATGAAAGACATTTCATTTGTTAGTTGAAATTATTTATGTACTTTCTCTCTGATTATAAATGTTATATGTACACATTATAAAAATTCCAGAATGATTCTGAGCAGTGAAATATTACCATTATCCTGCCAGCAGTAATAATAACCACTGTTAAGACCTCATCATAAATTATGTACTGCCCTAACTTTCAGTGCTCAATAACTTGAGCTTGAGCACATACAGAGTAAAAGCAAGACAATACGACATACACTGTTTCATGACTTGTGTTTTCTACTTAACAGTTTATTGCAATGTCTTCTTTTTTTTCTTTTTTTGGATCTCAAGAGCACACTTATGATACTCATATTCCTCTGTTCATGGCATGGAGTCATCGTTGTCTATATTATAAAGTCCCTCTGGTGTTTTATTACATATTTTTATCTTCTGCACTCACTTCCATTCTTCTCCTCCATTCTATTTTATTTAATACATTTCTCAGTGAGTTTTTATCCTTGCATATATACAGTTGTTTTGTATATTTGTGTGTTTTAATTTAAATTCATCCCAATCAGCGTAGATCTACGTTACCACTTGTAATGGCTTTGTCATTTCCACTGTATAGTTCTACAAAAAAACAAGTTGTTTTTTTTGTTTTGATGGATAGTTAGGTTATTTTTTTATTTTATTTTATTATTATTATTATTTTTACTTTACAATATTGTATTGGTTTTGCCGTACATCAACATGAATCTGCCATGGGTGTACACGTGTTCCCAATCCTGAACCCCCCTCCCACCTCCCTCCCCACACCATCCCTCTGGGTCATCCCAGGGCACCAGCCCCAAGCATCCTGTATCCTGCATCGAACCTAGACTGGCGATTCGTTTCTTATATGATATTATACATGTTTCAACACCATTCTCCCAAATCATCCCACCCTCTCCCTCTCCCACAGAGTCCAAAAGACTGTTCTATACATCTGTGTCTCTTTTGCTGTCTCGCATACACGGTTATCATTACCATCTTTCTAAATTCCATATATATGTGTTAGTATACTGTATTGTTGTTTTTCTTTCTGGCTTACTTCACTCTTATAATCGGCTCCAGTTTCATAAGGTTTTTCTAAAATTGTTTTAAACAATGATGGGGTAAACATTCTTTTGTATATGTCTCTGCAGAATTGTGATTATTTCCTTGCAATAATTTTGCGGGACCACTTTGTGAAAAATACTTCATTCAGTTTTTTCATTTTTCATCTCCTAAAGTAGTTTTGTTACTGATTCCTAGAAGTTCCCTACCCCCCACCCTCTTTCACTCTCTCTTTCTGTCTCTTTCTCCCAAAACTTTGCTGGTCTATCTCTAACGGCATTAAGCACAGTCATCTTTGATCTGTTTCTTGTTTATCATTCAGCTGATAAGCTCTAGCTCTTTGTCGACAGAGGTCATGTCCTAATTAATTGATCTGACAACATTTTCTGGGCACCTGTTCAGAGCTAGGCTCTGAACTGGATGCCAAGGGGAACATGACCGTCTGCTTTCCCCTTGAGGAAGCCCAGGTCTGATGAGACAGCAGACATGCCTTACGGTGACCACGTCATGGCAGGTGGGGTGGTAACAGCAGTGTGCACAAGAGTCAAGGTGAGAAAGAGGAAACCAGACAACAAAGTCACTGACGAAGATCCCCATCTGTGTCTGGAGTAGACATTGGATTAACTGGCAGACCAAAGTGGACCTGATGGAACTGCCCTCAAAGCAAAAGAAACAGCTAGTGAACAGCCAGAGATGTTCAAGATGGTAAAGGAAGTTGGAGCCCAGGGTGGGAGGTGGACAGAAAGGTTCCTGGGTGGGGGCCAGAGTAGGTCCAGGTGAGGACTGATTCAGAGTAAGGACAATGGGAGGCCACTGTGAGGTGAGGCAGGGCAGTGATGTGATTGGATTTCATGTTTTAGAGAAAAGGTCACTTTGGCTGTAGTGTGGAAGATGGATTTCAGGAGAGCAACACAGATGGATTTCAGTAGAGGCTGTTGTAATAATCAAAGTGAGAGATGATCCTGTCCTGAACTAAAGGAGAGGCAACGGAGAGAAGCAGATGGAACTTAAGAGGCAGTTAGGAAGCAGGGTCTACACACTATTTAACTGGATGATGGACTAGATATAGCATTACGAAGAAGAGGACAGAGTCCTGGGTAACCCCCAGGCTACGTAAGAGACCCTGGGCAGGCGGTGAGGCCATTTACCCAGAGAGGAGCACAGGAAGATATGTGGAGTTTGATATGGTTGTAGGACAAAGGTAGAAATGTCCAGCAGGTAGAGGGTATGTGCTCTAGTGTTCAGGAAGGGCTCACCATAGAACGAGATTTGAGAATCAGTTCCAGTTCTAGTTCAGTTGCTCAGTCGTGTCCAACTCTTTGCGACCCCATGAACCGCAGCACGCCAGGCCTCCCTGTCCATCACCAACTCCTGGAGTCTACCCAAACCCATGTCCATTGAGTCAGTGATGCCATCCAGCCATCTCATCCTCTGTCGTCCCCTTCTCCTCCTGCCCTCAATCTTTCCCAGCACCAGGGTCTTTTCAAATGAGTCAGCTCTTTGCATCAGGTGGCCAAAGTATTGGAGGTTCAGCTTCAACATCAGTCCTTCCAATGAACACCCTGGACCAATCTCCTTTAGGATGGACTGGTTGGATCTCCTTGTAGTCCAAGGGACTCTCAAGAGTCTTCTCCAATACCACAGTTCAAAAGCATCAATTCTTCAGCACTCAGCTTTCTTTTTAGTTCAAATCTCATATCCATACATGACTACTGGAAAAACCATAGCCTTGACTAGATGGACTTTTTTGACAAAGTAATTTCTCTGCTTTTTAATATGCTGTCTAGGTTGGTCATAACTTTCCTTCCAAGGAGTAAGCGTCTTTTAATTTCATGGCTGCAATCACCATCTGCAGTGATTTTGGAGCCCCAAAAATAGAGTCAGCCACTGTTTCCACTGTTTTCCCATCTATTTCCCATGAAGTGATGGGACTGGATGCCATGATCTTCGTTTTCTGAATGTTGAGCTTTAAGCCAACTTTTTCACTCTCCTCTTTCACTTTCATCAAGAGGCTCTTTAGTTCTTCTTCGCTTTCTGCCATTAAGGGTGGTGTCATCTGCATATCTGAGGTTATTGATATTTCTCCTGGCAATCTTGATTCCAGCTTGTGCTTCTGCCAGCCCAGCATTTCTCATGATGTACTCTGCATATAAGTTAAATAAGCAGGGTGACAATATACAGCCTTGCTGTACTCCTTTTCCTATTTGGAACCAGTCTGTTGTTCCATGTCCATTTCTAACTGTTGCTTCTTGACCTGCATAGAGGTTTCTCAAGAGGCAGGTTAGGTGGTCTGGTATTCCCATCTTCTTCAGAATTGTCCACAGTTTCTTGTGATTCACACAGTCAAAGGCTTTGGCATAGTGAATAAAGCAGAAATAGATGTTTTTCTGGAGCTCTCTTGCTTTTTTGATGATCCAGCAGATGCTGGCAATTTGATCTCTGGTTCTTCTTCCTTTTCTGAGACCAGCTTGAAGATGTTTACCTTTCTAATATATGTTAATATTGAATAAAACTTTGTTAAATAAATGAACAAATTAAATTTTAGTATCATATATCCTTCAAATGTAGAATAGGAAATGGCAAGCCACTCCAGTATCCTTGCCTGGAAAATTCCATGGACAGAGGAGCCTGGAGGGCTATAGTCTGCTGCTGCTGCTGCTGTTAAGTCACTTCAGTCGTGTCTGATTCTGTGCGACCCCATGCGACCCCATAGACGGCAGCCCACCAGGCTCCCTGGGATTCTCCAGGCAAGAACACTGGAGTGGGTTGCCATTTCCTTCTCCAATGCAGGAAAGTGAAAAGTGAAAATGAAGTCACTCAGTCATGTCTGACTCTTCTCGACCCCATGGACTGCAGCCTACCAGGCTCCTCCAACCAAGGGATTTTCCAGGCAAGAGTACTGGAGTGGGGTGCGATCACCTTCTCCGGGAGGGCTATATTCTACAGGGTTGCAAATAGTCAACCACGACTGAGCACATCCTTCAAATGGACTTCCGGGTGGCACTAGTGACAAAGAAGCCGCCTGCCAGTGTAGGAAAAATAACAGACGTGGATTTGATCCCTGGGTCAGAAAGATCCCCTAGAGAAGGGCATGGCAACCCACTCCAGTATTCTTGCCTGGAGGATCCCATGGACAGAGGAGCCTGGTGGGCTGTATAGTCCATGGGATCGCAAAGAGTTGGACATGAGCGAATCGAGTTGGCACGCATGCACACATCCTTTAAATAGAGCATTTTACTTCTATCAAGTCACGTTTATCTGAGAATTTCCAAGTTCTCTGTATTTAAGGCCCACCAACATGAGTTAAAGTAATTTTAGAAATACTGTAGAGATAACAGTTCAGGAACACGGTAAGAGCAAATTGTTCTCAGAGGGGAAAGGCCACCAACTGAAGAGTCAGAAGACTTGCAGGTCTCTGCCACGACTGGTAGACACTTGGATGCATCCCTCGCCCCTTGGGGTATCTCCTTACTCTGCAGGCAAGGAGGGGCTTGCACCACTGATGCTCCAGGCTGCTCCTAGCCCTGTGCCTAAGGATGTGCGGATGACATCAGTGCCCCCAGTCTGTACTTCTCTCTCAGCTCCCTGCCGTTCGGAGATAAGGGCCATGGTTCTTCCCCACTGGGTCTTGGCAGCACAACCTGGAACACAATCTGTTGGACAGAAGGGGGTGATTATTAATGAAAGCATTTCCTCTGTGACCTCACAGGACTAAGCGAGGCTCTGACACTGCCAGAGGCAGCCCATTTCCTTTCACAGAAATCGCTGTTTAGAAACACATAGCATGGTCAGAGGCAAGACCCAGGGGGAAGTGAAAAATAAGACTCAGAAAAGTGGGCGGTGGCTTGAACGACTCCCAGATTAACGGTTACCAGCTATTAATCAGCTCACGTTCTGTTCAGTGGGTGAGCGAGGAATTGGATGGAAGCTTCACGCAACAGTTGAGGCTTTGTCAGGACTGTGGAATCCTCAGATGACTTTCCTCTGTCAGGTTGGGTATGAAGCACTTTTACTAACAGGAAAGAAGCAGAGGAAATAGGACCACAGAAAAATTCTCCGTGTGTGACTACGTGTGTGCTTCCATTTGGAGGCACTTGTGGTCAAGAACCCACCTGCCAATTTAGGAGACTTAAAAAGATGTGGGTTCAATCCCTGGATCTGGAAGACCCTCTAGCGAAGGAGGTGGCAACCCACTCCAGCATAATTACCTGGGAAATCCCATGGACAGAGGAGCCTTGTGGGCTACAGTCCATAGGGTTGCAAAGAGTCAGACATGACTGAAGAAACTTAGCACACATGCATGCATGCACGCATGCACTTACTTCTGTTTACGCACACCAGGCCTGGTGTAGGCGTCAAGGTTGAAATGACACCTTGGTGTCTAGATCTGAATCCTGAAGTGTTGGCCTCTGCCTCTTCTGGAATAGCCCAGTTTCCTGGATCCTATGCTGAGGGTAATAATAGCTACTGTTTGTTGAACGCCTGGTGTGTGCAAGGCACTGGTGGAAGGAATTCAGCGTGTTATCTCATTAATTCTAACAGCTCAGTGAACCAATGTCATCATTCCCATTTGACAAATGAGGAAACCGAGGCTCTAGCGGGCAAGTAACTTGTCAAAAGTCACACACCTTGTGTGCAGCAGGAGCTTCATTTGATCCCGGGTCTGACTCCAGCACACATTCTCTGCCCCCCAACACTAAACTAAGTCCAAGCGCAAAATAAAAGAGGCATGTGGCATGACAGAAAGAGTAGGGAACCCACAAAATGAGGTCGAAGGGGAAACTGGGTCTGAGTAGAAACTTTCCCAAGGTCATAGCCCAGCACCTGGTCACGGAGTGTGGCTTCTGTCTACGTGGCATTTCCAAGTGTTCAGGAACTGTTCTCTGTGCGGAGAACACGAGGAGGAAGATGGCAGTTGAATGTGACCCTTAAGGACTTATAAGGCCACTTGATTCCTCACAGATCAGAGTCCCTGAGCGCCTGGCCACCTAGTTACCAGATGGGTTCAGATTGGAACCACCTAGTCAGCTCCAAGGGCTAATGTCCACTGGCAGCTCCTGTCCTGGGGTCAGGGTGGGTTGTCCCATCCAGCTGGTTCTCCAGTGCCCCTGCAGTTCTCAGACCCTCAGTTGTAGAAGGACAACTCAGGCGGTAAGTTGACTGGGGGCAGCAGACACGGGCCTGGGGAGGAGGCCACTCTCCACACCTCGGTCATGGGACGGCTCTTCCCAATCCTGCAGGGCCTAGAACCCTTGGCCCATCTCAGTGCCCGAGGATCACAGGCCTGGACATTGCAGCAGCCTCAAATCTTATTGCCAAGGCTCGGTAGCCAGGGCGCTGCTAGAGCCTGTTACTAACTTGCTGTAGTCCCGGAGTTGAAGTCCCCTGACCTCCCGCCTACCTCTAGAAAGCAAAGGGATTGAATCAGACGGTGGATCCCTGGGGCCCTCTTGTGCTTTCCCGTTCGTGTGCACATTTATTATTCTTTCTGAAATAGAACTCTTGTCACTTGCCCTAACAGTTACCATCAAAATGTTTTTCCTCATTTATGACAAATCAAATAAGTACTCTTGCCTTATCTTGAGTCCTCAAGGATGTAATCTCTGCCCCCTGCCTGTTTCATGCTTGTGGGCTAGGACTTCTGCTGTCATCCCAGGAGGTTCCCAGTTAGAGGTAAGGTCAGCAGAGAATGCCCTGAGAAAGCCTGTCTCTCCCTTTCTGAAGCTGCTCTGGTCCCCAGAGGTGGCGTGAAATGCCAGCCTATGATCAGCACTCTCCTCATCCCCTGGGAAATGCTGCTGGGGACTTGTAAGTACTTGGCTTTCAGGAGATGAAGATGAGAAGAACAGAAAGAGCCAGAAGGACACATTTGCCTTTGTTAGAAAAGAAAACCCCACACAGTATACTGGGAAACTTTGAGGCTTAGTCTTCAGGGTTGTTTTAACAGCCTCTGGAAACTAGCAACCTAATGTCATTTGTTTATGGGATCCAAGAGGGGTGGTGATGGGGATTGTTTCAACATCCTGGCACGGAGAAAAACATGCCTCCTGGCTGACGGACTGTGCGTGTTTGGCATGAGGACAGTGTGCTGCTGGGCTGAGAGGGTAGGGGCACCCAGTTAGGTTGGGAGAATTGGGATTCTCATCCTGGCCATGCCATCAGTTGTCCATGTGATCCTGGAGGAACTTTAAATGCACCAACCTACAACCAGGGAGCTTAAAACAGAATAACCCAGAGGCAAGTCTTTACAAGCTTTGATCTTCCCTGGTTGTGTGATTTTTAAAACCTTAATGCTAGTCCCTCGATCTTGAAACCACATCAAGGATGCCAGATGGAAGGCGTGAGGGATTAGAGACAGCGGGGTTATGTCTGTGCTGCTGTGGGGATTTTCTACCTTGATTTTCGTCATATTTTTCATCAGTGATTCCCAAATTGACTGAGAATCATATTTACCTGAGTTGCTTGTTCAAAGTATAAGCTTCCTTCTAAGTGAGGGTCTCTTGAAGCTGTATTTGTAATAAAATAACCAAGGATGATTCTTGTACGTAGGCAACTTAAGGACACATTGCCTAAGAATTTTCACCTGGGGACCAGTCACAGGTAAAATTGCCTGATGGGAATTTGTCTCTCTGGCCCTTGTGCTCCCTGGCTTTCAGCTGTGACCATTCATCTCATCAAGCCCCACATTCTAAGAGGTGTCTATTTCATCCAGTTCTGAGCCCTTCAAGGCTGGAACCATGTCATCTTTTTTACATTCCACTGTGCCCAGCACAGGGCCTTTTTCACAGATGATGCCCATAATGTCCACTGAACTGAGTTGCCCAGAGAGTTTCTATCTGCCTCAGTTAACCAGACCATTAGTCATTACTGGTACAAATCCATGCCTTTAGGGACAAGGAGGAGAGAATTTGTAGAGACGTGCCACAGAAAAGACAGCATGGAAACTGAGCCTTGCAGAAGGAGTAAGATTTGGGCAGGTGGTAAGAACAAGAAAGGGGAATCCAGGCAGAAGTTTAAGCGTGAGCAAAGCCAGGCTCCTCCAATTATTTCCATGTTCAGGTAAGGATCCCATGGCCCAGAAAGAAAGCCGGATGTAGCCTTTGGAGGCAAGCCAATTAGAAGTCTTTAACTTGTATTTTTGTACTTACCACACTTAGGTTGCAAATCAGGGATCAGTGGGGTTGGAAGGACCTTAAAGATTATCTTGTGCCACTCATTCACTTTTTACTCATTCAGATCTGGCCCAGGTAACCTGACGCTAGAACCACCTTAACTCCATTCAAGACTCCTTCCATACCAGGCACTGTTGTATGTTCCTTAGGCCTCCCACCTGAGCCCCTAAAGATCTTTCGTCCTCCAATCTGAACTCTATTTCCAGGACTATTTCCCTATCAATGGTGCTCATCCTGCTGTCCACCTGCATGCGAGGTGGCACCATCCCCATCGCAGCCCCCCCAGTCTTTACATGAGCCTCACCAAGACTCAGCCAGGCTGATGGCCAGGTTCCTGGGAGAAGCCAGGCATGCTATTCTGGGTGCCTCAATGCACACAGCAAGCCTTGGTGTGACCTGAGAAGCTAGGCTTAGATGTCAGAGTAGGCAGGGGACAGGTTCAGGGCAATACACACACACACCATACAAAAATATATTTAATTTGAATCCTCTGCAAGACCGAAAGGGTCTGTGGAGGAAAGATGCTCATGGGAGCTTCTCAGGCCTTCTGGGGGGTCTCTTCCCCCTTCTAGGAAGTTTCCTAGTTTTCTCCTTAGAACATTCTTACATGTGTCGCCTCTTCTGTGCTAGAAACCTGTTATCCAGACAGGGTAGGAAATGGATGAGAAGTGGCCAAACGCAAGACAGGAAGACCAATTAAGAGGTGGTTGCAGTATCCAGGTAAGAGATGACAGTCTGGAAATCAGTGGGGTTTGAGACAACCCATTTACTCTGTACTTATGGCTCAGCTGGTAAAGAATCCACCTGCAATGTGGGAGACCTGGGTTTGATCCCTGGGTTGGGAACATCTTTTGGAGAAGGGAAAGGCTGTGTTCTGGCCTGGAGAATTCCATGGACTGTATAGTCCATGGGGTTGCAAAGAGTCAGACAGGATGGAGCGACTTTCACTTTTCAAGATTTCTACTAGCTGTGGAGCTAAGGTAAATTACTTCATCTTTCTGAGGAGCTTCAAACTCCTCACTAATAAAAGGGACGATAATTATCTCTTCCTAACAGCATTGTTATATGGGTAAATATTGTTACACAAAAGCCTTTTGCAAGCTGTAGTGTATAAAAATGTGGTCTTTTCTGGTTATCATTTGCACTTTGGTACCTCGCCCACGGATCTGTTCCTGGTGCTCTTCTCTTGCCCATCAGAACCCTTCCACCTTCCACCAGTCCCATTTTGTGCCTAGCGCTGAATCTCTCTCTATGATAACTCAAACCATGAGGAGTGATTTGATTTGGGGCTGGGCTGCCCTTTATCTTATAGCCTGGAGCCCTAGCCTAAAAATAATACTCTCCTGTTTCTGTTCCCTCCCTTCTTAAGTAACAGACTATCAAATACCGACTGGCTTTCAGGGAAAGAATCCACAGAGCCAACATGCCCTGACTCCTTAGAGACAAGCCACATGGAAGTCTGTGACTCGTATTTTCGTACTTCAAAAACTTATGTTGCAATCAGTGAACGGTGGGGTTAAAAGGACCTTAAAGATTATCTTGTCCAACTCACTCATTTTTCAGGTGGAGAACTGAGCAACAGAGGAGGAAAGGATCTTGCCCAAGATCACAGATTTAACTAGAAACAGGGCGAGGATAAATAACTCCCCATTATGTCATGGAAGCTTTAGGGAACATATTAAGCTTTACTGTCATTTTTACCCTTCCTTCATCCCAGTCTCATAATGACAACTACTTGGCCCTCATCATTGCAACTCCAGTATGGTTGTTGTTCAGTGGCTAAGTCATGTCCAACACTTTCAGACCCCGTGAACTGCAGCTCACCATGCTTCCCTGACCTCACTATCTCCTGGAGTTTGCTCAAACTAATGCCCATTGAGTTGGTGATGCTCTCTAACCATCTCATCCTCTGCTACCCCGTTCTCCTTTTGCCTTCAATCTTTCCCAGCGTCAGGGTATTTTCCAATAAGTCAGCTCTTTGTGTCATGTGGCCAAAGTATCGGAGCTTCAGCTTCAGCATCAGTCCTTCCAATGAATATTCAGGATTGATTTCCTCTAGTATTGACTAGTTGGATCTCCTTGCAGTCCAAAGGACTCTTAAGATTCTTCTCCAGGACCACAATTCGAAAGCATCAATTCTTTGATGCTCAGCCTTGTTTATGGTCCAACTCTCACATCCAAACATGACTACTGGGAAAACCATATAACTAAGCACCACCTTTGTTTCTAATACTGAGGATGCTAAGACAAAGGCACAGGCCCTGACTTCAAGCTAGGTAGAATGTAATGATGAAGACAGACAAGGAAACAATCTCTTAGAAGGGCAAGCTGTTTTCTATACATTAAATGAAATATTCCTCCCATCTGCCATCTGCACCCTATATTTATACTTATGGTTGCACTAACTTTCCTCATGTATAATTATGATGAGGCTGATTTTCCCAGAAAGAAACATACCAAATCCCATAACTTAATGAAGACCAGTGACCAGCTCCTTTATAGTGGCTCATGTATCCTTCATTCATTCCCTCAAAAAGTATTTGTTGAGCATCTAGTATGAGGTACCAGGCTGCAAAGATAAAAAAAAAAAAAAAAAAAAAGCAGTCCTCTCAAGCAACTAACAATCCAGTAGAGAAATCATGATCATGGAAGATTTTATAAGGGAAGGGAGATGCCTAGGACAAAAGAAAGTCCTTTGGAAAGCTTTGGAAAGTCCACAAAGATTTCACAGACGAGGAGGTATATGAAACTGAGACTACTTAAAGAAGTATGCTGAGCAAACAAAGGAGGACGATATTCCAGGAAAAGAAACAGCACATGCCAAGCATGAATGTGTGGAAGCATGCAAGTCCTGGGACCTATAACAGTTGATTATTGCTGGCGTGTGAAATGAAAAGACAGGTTGGCAGAAAATGAGTTGATGAATAGGCAGGACTGTGCCATGCCAGCAAGCCGGGGCTACATCCTGTAGGCAGTGGAGAGCTGCTGAGGGTTTTAGGGAGAAGATCAAATGTTGAGGTTTGCATTTCAGAAATGCTGTCAAGGAGCCATGCAGAAGCCAGGCTACAGTTAGAGAACCCAGTGAGGATTACTAATCCAGGCAAAACCTAAGAAGGGCAGTGGCACGCTGCGCAGATCCAGGCCAGAACTTGATTTTCTATGTGATTCACTCATTTCCTGGCACACCTGAGTGATGATACTGACAAAACTGTGATTCATGGTGCTAATGGTGTTGCCCTTATGTGTAAGAGGCCTTCCTCTCCTGGGTCAACTGAACAGTTTAAGGCATCACAGTGATCCTTGGAGAATCCAAGTTTCCTTGCTCAAGAGAGAAGCTGATACACTGTTGACCTTCTAATGGCCCTTGGGAAGGGAGGTTTTTAATAACGCTTAATCCATTTTCCCATCATTCACATAAACTCACTTCTGAAATTGTGGTTTTGGCAAATCTAACAGGCTTTTCCAAACAAGAGCCTGGCAAAGTGGTTGCTCTCTCATCCCTTCTTTCAGCACCAAAGGACACTGATTCAGCATCTCACACCTTCCTATTTCTGCTCCTGTTCCTTCTGAAATATCTTCCAACCACCTTTCTCTTGGTAGTTGTGCACTGATATCTTCCTTACAGTTCCAGGTTCAAATTCTAGCTCTGGTTGTATCACTTATACAAGAAAGCCACTCTAATCACTTGTTCAGTTGTCATGGGGGTAGAGGTCAAGTTTATGAAGTGTTCAACATACTCTCTACCCCCAGCCACTGTCAGGGTTCAGTAGCTATTATTAGGTGAGATTCTAGTTCAAAAATGACAATTTGTATTTCTCTACTGAAAAGAGCAAAGAGAAGTACTGAAAGGTTGGGTAACATCTTTTGATTATCAAGAAAACCATGAATTACAGTTTTCTTACCCAGATTAATTAAATCTGACACCTGAGTACCCACTTGATTTCCATATCCAGCTGTGGAATCCCACAGAAACTTACAATTAAGAGACAGTTGCTAATAAGAGACTTGGAACTTGAAATTAAGAGCAAAAATAAGTAGAGAAACTCCGGAGGTCATTGTTGCTGATCCTCAGGTCCTTTTCTCAAACAGAAGCATTTGAAAGTAAATGGTCATCTTAACAGCATTTTTTTACCGTGTTGTATTCTTCCCAAGAGGAAATCTGAAAGCAGCAAGAGTGGTTTGGTTTCATTGCAGTGAAAGAATTGTGCAGTGTTAGGGCAGGCTACTGACAATAGGTGTGGAATCTGTTTTAGAAGAAGGTAAAAAAAATAATAACAAGGTATGAGGTAAGATTACCCCTCTTGGGCTATTGCAAGTGTAGGCCTGCTGAAGGCCTGGTAGAGAATTTGTATCCAGCACATCAAAGGGCTAGATCTGCTTAGGTAAATTCTTCTAAACCTCTTATCTCCTCTAACAGGACTTTAAAGATCTTGTGATACCTTTCTTGTTCTGGTGACCCCTCTTATTTTCAAGTCTAACTTGATTTTTAAATCACTGTGTGGTTAATTTGTTTTCATTCCTTTTTGTTACAAAACAACATTATTAAAGGGGAAAAATTTAAATCATCTTTAATTTTCCTTCACTAATTTTGGAATAATTTTTGGTCTTTGTTTACCTACTTATTTCTTAATTAGCCATCACAGTAAATCTGAAAGAGTTTTTTTGTGTGTGTGTGTTTTTTTTTTTTTTTTTTACTGTGTGCTTTTTTGGGAAAGAAATTGAAAATAAAGCAGATAATTAATATTTCTCTCAGCAGCACACAAGATAAATGGCCAAATCAGGGATAACTCTAAACCTTTGCTCTGCCCACCTACACTTGAGAGTGACGTTGGTCACACAATCTGGCACATGATTGATATATTTTATATTTTATTTTATGCACTATTAATTTTACTTACTAGCAGTAGTAATAAAAGAATGAAATTATACCAACTGAAATTCACTAACCAATCTTAAAAAAAAAAAAGCCATCCAGAGGTTGTCAACACTGAAGGCAATGTTGTAGGAAGGCTCTGAAAATGAGAAGAGAAATAGAGAGCTAATGTGACCAGTAAAAATGAGCTGTTTCCATTTGAAAAAGAAAAAACAGCAGAAACTTTAGAATTAGAACCACCACCATTGCTGGTCATGTTTTCAAAGCCGTTTTTTGATGATTTGCCTATAAAGCCTTCTTACTGTTCTTGTCAATAGCCCCACTTAGTAACCCTGCAAACTAAATGGAGAATTAGGTATCTGGGCAGTAAGTGCTAAGGAATCATAATTCATAAAATGAGATTATAAACAGTTTCCATATACTTTACCTGAATAGCATAAAAGGAGATGTGATTGGCTCTCCTTGTGGGAGTCAATGTGTGTAAAAGATGACACGTGATGAAGGAAGATGAAGTCAATTGCCTTTTGAGAAATCTTTTTCATGCCCTCTCTTTTCTAGAATATCAAATAGAAGGAAACAGACTTGGGGAAACTGATCAGACACACTGGAGGGACTGCCAACCAAGGGACTGCTCAGAACTCTAGCTTGGCTCCTAATCAAGCTTGAAATGATCACAGCCACAGCACTAATTGCATTAATTTGCTTTTCTTCAGGCAGAATGGGGAAGCAGAATAGCAAACTGGCCCCTGAAGTGATGGAGGACCTGGTGAAGAGCACAGAGTTTAATGAGCATGAACTCAAGCAGTGGTACAAAGGGTTTCTCAAGGACTGTCCAAGCGGGAGACTGAATCTCGAGGAATTTCAGCAACTCTACGTGAAGGTAAGTTGTTTTTCAACCTTTTAAAAAATTTTTCAGGCCCCGAAAACCTTGTCTTCATCAACTATAGCTTCACATGGAATTATAACTCCAAGTAGCCAGTTTGTTTCAACTCTGGTGGTTTTCCACCCCCAAAGGAAAATGGTCATTTTTTTAAAAATGTAAAGGAATGTGTTTTGTTCCAGAGATAAGCACTTTCTGAACAGGAAGAGTAATTGTTCAATCAAAACACCAAACAGAGTTCAGACTTTGACAGTATCTGGTAAAGAAGAGTAAAAATCCCAGATAATAGTGTTTCTTGATGATTATGGACAAGCATCGTTTTGCATCGTTTGCTTGTTAAAGGTATCTACACGTTTCTCCAGCTTCCCTGGTAGCTTAGCTGGTAAAGAGTCTGCTTGCAATGCAGGAGACCCCAGTTTGATTTCTGGGCTCAGAAGATCCCCTGGAGGAGGGCATGGCAACCCACTCCAGTATTCTTGCCTGGAGGATCCCCATGGACAGAGGAGCCTGGCGGGCTGCAGTCCATGGGGTCGCAAAGAGTCGGACATGACTAAGTGACTAAGCCCAGCACAGCACACCTCAGTTAAAGAAGAAGTGCATGGGAGGGCTTTTGCAACAAAGGTTCCTTTATTTGCAGATAAGAAAAGTATATAGATCCCCAAAGCTTTGAATTTAAAGGGAAGTAGGGAGTTCTGATGTATATTAAGGTCAGCATGGATGGTCTTCTATCATTGTATCAAGTTCTAAAATATGAATTCTCCCCAGCATTTTCTACTGTTTAGAAGTTAAAATTCCCCCATTGTTGTTTAGTGACTAAATCAGGTCCAACTTTTTTGCAACCCCATGGACTGTTGCCTGCTAGGCTCCTCTGTCCTTGGGATTTCCCAGGCAAGAATACTGGAGGGGGTTGCCATTTCCTTCTCTAGGGGATCTTCCCAACCCAGGGATCCAACCTGTGTCTCCCGCATTGGCAGGCAGAGTCTTTACCACTGAGCCACCACAGAAGCCATGGACATTAGATAAAACCATTTCATGAAAGGATTTGTTCTGCAGTAATGTTGTTCAGTTTTTCTGAGTTTATCAGTTGTATTGGCTCTAGATTTGGCATGATCTAAGACATTCCTTTTTCTTTATACTTGGATAATTTGAGGCTTTGGAAGAACTGCATTGTTTTTCTTTTAATTTTTTCTGACTAAAATACCAAATATATAATAGTGCTGTTATCATTTAAATGCAGCAAATACCAATTTGAGCAATATAAACCATCCACATGCATGTATGTGTGTTGGCATGATCATATAAAATATTAAACATTGTCATTCTCTCCTGAAGTTGAACATCTCACCTAGCCTTTGCTCCAGCAATACCATCCTGTGCATAAAAAAAGATATGCTGCACCGTTCACAATAGCAAAACTGGGAAACAACCCAAATGCCCATCAAAACAAGAGTGGAAAATAAACTGTGGTATACTCACACAATCATCCAAACAGTTAAACTTCAGCAACACTGAAACATTAAGTGCTAAAAGTCAGTCTCAAAATACTTTAAATTAAACTCAGATAAGATAAAAATATATTTTATAGAACTACAAATAAAAGCAATAAAATCACACAAAAAAAGAAAGCAAGAGAGTGATGAAGACGAGATTAAAATTGATGGTTGCCTCCCATGCATAAGAGGCAAAGGGTGAGACGAAGTTTAGCCACGTGGTTAGATACAGATTGTGTCAAAGTCTTAGCCACAGCTTTGGGGGCTGGGTTTGCAGGTACTTATTAAATTATTAATTTTATTAATGCAATAAGTGCAGACCACTAGTGAATGTCAGGAATCCATGATTATCATGAATCCAGTACTGACCCCCTGAGAGCTTGAGGTATCTATAAAATTCTCTCTTTGCATGTGTGTAGAAAGGACAAAAAGTGGCAGGTGTGCATGTTATAAGATCACTGTGACATTTCTAAGATGATCTGAGCCATTGGTTTTAGTGTGTAGAGATCTTCTATATGGAAGCACTGAGAAATGCATTTATCATTGACATGAAAGTGAAAGTGAAGTCGTGTCCGACTATTTGCGACCCCATGGACTGTAGACTACCAGGCTCCTCCGTCCATGGGATTCTCCAAGCAAGAGTACTGGAGTGGGGTGCCATTTTGCACAGAAGTGGGATGGTCATTTTCCTAAATTTTTACACCATTCTCCATAGCTTTCAAAGTCACATCTTCTATCGTTTTATTACCCAGGACTGAGCCTGCGCCTCCTCATTGTCTTCCCCCAGCCCCAAGGAAAGTACAAATGAATGAGATTTGTCAAAGCCACTTTCCTATCAGGAAAGGTCGTGGAGGCTATCACTCTGTGTTTAAGAGAGCTGTGTGTATCACTTTCTCACTGTTTGTTTACAGTGAGAGCAATTTTGCCTTTGAGGAAATAGTTTAAATGCAGGAAATGAAGTATTTTATTTACACGCTAGAGGGACTCCACACTGAAAATAAAATCCACCTCAAGATAAGGGAGGAGCGTGTATAAACACTAAATATCCCTCAGCGTTTTATGGTACAACTGATGTATATGGACCAACATCAGCCCCCGTTTCTACCTTCCCCAATCCACCTCAGAGTAGACTTTTTTCCAAGAAGGTGAAGTTTTATCCTGGTAGATGGAGTTTAGATTCTTGGCAGACCATATTTAAACTCAGCTGCTGCTCTGGTAATCAAGTAGTCAGAAAGTAGGCAAAGTCTTCCTCTCCTGTGAGAGTTGTCCAAGGACAAAATACAAAAAAGAATCACAGAGGAAATATGCCACTTCCTTCCACAGGGAAAAAGAATGAAAGAAAGAAAGACAGGTCTGATAGGTTACAAGGGAGAGTAACAGACAAAGATGTGGTTTATGTAATGAAGGCCCAGGAGAAGGGCTGGGAAGAAAACGCTTCCCTTCAGTCAGTTCAGTCGCTCAGTTGTGTCCGACTCTTTGCGACCCCATGAATCGCAGCACGCCAGGCCTCCATGTCCATCACCAACTCCCAGAGTTCACTCAAACTCACGTCCATCGAGTCGGTGATGCCATCCAGCCATCTCATCCTCTGTCGTCCCCTTCTCCTCCTGCCCTCAGTCCCTCCCAGCATCACAGTCTTTTCCAATGAGTCAACTCTTCCCATGAGGTGGCCAAAGTACTGGAGTTTCAGCTTTAGCATCATTCCTTCCAAAGAGCACTCAGGGCTGATCTCCTTTAGAATGGACTGGTTGGATCTCCTTGCAGTCCAAGGGACTCTCAAGAGTCCTTTCCAACACCACAGTTCAAAAGCATCAATTCTTCGGTGCTCAGCTTTCTTCACAGTCCAACTCTCGCATCCATACATGACCACTAGAAAAACCATAGTCTTGACTAAGCAGACCTTCGCTGGCAAAGTAATGTCTCTGCTTCTCAATATGCTGTCTAGGTTGGTCATAACTTTTCTTCCAAGAAGTAAGCGTCTTCTAATTTCATGGCTGCAGTCACCATCTGCAGTGATTTTGGAGCCCCCCAAAATAAAGTCTGACACTGTTTCCACTGTTTTCCCATCTATTTCCCATGAAGTGATGGGACCAGATGCCATGATCTTCGTTTTCTGAATGTTGAGCTTTAAGCCAACTTTTTCACTCTCCTCTTTCACTTTTGTCAAGAGGCTCTTTAGTTCTTCTTTGCTTTCTGCCATAAGGGTGGTGTCATCTGCATATCTCAGGTGATTGATATTTCTCCCAGCAATCTTGATTCCAGCTTGTGCTTCTTCCAGCCCAGCGTTTCTCATGATGTACTCTGCATAGAAGTTAAATAAGCAGGGTGACAATATACAGCTTTGACGTACTCCTTTTCCTATTTGGAACCAGTCTGTTGTTTCATGTCCAGTTCTAACTGTTGCTTCTTGACCCGCATACAGGTTTCTCAAGAGACAGGTCAGGTGGTCTGATATTCCCATCTCTTTCAGAATTTTCCACAGTTTATTGTGATCCACACAGTCAAAGGCTTTGGCATAGTCAATAAAGCAGAAATAGATGTTTTTCTGGAACTCTCTTACTTTTTCGATGATCTAGCAGATGTTGGCAATTTGATCTCTGGTTCCTCTGCCTTTTCTAAAGCCAGCTTGAACATCTGGAAGTTCACAGTTCACGTATTGCTGAAGCCTGGCTTGGAGAATTTTGAGCATTACTTTACTAGTTTGTGAGATGAGTGCAATTGTGTGGTAGTTTGAGCATTCTTTGGCATTGGCTTTCTTTGGGATTGGAATGAAAACTGACCTTTTCCAGTCCTGTGGCCACTGCTGAGTTGTCCAAATTTGCTGGCATATTGAGTGGAGCACTTTCACAGCATCATCTTTCAGGATTTGAAATAGCTCCACTGGAATTCCATCACCTCCACTAGCTTTGTTCATAGTGATGCTTTCTAAGGCCCACTTGACTTCCCATTCTAGGATGTCTGGCTCTAGGTGAGTGATCACACCATCGTGATTATCTGGGTAGTGAAGATCTTTTTTGTCCAGTTCTTCTGTGTATTCTTGCCACCTCTTCTTAATATCTTCTGCTTCTGTTAGGTCCATACCATTTCTGTCCTTTATCAAGCCCGTCTTTGCATGAAATGTTCCCTTGGTATCTCTAATTTTCTTGAAGAGATCTCTAGTGTTTCCCATTCTGTTGTTTTCCTCTATTTCTTTGCATTGACAGGTGAGGGAGGCTTTCTTATCTCTCCTTGCTATTCTTTGGAACTCTGCATTCAGATGCTTATATCTTTCCTTTTCTCCTTTGCTTTTCACTTCCTTTAATGCTGCCTAAAAGTACAAATGTTCACCAACGCACAGTCTTTATCTTGGTGAATAGGCATTTTTCAATAGTTCCTTCTGTCTCCAGCTGAACAGTGAGACATCCTGGAATCTAGCTGAGTAAGCAAAGCTGCTGGTGGCCTCTGCCCTCTATCTGTGAGGTCAGCCTGTCACCTTTACTGTTACTGACCTGACCCCTTTTAGGCTTCAGGAGAGTCACCTCACTGCTGTAGAGTCAGCTCTGATGAGAGTGTGGGGTAGAGCAGGGTAACCAGAGAGGCCCCCCAACCAGCCCCCTGCAAGGCCAGGAACCACAAACCCTCAACTTCAAAAGACTTTGTATGCCAAATATAAAGAAATTCCATCCAGTCTCTCTTTAGAACTGTTCAAAACTGAAGTTCAGAAAACGTTTATAATTTTCCCAGTGTCACAAGAAGAGTGGCGATCAGGACAGACATTAAAGATGGGGTACCCTGACTCGCCCAGCAGCACATGGCCCTTCCTGTCCCCTGGATTCTCTTGGCAGCCTCTCATCACCCTCCCTCCAAGCCCTTCCACTGTACAAGCTGCAGGAGTGCGATTTGCAAAACACAGGGCTGGGCATGGTCCTTTCTGGTTTGTGGCTGGTGTTAAACCAAACCAGGCTCATTTGCCTGACGCACGGCAAGCCAAACGCTGAGGTGCTGAGGTTTGTGGCAGGGAAAGAGCTGACTCAAGATGGCCAACCAAGGAGCTGATTGACAAAACAGCCAAGCTGATTGACAAAACAGACAAGAGAAGGAGTCTCAGATCCACTGCCTTGAAAGCAAAGGATGAGAGATATTTATATATAAAGAAGCAAGGTTGTCTGAGGCCTGG
Organism: Oryx dammah; assembly: GCF_014754425.2. Classification (NCBI taxonomy): domain Eukaryota; kingdom Metazoa; phylum Chordata; class Mammalia; order Artiodactyla; family Bovidae; genus Oryx; species Oryx dammah. The sequence continues at coordinate 80,230,007 of NW_024070209.1, read as the reverse complement.
GGCAAGGTGATGGGAGGTACAGAAAAGGTGAGTTATCAGCATTCCGCGCAGGTGTGTCCCGGTTACATGCTTTTTCATGGGATGCCTGTTCAGAAATGGAGGTACTTTAGCAAGATCTGAGGATGGGTGTTTTGGCCCTCTGACATCAAAAAGTCACTCATCAGACAACTGTGCAGGCCCAGTTTTAGCGTCAGTGGTCCCTACCTGCTTTAGTCAGCCTGACTAGACAGGAGTTGACGGCAGGTTTCTGGAAAACAGGTTAAGTGCCCATTGTTCCTATAGTGATTCTAGCCAGAGGAGTTATCTATAAGAGTGGTTAAGAAGTGTTGTGATATTATTACTTCGCTATGTGAAACTTGGAAGGAATGCAATTAAAGAAGAAAAAAAAAAAACACTAAAGCAAGCTTAGTCAGTAAAGGCAGGTTACAAGAAGGGTTTTTTTGGGGGGTTTTTTGTTTGTTTGTTTGTTTAACAATCTGTTCCCTTATCTGCTGTTCTGCGGAAGTCAAGGATTTCTGTTAACCCTATGGGGCACAGTTTTGCAGGTTTCATTCATCAGTCCTGTAGAGCAGGAGTCCCTAGTCTCTAGGATGATGATGATCTGCGGTGGAGCTGATGTAATAACAACAGCAAGTATTAATAACAGAAATCAAGTGCACAGTAAATGTTAGTTAGTTATGTCACTCAGTCGTGTCCGACTCTTTGCGACCCCATGGACTGTAGCCCACCAGGCTCCTCCGTCCATGGGATTCTCCAGGCAAGAATACTGGAGTGGGTTGCCATTTCCTTCTCCAGGGGATCTTCCCGACCCAGGGATCGAACCCAGGTCTCCCGTATTAGAGGCAGACGCTTTAACCTCTGAGCCACCAGGGAAGCTAATGTAATGCACTTAAATCATCCTGAAATAATCCCACCCCACCCCACCCACCCCACCCCCAGTCCATGGAAAAATTGTCTTCCACAAAAACTGTCACTAGTGCCAAAAAAGTTGGGGACCACTGTTATAGAGGACAGTCAGCTCACTTCCATTAACATAAAACCTGGTGGCTAGCACAGGGCCTGCCACAGAGCAAGCATCATTGTTTGGTGAGTGACCTATAAATAATAAATGCTGGCTGTGTATCTCCTTTTCGGGAGACCTTGTGGTGGAGGCATAGAGAAGTCGCTAAAGGATAGTCCTGCCTGCTCTTCAGGAACTCAGAAGCTAATTGTAGAGACACAGTTAACCACAAGCCAAGGCAGAATGACACTGATGCATGTCGTTGGGGCACAAGCGGAAGGTAGATGTAATTTCATGATGGCATATTAAAGTAAGAAGTTAATTAATGCAATGCAAATAGCTTTATCTGTACCATTTTTCTAGATTCCACTTAGTCATCTCTTTGTGACCCCATGAGTTCAGTCACTAAGTCATCTCTTTGTGACCCTATGACTATATAGCATGCCAGGCTCCTCTATCCTCCAATATCTCCCAGAGTTTGCTCAAAATTCACGTCCGTTGAGTTGGTGATGCTATCTAACCATCTCGTCCTCTGTCATCCCCTTCTCCTCCTGCTCTCAATCTTTCCCAGCATCAGGGTCTTTTCCAATGAGTCAGCTCTTCCCGTCAGTGGCCCAAGTATTGAAGCTTCAGCTTCAGCATCAGTCATATCAGCAACGAATATTCATGGTTGATTTCCTTTAGGATTGACTGGTTTGATCTTCCTGCAGTTCAGGGGACTATTAAGAGTCTTCTCCAGCTCCACAATTCAAAAGCATCAATTCTTTGGCTCTCACATGCGTTAATACACAGTATTTGACATATGTGCACTGCCACATGTAAAACAGATAGTGGAAACCTGGTATATAGCACAAGGAGCTCAGCTCAGTGCTCTGTAATGACATAGATGGATGGGATAGGGCGTGGGCTGAGAGGGAGGTCCAAGAGGGAAGAGATATATGCATACATATAAGTGATGCATTTCATTATTCAGCAGAAACTAACACAACATTATAAAGCAACTATACTCCAATTTTTTTTTTTAAAAGAGAGTAAGTTTAAAAAAATCATGGGATTTAGAATCTGACAGACCTGAGATTCAAACCTAGCTGTGCTACGTTTGCCAGATCTCTGCCTTTCTGAATCTGTTTTCCTTATCTACCTGATGGAAATAATAAGCTCCGGCCTGTCACCTCAGTGGTGGAGTCCCAAAGGAAAGAAAGGAAGTGAAAATGACTTGCAACCTATAACAAGATGTTTTTGCCATCATGATAGATGATCCACTCATTTACTCTCAGAGAACCAAGGTGGAAAATAGGTTTTATTTCCTGTGCCAAAGGCAGTGGCAGCATAGACCGGTCTATAGAGGAGGAAGTGAGGTTCTGCGGAGGTTCAATAGGAAAATGAGCCTGAATCAAATAGTGTTGTCTACCATGTTTCCAGGGTAGCAGGATCCACCACGAGGCTACATTCCCAGCCCTGAGATTCTTAGCCACTGAGTTCTGTGTTTTTTCCAGCACAGTGGCCTCTCCCAGCTCCCTGCTACCAGGCAGAATAAGGCGTGGTGTTCTAGACCTTCTGTATTCAGTGCCACCAACCACTTGGTGTCCTGTCCACCACACCCCTCCACCTGCTCCTACCTGCTCAGTCTCTCCTGCATATCATTTTGCAGATGAAGAAAGAGATAAATTCTCAGAGGTAACTAAATAGCCAAGGATTGTTCTGGTTCTGTTCTGTGCTCAGTCACTCAGTCATGTCCAGCTCTTTGTGATCTCATGGACTGTAGCCAGCCATGCTCCTCTGTCCATGGAATTTTCCAGGCAAGAATACTGGAATGAAGTGCTATTCCCCCTCCAGTTGATCTTCCTGATCCGGGGATTGAACCTGCATCTCTTGCATGTCCGGCATTAGCCTGCAAATTCTTTACCACTAATGCCACCTGAGGTCTCTGAGCCACTGTTTTGCCACCAAGCAAAAACAATTGCACCAAATTTTCTCCTCAAGAGTGTTAAATGTTAGGCAACCGAGGCAGGTGGGAGGGCCCGAGAGTGCCTTTGAACCATCTCCAATCCAACAGTTTGAGTTTTAGTAAAACTAATTTGCATATAACAGAAGAGTTCTTGCCTAGTGATTCATGTGTCCATCCAAGCAGTCGTTTCCTGAAGAGCTCCTGTAATTTGGTTATTAGAAAATACTCTTGTAGCTTATCCTTCAAAGACTGGGTTTATCCATTCATTTAGTCATTCAAGGCCCATTTCCTTTATGCTTTCTGTAACATGTTCTGTGTCTTAGGACTTGCCCTTGGTAATCTCAGAACCTGGTAGAGCTGGGATATCTTTTTTTTTCTTTTTATTTGTATAATGCTTTTCACTTCACAAACCTATGTTTATTTTACAATAAAATATAATTGGAATTCCATTCAATGGGCAATTGTCAGGGCCTAAAACTTAAGAAATACAAATCTTGACCCTCAAATTCTGATGATATAACTACTCAGAGACAAGGATTAAAACAAATTTTTTTAAAAAATGCTATCATAGAATCAGGAGCATCTAAATATTTGATGATAAAGACATTTTAATAGAACAAGAGAGATTTCCCAGATAATAACACTAATTTGCTAACGGGCTCCCTGGGTAGCTCAAATGGTAAAGAATAGGCCTGCAATGTGGGAGACCTGGGTTTGATCCCTGGGTTGGGAAGATCTCCTGGAGAAGGGCATGGCAACCCACTCCAGTACTCTTGCCTGGAGAATTCTGTGGACAGAGGAGCCTGGCGGGCCAGTCTAAGGAGTCGCAAAGAGTTGGACACTACTAATCAATTAACATTACACTCATGACGCCTAATTAGCAGTTTACTCTGAAATTGTGCTCTTATGTTTAAAAATCTACTATTAGAAGGAAATATGACCTCAAAGATAGTCCTAACAGAGAAAACCCATGAATGGTATTTTGAGAGACACTGGCCTGTAATGCAAAATTTTGTATCTACCCTCTCAGGATAACTTCCTCAGATTTGCTTTATTTTATTTAGTTAGTTTTGGCTGTGCTGGATCTCCCGTTGATGTGCAGGCTTTCCTTATAGCCAGCAGAGGCCACTCCCTAGTTGCAGTCTATGGGCTTCTCATTTCAGTGGCTTCTGTCGTCATGGTTCCTGGACTCTAGGTTCACAGGCTCAGGAGTTGTGGTGGCACACAGGCTTGGTTGCTCTGTGACATGTGGAACCTCTCAGAGCAGGGATTGAACCCACGTCCCCTGCATCGGTGGGTGATTCTTAATCACTGGACCACCCGAGAAGTCCCTTCCTCAGATTTATAAAGGGTTCTTTGCAAGCTCTCAAAATGTTGTTGTTGTTGTTGTTCAGTCACTCAGTCATGCCCGACTCTTTGCAACCCCATGGACTGCAGTATGCCAGGCTTCCCTGTCCATCACCAACTTCTAGAGCTTGCTCAAACTCATGTCCATTGAGTCAGTGATGCCATCCACCCATCTCATCCTTCATCATCCCCTTCTCCTCCTGCCTTCAGTCCTTCCCAGCATTAGCGTCTTTTCCATCAGGGTCTGCAAATGTTAAGGATCACCAAAGATACTTGTATCATTGACAGGCTGAACATTCTAATTTCTGTAACAGCAGAGTTATGGGTTTTCAACCGACATGAGACAAATGGGGAAGATCTCCCTTCTATACTAGACTTTCAAATAAACTTTGTAGGCAATAAAAGAACAAAAGTTTCTAGACTGCACTCTGTGAAATTGTTTTCAGTTTGTTGGGGATGCTTTCCTGATTCACTCAGGGCCCATTATTTAAGCTGTATTTTGTCCTGAGCCCCATAAAGATGGGAAGGCCCCACAGGGATGAAATGTATCTGCTTGCCATTCATTCTCCTAAGCACATATGTGCCAGATGCTGTGTAGGCTCTGGGTCTACAGAATACATCACAGATCTTTGACCTCAAGTGGCTATGATCTGGTCCTATCAAGAAGTCTGTAGGTCGAGTGTATGAGATATGTGTGTGTGTGTGTTCAGTTGCTCAATCATGTCTGACTCTTTGCAACTCCATGGATTTCCCAAGCAAGAATACTAGAGTGGTTGCCATTTCCTTCTCCAGGGAATCCTCCTAACCCAGGGGTCAAACCCTCATCTCTTGAGTATCCTGCATTGGCAGGTGGATTCTTTGCCATTAGCACCACCCGGGAAACCCCTATAAATGGGTAGGTATATATATACATGCTGCTGCTGCTGCGGCTGCTGCTAAGTCGCTTCAGTCGTGTCCGACTCTGTGCGACCCCATAGACGGCAGCCTACCAGGCTCCCCTGTCCCTGAGATTCATTCTTCAGGCAAGAACACTGGAGTGGGTTGCCATTTCCTTCTCCAATGCATGAAAGTAAGAAGTGAAAGTGAAGTCGCTCAGTCATGTCCAAATCTTAGCGACCTCATGGACTGCAGCCTACCAGGCTCCTCTGTCCATGGGATTTTCCAGGCAAGAACACTAGAGTGGGTTGCCATTTCCTTCTCCAATGCATGAAAGTGAAGAGTGAAAGTGAAGTCGCTCAGTTGTGTCTGACTCTTAGCGACCCCATGGACTGCAGCCACCAGGCTCCTCCGTCCATGGGATTTCCAAGGCAAGAGTACTGGAGTGGGGTGCCATTGCCTTCTCCAGTATATATACATACATACATACATATATATACGTGTGTGTGTGTGTGTGTGTGTGATATATATATAAGTATGTGTTTTTTATATACACACACACACACACCTATGGTACAGGGGCTATTGTTATCAAGATCATGAAATACAAGGAAGGACATGAAGGCCCAGGGAGGGGTGGTGGGAAAGGAGATATTAAAGCTGAGCCTCAAAAGAAGAGTGATTTGGACAGGAGCTGTCAGTCTGTCTGGAAACTCCAAAATCCCAGTGACCAGAATCACAAAAGCTAAAATAAAAAAACAACAACTATTGTGTTTGAGAGCTCCTTTGCATAATGCTGGCAGGAGGCCCTTCTGATTGAGCATATTATTAGCTTGAAACAAAAGTACAATGAAACAAAACACAACCAACTCACCAAAACCTCTCGGCAGAAACTTGCTGAGATAATCTGGAAAACTGCCTGTTGAAGATAAAGCTCATACCCACCAGGACTCCACCACAGGCCTCCTCTCTGGTGTCTCCCCCCTCTTCTCCCTCCCTCCCTTTCTTCCCTTCCTTTGTGATCACTCTGAAGTGCTTCCATCTGCCTGGTAGCTCACTTGATTCTCCATGACCGAGGAGCCAGACTTTGGACGTAGTGTTTCCTCACTTGAAGCCATAGGAGTTAGAAAGTCAGGAGACCTGACCTGCAGAGGGGCCAGCAGAGTCAAACACGTGGGCCACCTTGCAGGCAGCATTCTCCCCTCCTTGCAGTGCTTCCTGTGTCCTCTGGGTCACATTCAGGAGCAAGCACCGGGAGTTTCTCTGTCTATTTCGTTGTAAGCCATGTGCACCACACCCAGCCATCCTTTTAGGACCAGCTCAGAAGTCTTGTTGTAGCCACACGTTCCGGGAAACAAACTCACTCGGAAGGACAGTGCAGATAATGGAGTGCAGTTTATTACACCAGCGGGCCCAAGATAGAGTCAGTCTCCTCTTAGCCAAGGACCCCGACCAGTTTTTGGGAAAACCTTATATTCCCTAAGTGTACGTGTCCAAACCCACCTCCCCCAAATTCCCTGAAACTAGTCTGAACAAAAGAAAAAGATACAATCAAAGTTAACCCCTGATTTATAAGCCTTAAGCCTAGGTAGTTAACAGTGGACAATTATCAATAGGCTTGTGGTCATAGCCCAATAAGCATTTATACAGATAATAAGGGTATTCTTTTAGGCAATGGGGGCTTGGTTTTCCATTGGTATGTTGTTTCCGTGGATACTGGGCATATAGCTCAAAGTCCACAGTCCGGCCCAAGATGGAGTCCTGCTTTCAAGATAGAGCCTGTTCTATTTCCTCCTTCAGTCTCGCCCTGGAAGAGCCTCCTTTGATCTCCTTACCCTCAAAGCCAGAAGAATCTCTTTTCTCCACTGAGTTCCTATGACTTTGATTCACCTGCATCCAGCTCAAGACATTATGGTTTTGCAACAAAATTCTGTAAGCTTTTTTCACCTTCTCTCTAAATAGAAGCTTTCTTCATTCTCCAGAGCCTACACTGCTGTCAGTGTTTTGCCAGAATACACACTTCAGTGTGATGTGGTTTGATGAGAAGGCTAGAAGTGTACCTGGCTCTTCCCTTAGCTGGTCTTGTGAACTTGGGAATGTCTTATGCTTAAATGTTGTTAAGTAAGTCAACAAACTACTCTGACCCTCAGACTCCTCATCTTTCGGATGGAGAGAATTACTCGAGGCCTGCTTATATCATGTGAGAGCCAACCAAAGCGCTTTATAAACAGTGACTATCCTTGCCCAGGTAAGACTGATCAGGACTTGATCTTAGGCACCTGAGCATGGGAAGGCTTACAGATGCCCAGTAGCCAGTCTTTTGGGCTGTGGTATCAAGAGCTGGCTCCCCTATCAGATATTTATCAAAATAAAATGTAGCATTGCTTCTCAACACCTGATTCAATCCATTTTGAAAATAATACTCTTAGCTCAAGAAAAGATTTTTGGGTAATCGGTTTTTGGGGATTCAGATTCTGCTTGCTCATAAGAGGTAATTAGGAGCAGTCCTTATTAAAAATTTGTTGGGCAGAGTGATGTACAGAAGCATTTTAATTCCTTTGGGAAATAGACATTACATAACGCACAAAATGTTATCCAGATTGAGCTGGTGAGAATGTGGTAATTTTTAGTGAGAACCTGGAAATCCATTTCCACTTGGAATGTTTGCCAACATGATCCAGGCTGCACTTCAACTTGAATTATTGTGGAAAACAAGAGCTGGGGTCTGAAATCTCAAGGAAGAGATGACAATAAAGTTACAGTTCTGGGAAAACAAGGTCCCATGTAAGACTGCAAAGATACTTTATCACGGTGAGACTGTCTCAGGGAATAGCTGGCTATTTCCTGCACGTCTTGCATTAGAGGGAGCATTTATCCCAGAAGGGTGGAAGTGATAACCTTCTTCTGTCTCAAAGGGTGTGAAACTATGTTGAATGGCTTCCACACCTTGGGACTTTACTTTCCCATGATAGGGTAGGTGTCAGTTAGAGAGATAGCAATGATCATTGCAGCCATGCCATCCAAAGGAATGCTCTTAGAGAATACCTCAACTTCTGCAGCCTCAGGTTAAGGTTGGAAAGAGTCCACCCTTCCCCCATTTTACAAAAGAGGAAACAGACACCCTAGGGGCTGGGGGGAGGGCTTTCCAAGGAGCTGTTTCCTAATCTCTCCAATTAACATCTAAAAGGATATGCCTCAACTCCAGCTTCTGTATGAGGGTTTAAAGCCAGAAGAACCTACTCTCCTGTTAGCTATTCTCTTCAGTTAATTCAGTTCAGTTGCTCAGTCATTTCTAACTCGTTGCAACCCCATGGACTACAGCACGCCATGCCTCCCTGTCCATCACCAACTCCCAGAGTTCACTCAAACTCATGTGCTTAGAGTCGGTGATGCCATCCAACCATCTCATACTCTGTTGTCCCCTTCTCCTGCCTTCAATCTTTCTGAGCATCAGGGTCTTTTCAAATGAGTCAGCTCTTCGCATCAAGTGGCCAAGTATTGGAGTTTCAGCTTCAGCATCAGTCCTTCCAATGAATATTCAGGATTGATTTCCTTTAGGATGGACTGGTCAGATCTCCTTGCAGTCCAAGGGACTCTCAAGAGTCTTCTCCAACACCACAGTTCAAAAGCATCAATTCTTCAGCACTCAGCTTTCTTTATAGTCCAACTCTCACATTCATACATGACCACTGGAAAAACCATAGCTTTGACTAGAAAGACCTCTGTTGGCAAAGTCACATGTCTGCTTTTTAATATGCTGTCTAGGTTGGTCATAACTTTCCTTCCAAGGAGCAAGCGTCTTTTAATTTCATGGCTGCAATCACCATCTGCAGTGATTTTAAAGCCCCCCCCAAAAGCGTCACCATTTCCGTTGTTTTCCATCTATTTGCCATGAAGTGATGGGACCAGATGCCATGATCTTTGTTTTCTGAATGTTGAGCTTTAAGCCTACATTTTCACTCTCCTCTTTCACTTTCATCATGAGGCTCTTTATTCCTTCTTCACTTTCTGCCATAAGGGTGGTGTCATCTGCATATCTGAGGTTATGGATATTTCTTCCGGCAATCTTGATTCCAGCTTGTGTTTCCTCCAGCCCAGCATTTCTCATGATGTATTCTGCATATAAATTAGATAAGCAGGGTGACAATATACAGCCTTGACGTACTCCTTTTCCTATTTGGAACCAGTCTTTTGTTTCATGTCCAGTTCTAACTGTTGCTTTTTGACCTGCATACAGATTTCTCAAGAGGCAGGTCAGGTGATCTGGTATTCCCATCTCTTGAAGAATTTTCCAGTTTGTTGTGATCCACACAGTCAAAGGCTTTGGCATAGTCAATAAAGCAGAAGTAGATGTTTTTCTGGAACTCTCTAGCTTTTTTGATGATCCAATGGATGTTGGCCATTTGCTCTCTGGTTCCTCAGTTAATTATTAAAGGACAATACATTTCTAATTGGAAACAGAGCCAAAGAGGAAGAAACAGCCCATTCCTATTACAGGGTTGGACTTAAATATAAAAAATTACATTTGGATCTCTCGGTGTAAAGCTGTTTTACATCATTGGATTTTTCTGACTTTTTGGAAGGGTGAGAGGGATTGGGATCCGATATCATTGACCCATCTTAGTAGAAATCATTTCCTCTCCTCCTGTGGCCTGTTCAGCACCTGCTAGAAGAAAGCTGTCTGTCTTATTGATTATGTACCTCTGTGTCTCCACTTGGAATGGTTCTTGGACCCTCATCTGTCCTTCCGAGGTTGTGATGGAACTTGGGGTCCCCTCCCAGTGACAGTGCTTGTGTTGCTGGGTATCATAAGCAGTTGAGCTCTAAGACAGCTTCTCCTCTTGCATCTGCAATCAGTGTGCTCCTGTCATTACTGTGGAGAGAATGCAGCAAAGGTAGGGGGGAGGTTCAGCCATGAAACAGGCCTTGCCATCTATGAAATGCCCAAAGGCACCCTTCACTATCTTAGGGGAATCCTGTTGTAGATAATCACCCATAGCAGCTTCTACCAATCACCCACCTTTGCCAAGCACTACTGGGTTTGTATGTATAACAAGTCTGTAACCAAGAGCCCTGGAGGATGCAGTTTGAGCCAGACTCCCTCACTCCTTTAAAGAGCTTGCAGCCTAGTAGAACAATCCATATAGAGAGCACGAAGATCATAGAGAAAGTGATATCTGTGTAAAACCCGTGTAGATGTTCTAGCATAGTAAATTTCTAGATAATTCTCTTCACTGAAGGGACTTGCCCGGAGGTCCAGGCCCAGCAGACTCCATGCTTCCAATGCAGGAGACACGGGTTCAATCCCTGTTTGGGGTACTAAGATCACACCTGCTGCATGGTAGGGGCAAAAAAAAAGTCTTCACTGAAGATTTCATGGTACTTTGAAATATAGGTCAGACTGGCAGCTGTATAGGGGAGGGGGGAGGTGTGGCAAACAACAGCAAGCCACTGTGTTGGCTAAAATGTTGTCTCACCAAAGAGGTATCAGGGAAAAGTGAGGTTGGAGATGTGAGTGGGGTTCAATCGCAGAGAGCTCAGGCTGCCAGAAAAAGCTCTGACGTCCTGAATGCTGTGGCGAGGTAAAGAGACGGCTTCCTGCCGGAATGTGTTTGAGGAGCCAGGAAACACTGGTGACCTGGTGTTGTCTTCCTCTTAAAACAGCATAATGAGGGACTGGGAAGGAAGAAGTATTTTTCATTTCCTTTATAAATGGCCTCAGTTAACTCTGTGGGTGAGGCTGCAGGAGTTTGCGGTGTGCCCTCCAGCAAATGACTTACGTAAAACTTGACGGAGTTATTCATCAAGTACATACCAGCTGTACCTTGTCTGTGCACACTAAACCCTGAGGGGAGCAGGAGGTAGGACTCCCATGGAAGAGCCTGGTCATCTGGGGTGGATGAAGCCTTCCAAGCAGACAAGTGCAGGGACAATCTAAGAGCTCAGTGAGGTTATGGGGCCAGTCAGAGCTTTGTGAGCTCAGGTGAGAAGAAGGGAAAGAGAGGACCAGGGAGGGGCTGGTAAGGCTTCCTGGGCAGAGGGTACAGGGCCAGTGTGGGAGCTGGGGGCTGGGTCCCAAGCAAGAGACAAAGTGGGGGAAAAGCATATTGCCTCCTCAGCACAGGTGGTGAGCAGTAGGTGGGTAAAGCCCTGCTCTTGGAACGGCTGGCGCCTTCTGGAATGCTCAGGGGCATTTGGAATGTCCTTCCCATTGTCTGTTTGCCCAGGCAGCCTCGCTGCCTCCTCCCTTTAGCAGTGGAGGCTGACCCTACCCCACAAGACTAGTCCTGTCCTGTCATCCTGGCCCAGTTCCCAGCCAGAGCTGCCTGCTCCTAGCCCTATGCTTGCTGAGAAAGAAAGTGAATTCGTCAAAACTTTCAGGGTGTAAGACAGTGACTCTGGGTGTTCCAGAAAGACCCTCTGGGTCTGGCTGTTACAGGCAGCATCCGTGACTTCAGATCCCACACCCCTGTCTTCTGTAGATGAAATTCCTCAGCTCTGAAGTCAAGGAGCAACCTTACTGTGTTCTGATTTGAAATGAAAGAGAAATAGTGAGACTTCCCTGGCTATCCAGTGGTTAAGACTTTACCTGCCAATGCAGGCGGTGAGGGTTCGATTTCCAGTTGGGAAGCTAAGATCCCATGTGCCTCACGACTGAAAAACCAAAAGATAAAACAGAAGCAATACTGTAACAAATTAAATCAGTTCAGTTTAGTTCAGTCGCTCAGTTGTGTCCAACTCTTTGCAACCCCATGGACTGCAGCACGCCAGGCTTCCCTGTCTATTATCAACTCCCGAAGTTTCCTCAAACTCATGTCCATTGAGTCAGTGATGCCATCCAATCATCTTATCTTTTGTTGTCCCCTTCTCCTACCTTCAATCTTTCCCACCATCAGGGTCTTTTCAAATGAGTCAAGGTGTTCTTCGCATAAGGTGGCCAAAGTATTGGAGTTTCAGCTTCAGCATCAGTCCTTCCAATGAATATTCAGGACTGGTTTCCTTTAGGATGGACTGGTTGGATCTCCTTGTAGTCCAAAGGACTCTCAAGAAGACTCTCTATCACCACAGTTCAAAAGCATCAATTCTTTGGCGCTCAGCTTTCTTTATGGTGCAGTTCTCACATCCATACATGACTACTGGAAAAACCATAGCTTGGACTAGATGGACCTTTGTCAGCAAAGTAATGTCTCTGCTTTTTGATATGCTGTCTAGGTTTGTCATAGCTTTTCTTCCAAGGAGCAAGTGTCTTTTCATTTCATGGCTGCAGTCACCATCTGTGGTGATTTGGGAGCCAAAAAAATAAAATCTGTCACTGTTTCCACTGCTTCCCCATCTATTTCCCATGAAGTGATGGGACCAGATGCCATCCATGATCTTATTTTTTTTTAATGTTGAGTTTCAAGCCAGCTTTTTCGCTCTCCTCTTTCACTTACATCAAGAGGCTCTTTAGTTCTTCTTCACTTTCTGCCATAAGGGTGGTGTCCTCTGCATATCTGAGGTGATTGATATTTCTCCCGGCAATCTTGATTCCAGCTTGTGCTTCATCCATGCCAGAATATCGCATGATGTACTCTGCATATAAGTTAAATAAGCAGGGCGACAATATACAATAAAATACTTTTAAAATGGTCCTCATTAAAAAAAAAAAAAAAAAAACTTAGGGAAATTATAAGACAGATGCAGTCCTCTGTTTTATGTATGTATTTTTTGCTAAAGGGTGCAATGATGGGAGCTAAAATAATGGATATTATTAAGATTATTTGGGGCTTGGATCCCTCTATCAGAGACAGAGAGCAGCTCAGAATATGTGTTAAATAAGTAAAAGCTGAAAAGGCAGCCTATTTTGTGTGTAAAGAACAACGCTGGAGCCGACACCACAGTTTGAACCCAGGTTCTGCCCCTAAGATCTGCGAGTTCTTGGACATGGTCCTTCACTTCTCTTATTTTCGCTTCTGCCACCGTTAACTGCTTCTCCCTCTCTCCCTTACAAGTGCTTCCTCTAAAGGTGCTCAATTAATGCCCCAGCCACTTTGGCCCTGAGGACTGATGACAGGGGTGCAGGGGTGAGGAGGCTGGCCTCACAGTGTGGGAGAGATCCTTTTGGCTCTGTTGGTCTCTTAGCAGCCTCACATCACCCTTTGCCCCAGGGCCTTGTCCGTCTCTTTGTGGGGGAGTGCTGTCTTGCCTCACATCTTATGAATCCGGCTTCCTCGGGGACCAGACATCCCACCCCTGTGGGGAAAGGGGAAGAGAATAGATTGTTCCAGGCACAGATGCCAGCCCAAATTCTCCCAGTGGTTGGGGAGGAAATCTAGCAGACAGAAAATTCTCCCCCTCCCTGTGCGTCTCTGCTGCAGACAGTAACAGCCTTGGAGGTGTTACCCTGACTCCAGAGAAGAGCTTTGGGAGGAAATGACTTCCCCTGGACGGGAAGTCCAGGTGGCGCACTTGGGGCACGGGTACAGGCCCCTCAGAGGGCTGAACGGGAGGAGCAGAATCCCATTTGAGGCAAAGCATCCTCACACTAGGGATGGAGGTCGGTGGCCGGGAAGGTTCCTGTTATCCTCATGCAATCTGTAAGTATGCTGTCTGCTCCAGGGCACTGTCACACCCTGGAGGTGAGTAGAGAGGGGGCAGGTTGTCATTATAACAAAAAATACAGTAGAAACAGCATGCTGTAAGTCCTGTCTGTTTTGTTCTTCAGTCACTCAGTCATGTCCAACTCTTTGTGATCCCGTGAATGGCAGCACAACAGTCTTCCCTGTCCTTCACCATCTCTCGGAGTTTGCTCAGACTTGTGTCCACTGAGTCAGTGATGCCATCCAACCATCTCACCCTCTGCCACCCTCTTCTTCTCTTGGCCTCAGTCTTTCCCAGCATCAGAGTCTTTTCCAATAAGTCAGCCCTTGGCATCAGGTGGCCCAAGTATTGGAGCGTCAGCTTCAGCAGCCATACTTCCAGTGTATATTCAGGGTTGATTTCCTTTTGGATTGACTGGTTTGACCTCCAATCCCGAAGAAAGGCAATACCAAAGAATGTTCAAACTACCAGACAACTGCACTCACTTCACATGCCTGCAAGGACATGTTCAAAATCCTTCAGGCTAGGCTTCAGCAGTACATGACTCAAGAACTTCTAGATGTACAAGCTGGATTTAGAAAAGGCAGAGGAACCAGAGATCAAATTGCCAACATCTGTTGGATCATAGAAAAAGCAAGAGAATTCCAAAAAACATCTACTTTGGCTTCATTGACTATGCTAAAGCCTTTGACTGTGTGGATCACAGCAAACTGTTAAAAATTCTTAAAGAGATGGGAATCCCAGACCACCTGCCCTGTCTCCTGCAAAACCTTCAAGCAACAGTTAGAATCAGGCATGGACTGGTCCAAAACTGGAAAGGGAGTACCTCAAGGTCCTTTCTAGGACAAATCAAACTGTGACTAGGTGCAGAGATGAATGACGGAGAGGTGACAATAGGCAACATTAACTGAATGCTTATCAAGAGTCAGGTACTGTTCCAAACATATCATTTTGTGTATGTTCACTCATTTGGTCCTCAGAAGGGTATATGAAGTAGACATTGGTATTCCCCCACTTTACAGATGAGGAAACTGAGGCAGAAGATGATTGACAATTTTCCCAGGGTCACGTGACATTCACACCCAGGCCGCTGGGCCCCATTGCTGGTGCTCTTTACTGGATGGATGTATCCCTAATAGAAATCTCAGAGGACCTGATCCCTGCTAAAAAGGGTAGTTTGTATAGTTTACCTTCCCCCAGTCTTTAATTTAAAACATCCAAATAAACAACTGATGTGGTTCCAGAGTACAGACAGGTGGAAGCAGTGAGGGGCCTGGAGCCCAGGAGTCTGTCGGACTGAGGCAGGTTCTTCACTCTTGAGTCTACGTTTTTTCACCAGACAAGGAAAAGGGCAGGGTCCCTGTGAAGGCCAACAAGGCAGAGGTCTGACAGTGCCTGACGGTACCTGGCAAGTGCGAGAGCTCCTTGCCAGCAGTGTTAGAGTTGGCTCAGCGGAAAACCAAGGAGAGCTGACTGTGTATACAAGGGTTACAGCTTCCTTTTCAAGCAGGCTTAATGATACAGATGATGGCACCAGGCTGCCTACTGCCAGGCACTGACCAGGAGAGACACAGGGGTGGCTTGATGAAACGAGGTGCTAGACATCGTGGACTGTATACCCGGTGGCCATGGTCCTCGCCTCACCATTTCTTCTCTGCCCATGGCCTACCTCCCATGGCAGAGGCTAAAAACCCAGGCCCATCTTGCATTTGAGATGTGTGCATGTCACCCAATCCTGGTCCAAACGTATCTGAGAAAAGCTGTGCTAGAAGCTGAGGCTGGTACTGAAAAAGGATTTCTTCATTTTAGAAGGACCAGTGTAGTCATGTTTGTATAGGGCCTGCATGTGATTTCTGGAATTGCTATGGCTAACTCTCAGAGGTGAAGGAAGATGCTCATTCCAAGCTGAACATGGCAAAATGGAAAGACAGAAGGAGCCTGGGCCCTTGCTGATATCCCTGAGCTGCTGACTTGATCCTAAAACAGTGTCTGGACCGTGCGTTGTATGGGATAATTAACCCTCTGTGATGTGGGCCATCTTTGGTTGGTCTGTTCCTTGCAGAAGAAACCATCATAGGAGACTGAAACTGAGAGTTAGGAGCCCTTGGTTCTGGTCAGGACTCCGCTGCTAAGAAGTTGTGTGACTCTGGGCCAGTTACCAATGTCTCCAAGGCATAGCCTCGATTTATTTATTTAATTATTTACTTTTATATTATACTTTTTTTTTTTTAACCTTTTCAGATGCACCTTGCAGCATGCAAGATTTTAGTTCCTTGATCAGGGATCAAACCCATGCCCCCTACAATGGAAACATTTAGTCTTAACCACTGGACCGCCAGGGAAGTCCCTTAATTTATTAAAGAGACTAGTAACCCTTGCTTTACCTCCTTCTCAGAACACTTGTGAGACCACATGAAACTTTTTTAGCCCCACCTCCTACTTTGTTCTGAAGATACATTGGGTTGGCCAAAAAGTTCATTTGGGTTTTAATGAACTTTTTGGTCTACCCAATAGAAATGAATAAAATAGGGTATGGATAAAAATGAATGAATAAATGAAATGAAAAAATGAATGGGAAAAATGAATTTTAAAAAACAAATATGGGGGCGAACTCCATGTTGCATGGACAGAAGAAAGGAGTTCAACATGACTGAGCATAGGAGATGGAGGGACCAGAGGCAGAAGACGGGAGGTAGAAGAGGTAAGCACAGCCCCAGTTTCCACCTCTGTAAAATGATGGAGAGAGCCATATGACCTCTTAATTTCTTCTCCAATACCAAGGTTCTGGAAGCCAAGTGGAGCTGTCACTAGATCTCTGCTAGATGTGAATGTCTCAGTACCACATGTCACTTGGCATCAGCAGTTTTTCTGTCCAGCTACCCTCAGGGGCGGTGGCTTCCCTGGTGGCTCAGAGGTTAAAGCGTCTGCCTGCAATGCAGGAGACCTGGGTTTGATCCCTGGGTTGGGAAGATCCCCTGGAGAAGGAAATGGCAACCCACTCCAGTATTCTTGCCTGGAGAATCCCATGGACGGAGGAGCCTGGTGGGCTACAGTCCGTGGGGTCGCAAAGAGTCAGACACGACTGAGCGACTTCACTTTCACTTCACCCTCAGGGGCGGGGACTGTCTTACTCATCACTGTCTCCCCAGCACCCAGTAACAAAAACTAATTGGTTAATAGAACAAGTTAATTAATGAATAAAGGACTCTGTCTTACAGGTTACCTGAAATGTTCGAAAAATAAATGAATGAAACATTTTCTAGTGTGTAATCCAGAATAATAAACCTACAGAGGTTCATAATGAACCATTGCATATAGTATGTTTAAGTAAACAGGATGCAACGACAGGTAACAGGATGGTATAGCATCCCCATTCTCAGAGTCAAGTGGCTCATTTTCTTACCAATATTTGCCAGCAAAAGAGAGTCATCATGAACTTCCTTAAGTACTATTTTTCCCAAAGAGGAAATGAAAGAGTATAATGTAAAGTCGAGATGTCTCATATGAAAAAGCTATGTAATGACTTGAAAATTAGGCTGCTTACGTTTGAGTTTGTAATGAGATTGTCAAAGAAAAAAAGCTGTGAGAACTGAAAGGATTTTCTTTTAGAAGAGATGCGAAGGAGACCATTAAAAACATAGATGGTCTCTGAAAATAGATGACTGTCTGCTTTCTAAGTAAATCTCTCTGCATAGTCAAGGTAGGACTTATTTTTATCCATGTTCTTTTAAAAAATGTGATGTGTCTACTGAGAGCACAATAAATGATGACACTGTTTAAAGCTAATATGTTGTGGCTTCACAGATCAGCCCAGTAAAGTCTCTTGCAGACTCAGAAGCAGGGACCTGGAGACATCTTTCAAGATGACACAGCTGGGTTGCCAGGGTAACTCACTGGATGAGGATGGGGCTGGTTTGGGGAGAGATTACATAAGACAAGACCCACTAGGAAGAGCTAAGGGAGTCAAGGGATGGAAAGAGTTCCTTCTGCCTTCAGGAGGAGGACATAGATCAAGGTAGGGACATTTGGAAGTGGACAGCGTTAGACACCTGGATTGGCCACCTAAATGGAATATCTTAGGGAACAGGCTGATGAAGAAAGCTCTGGGTAACTGAGGGTTCCAGCTGATAGAGAATTACTATAACATATAAAAGCAAGGATGACCATTTCCCTAAGAATCAGTCTCACCATTTTCTTTTAAGATGTCAGAGATATTGAAGAAGATGCCCTCTTATTTTGTGTTTATATGTGTTTATTGTTCAAATGGATGAATGATTCCCTTGAAGGACCAAGATTCAGTTGAATTTGTAACTGTCAATGGAGGAGACATAAAGATAATGCTGAGTGTGTGTGTGTGTGTGTGTATGTGTGTGTGTGTGTGAGAAAGAGATTTGATACGCACACACACACACACACACACACACTGTCCAGATACAGTGTTTTAGTTGCTCAGTCGTGTCTGACTCTGCAACCCCATGAACTGTAGCCTGCAAGGCTCCTCTATCCATGGAATTTTCCAGGCAAGAATACTGGAGTGGGTTGCCATTCCCTTCTCCAGGGGATCTTCCCAACCCAGGAATCGAATCTAGGTTTCCTGCATTGCAGGCAGATTCTTTACTGTCTGAGCCACACACACACACATATTTGTTCAATTTACACACATAAAAATATATTTGTTTATATGGGTGTCTTGTGAGAGAGAGAAAGATTTTATACATACACACACATCTACATGTCCAGTTTACACACATATACATGTATTTGGTTATATGGGTGCCTTAATTTAGATGAAAATTCAACTGAGTGTGACAGAGGTTCATCTCGTTTCAACATGACTGAAAGTTATTTTTCTCTTGTGGAAAGTCCAAGCTGGCCTGGCCACTCTGCTGTGCAAGTCGTCAGGGACTCAGTCCTCTTCTCTCCTGGTGCTCTTTCCTGGGGTGTTGCTCTGATTCAAACAACCCCAAGTGGCTCCCCATGGCATCACATTTCTACCTAGTGGAAAGAGAAGTCAGAAGAGATGGGGGAACATACCCTTCCTTTTAAAGGCAAGACCCCAAACTTGCACATAGGCAGAGCTTAGTCTCATGGCAATACCTAGCCACAAAGGACACTGGGAAAGTAGCCTTAATTTTGGATGGCCACATGCCCAGCTTATAAGTCACTCGTCCTGGAAGGAGAGAAGACTGAAAAATGGGGAATCCTAGCAGTCTGTCACCAGCCTCTCTTCAGGTGAAACAGACATTCAATTGTTTGAGCATCTCTGTGGTTGAGATTTGAGGCATGACAAGCAGAAATGGACTCACTCTGTGTGTGCTTTTGTTTTACCAAAGTGTGCATTGCCAAGTTACCCATTCTGCCTGGACTGGGCTTCACTACCTCTCCCAGGTTTTGCTCTGTCTGATGTGCTGGGGCTTGATGGAAACTTCATCCAAATGGATGTGGCCATAAACGTACCAACGGTGGTCACTCCGTACGCTGCAGGCAGTGGCGTTCCTTTTTGAAGCATGAAAAACTGCTGTCCATAATTTGCTAACACAAGCAGCCCCTGTCACTTCTGCCCTTTTCCTGTGCCTGCTTTCTGAATCTTTAATCTCTATAGGGCTGCCTCTGCAGGTTGCAGCACTGGACTGGAGGACCATGGTTTAGTGCTTGCATTTCTCTCCTTGTGTCAGTTTGGTAGCAGAGGTGTTTATTTGCTCAGTGACTTGAACATCACGTGAACAGCAGGCTTCTGGGGGCATTAGGCAAATGTACCATCACATGAGGGACAAACACCTAACAATGGGTGAGAGATACTGAGACACAGGGCCTGTAATCACATTCATTGTGAGAGTTATTGATGCAGAATGACTGTTTGTTTGGTCTTTGAATTCCTCCCATGTATCCATTCATCTATCCACCCATCTGTCCATTCACCAATTCATGCACCCATCTACCCTTCCATCTATCCATCCATCTGTCCATCTATCCATCCATCCGTTTATTCATTAAAATGCCCTACAAAAGTCCCAAATTAAGAGCTGAGGATATTGAAATGAATCAATAGCCATGATCCATGAGTTCCTGTCCTCAATGAGCTCAGTCAATGGGAGAAAGTGTCAAGTAAACTGACACTGATAATTATTGTTGTTGTTTAGTTGCTAGGCCATGTCCAACTCTTTGCGACCCTGTGGACTGTAGCCCGCCAGGCTCCTCTGGTCATGGGATTTCTCCAGGCAAGAATACTGGAGTCAGTTGCCATTACCTTCTGCAAGGGATCTTCCACCCAGGGACTGAACTCACGTCTCCTGCATTGGCAGGCAGTTTCTTTATCACTGAGCCACCTGGGAAGCTGGCATTGATGATGCAACGAGGTAAATGAACTAGAAGCAGTGAAAAGCAGGTAGTTCTGGGAAGAGACTTGGGGTGGAAGGAGGGGGCTTCCCAGAAGAAATAATACTTGAGCCAAATCTTAACACGTTGAGCCAGTTGGCAATGAAAAGAAAGAGCTGTTGACAGCAGCACGCATTTGCAATCCTTTTCTTTTTTGGCTGAGATTTATTTCTTCCTGGTCCTAGTCCACACAATCATCTTGCAAGGCAAGATCTTAGATATTTCTCAGCCACGCTAAAAATACATCCATAATCTAATGGAAACAAGCACGCTGGCAGAATGTTCCCCTTCCTGCCCATTAGTCAGCCTTTTATCAGAAGAGCCCTGTCGAGGACCAAAAACATGACGTTGGATCGCAACGTGTCAGTGATAGGGGACTGGAAACATCCGGGTGATGGGGCCTTGGCTGTCCGTCTCCACTGTGTGTTTCCAAGGAATCTTCCTCTGAACTGTAGCCAAGCAAGGGCAGAGCCCAAAGCCCTGAACCTTGCTTGCTTTGATCCAGTAGTGCCTCTGTTGGCTTTTTCTCCTGGGGAACATGAAGATCTTTGTTCCATTAAACAAGCAATTGTGTCCCTTTTCTGTTCCTGATGGCAGTTTTCAGAAAGAGAAAAGACAGGGGAAAGGGAGCTAATATTTACCAAGTTCCTACTGTGTGTCCAGTAGATGCTATGAGAGAAACCGCGGAGATAGGATCCCCTTGGAAAATTAGTGAATAGTTACAATAAAAAGGACAGGAGCAATAATAATAGCAAACACTTATGTATTATATGCCAGGCATTGTACTATGTATGTTCTATGTCTTAATTCACTTAATTCATACAACAGCCTTTTGTACTGGGTACCGTTACTGTCTCCATTTTGCAGATGAGGCAGCTGAGCACAAACAGAGAATTGTAATGTGTCTAAGGTCACACAAATGCTGAACGCCTGAACTGGACACAGATTTCAACTTTGGAACCCCCAGCTCTGGCCTTTACTGTATGACCATGGACAAATTACACAAACTCTCTGGGCCCCAGTTTCTCCATCTCAGTGATGGAGACAGCAACGCTTCATGCCCAGCTCAGTCGTTATGTTGAGATACCACACTCGTATAGATACAAATGAAGGGTAACCATGCCTATGACAAATACACAGTGGAACCCTCAGGTATGACAGCTCTGGGGTTGCTTTATCCAGGAAGTGGGGCTTGACCTGGGCCAAAGGGTAGACTTTTTTCAGGTTAGGATGAGGTTTGGAAGATTATTCTGAAGAAAACAGGGATGGCTCCAATTGACCCCCATGAGATCCCAGACCAGACAAACCTCGTCCCTGGGTTTATTCCCTCCTCATGAAAAGTGTGGGGACTAAATAACCTCTAAGGACTCTCCTTCTTGGGACAGTCACCCCAGTGTTTCTTTCATGTTAAACTCCCTTCTCTGCTCATGGTTGCCCTCCACCCGCAGCCAGGCAGAAGGTGGGGCCCTATGCTGGAGAATGCTCATTTTCCCCTGAGCTGGACAGAGCTCCTGGCCCAAAGCTCATTGGCTCACCTCACTTTTCATACAGTTGCCTAGAACCAAAGGATACATCTTTCCCACCAGTTATTCATTCATTTATTCCACCAAAACATAAGTAGCATGTGTCAGTTACAGAGCTCTTTATAGGGTGATCAAGAGAAAAATCCACCAGACACGATCCTGCCCCATGAAGAGCTCCCGGTCCAGGTGTGAGGGATGAACTGTTAACTCTATAAAGCCAAATGTGCTCAGCTGCCTTCAACAGGGAAGTCACAAAGGTTTGGAAAGGAGGCTGGGAGGGAAACATGCTGAGGAGGGGCCGTCAGAAGAGAGGTCATGGAAGAGGTTGTATTAGAGCTGGGCTCTCAACCAGGGTAGAATTCCCCAGGACCTTAGTGGGGAAGGCATTGCAACAGGCATTGCTTTTGTGTGGGCAAAGCCCCCTGCAGTCTATCTGAGGCCTCTCCCACCACCTTTGCTTTCGTGGCAGCAGAAGAGAGGGCACTGAAACAGCACTTCCTGTTGTCAGACTTCCCAGTTGGGGAAAGCATTGGCTTAACAAACTGCATATTCACAATGAATCCCGTTGGCAGATTTTGCCAGCCCTGAGCACTAAAGAGTGCCTCTGACAGCATAATTATCCCTCACTATGAGTTTTGCCAGTTGTCACTTTTCCCAAGAGCTTTGCTTAACAGTCAGAAGGGAAACCAGTCTGATGGGCTCCACACAGCACTTTCTGTGGCTTTCTCATCTTGTCCTTTCCCTCCAAACCCATGCCAGTTGGTCCCTGCCTTACTTACTCAGCTGTGGCCAGCACCCAAGGGGGCATTGACCCTCAGGATCAGGTTGAGAGCATTTTGCTTCTCAGCAGAATCCACCAGGAGGAAGCTCCCTGGGTGCTCACTTGGCATTATGTCCCATCAAAGCCATC
Organism: Oryx dammah; assembly: GCF_014754425.2. NCBI lineage: Eukaryota > Metazoa > Chordata > Mammalia > Artiodactyla > Bovidae > Oryx > Oryx dammah. The sequence continues at coordinate 80,207,448 of NW_024070209.1, read as the reverse complement.
CAGATATATTTGCATCTGGAAGCATGAAACACACGGGCAGTTATGAAGGAAAATGGAAAAATGCAAACCTGCTTGTTGGTGAGACAGCGGACCCAAGGACTTTGGGTTTCCTAGGTGGTGCTAGTGGTAAAGAACCTGCCTTCCAATGCAGGAGATGCAAGTGTGATCCTTGGGTCAAGAAGATCCCCTGGGGGAGGACATAGCAACCTGCTCCAGTATTCTTGCCCAGAGAATCTCATGGATAAGAGGAACCTGGCGGGCCATGGTCCGCAGGGTCGCAAAAGAGTCAGACACGACTGAAGCGCTGAAGTGACTTAGCAGTCAAGGATGGGGAAGGGCAAGTAGGAGGTGACGTAAACTGTCTTCTGGACAGCCTGCTGACTTTTCTTTCTCATGGAGTTAGTCCAAGCACCAGCTAACACAGACAGCTTACTGTCATCAAACAAGCCTCCACAGGGCACCTCCATCCCTGTACTCCACTGTTCTCTTGGCTATGACAGGTTCCCTTGGGAGGTCATGGTGAAGGGAACAAGGCACTCACAGACAGTGAACATCATCACAGAGAGAAGCCCAGCTGCCACACACTGATTCTTGACTCCGGGTGGCCCTGCAGCCAGCTCTGTGGCTCCTGTTGGGTTCTCATGGTTAATTAATGAAGTCCTATTTATTTATTATGAAGTGTTATGAAATGGCACAGTGTAGTCTTGTCCCATGAACGCTGCTAGCTCCCTGCATGCTCTCTGCAGCACTCTAGCAAGTCCCACGAAGATGAGGAAGGACAGAATAAACTACTCTGAATACCCCATGCTGATGGGCGGTGCAGTTTTAGGTGGCATGTGCTGACAGAGCGAAGTGAATTTGCTTTCTAAAAGCAGCCTTGGTCAAGGTGAGCTCCATATCGACCCTGAATTACAGTTACTTGTGTGTATGTCTCAACTTGCTTGACTACAGCTCCTGGAAGTCGGGAACTAGTTGAGCATCCTTAGAAAAGTTACCTGGTAGATCACATTGGTTGGAGGAGTTTCTCCTGCTTTGTATTAACAGGGTCTGGGAGTCCCTCCTGGTCAGGGGTGGGGCTTAAGAACTATGCCTGAGAAATAGGATTAGGAATAGGTCTCTGAGGAATAAATAGTACAGGAAGCAAGGCTCTCTGGGGCTCCTCCAGTGGATGGCAACCGGAGGGTGGAGTCATCCCTATTCTCCTAACTCATCCACTGTAGAATGGGGCACTCCTTGGATAAAAATAAGAATTTGGAATAACACAGAGAGTCGCATCTTTTGGCAGTTGTCCACTGGGGCTCTTCTCCCCGCTGCCGCAGGGAAAAGGTTGGTTTTGGGGAACACTAAAAAATAGCCATCAACCTGATTTCTTTAGCTCCAGCTCAGTCTTGAGTTTAAGTTTACTGTCTCCCAGTGAACTTTATCTCAGAGTTGTTAGAGGGGCTCGCAGGGGCCCTCCTGGGCAACCGCTTGTTCATCACACCAAAGAGGAAACAGGCTAAGCAGGAAAGGCCTTAATGAAGAGATCTTGAATCCAATGCTCTGCCCACTCTTCCTTGCAGCCTCCTATCCATTGAGAACCATGTTCTCAATCAAATTTCCTGGCTTCTGGAATCCTGCAGTTAATTTAGAAAGAGGGAGCATAGCAGAAGTGCCCTAGCCTCACGGTAAGTCAGACCCTATCTTGACCAGGAACTGCCGAGCCCTGGATGGTGACTGGATTGCACAGTGGCTGAGCTGGTCTAAGGAGGCAGCGAGCAGAAGCCAAGGGATGCTGTTTCCATGGCAACTGCCTTTCATCCTTGGTTTGCCAGGTTAGGTATTCTGGAGTAGAGCAGGGCTGAATTTTTGCCCCACCATGTAATATTTTTTCAGTTTTGAAAATGCCTTCGTTTACATACACACACACTCCCCACGTTTGATTCCCAGTGGCCCTTTTCAGGTATGGAAGCACCTTCCCAGCCTCAGACAGCATCAGTAACCTGGGAAGGGGATGTGGGGAGAGGGGATGAGAGAAGTGTGAGGGGGACCAGCTGTCGTCACTGTACCTAGTGACCAGAGTTTGGTGGTCATTGTTACTGTCAGTGTTCAAGATTGTTGTCACCTGGTGTATCAGTCTTCTGTTGCTACAGCAAATTGCTACCAACTGAGTGGCTTAAAACAACACAGACTTATATTCTTGTAGTTCCAATGGTCAGATGTGTGACATGGGTTTCACTAGGCTAAAATCAGTGTCTGCAGGGTTGTGTTTCTCCTGGAGACTCGTAGAGAATCCACTTCCTTGTTTTTCCTACCTTCTGGGGGCTGTTGGCTTTCCTTGACTGATGGCCCCTCCTCTGCCTTTAAATACAGAAGAGTGGCATTTTCAAGTCTCTGTCTGCTTCTGCTTATGTTCTCACATCTCTTTCTCTGACTTTTTTAAGGACCCTTGTGATTACATTGAGTGCGTGTTAAGTCACTTCAGTCATGTCTGACTCTTTGCAACCCCATGGGTTGCAGCCCACCAGGCTCCTCTGTCCATGGAATTCTCCAGGCAGGCATACTGGGGTGGAGTGCCATTTCCTTCTCCAGGGGATCTCTCCAACCTAGAGATCGAACTGGCATCTCTTGCATCTCCTGCATTGGCAGGTATATTCTTTACCACTGGCGCCTCCTAGGAAGCCCCATGTTTAATGTGTAAAATGTGTATAGTTTGATGAGTTTGGGCTAGACATATACCCACTACACCATCACCACAATCAGGTAATGAACCCATGCATCGCCTCCAAAAACCTTTTTGTGTCCCTTGTGATTTGTGTGTGTTTATGTGTGGTTAGAACACTTAGCTTGAGATCTGCTCACCTTAACCAGTGTTTAAGTGCACGACAGTGTGTCATTAACCACAGGCACTAAGTGTAAGCCCGTCTCGAGAACTTAGTCATCTTCTGTAACTGTGACTTTATCTCCATGGAGCAGTTTTCCATCGCCCCCTCCCCCATACCTGGCAAACTCCATCTATTTTCTGCTTTTATTAGTCTGACTGCTTTAGATACTTCTTAACCATGGAATCATTTAACACATGTCCTTTGATGACTGACATCTTTCACTTAGTACAGTGTCTTCCAGGTCCATCTACATTGCTGCATATGAAAGGATTTCGATCTTTGTTAAAGGCTCAATAATGTTCCATTGCATCTATATACTTCATTCTTCTTTATCCATTCATCTGTCAGTGGAGAGTTGAGTTGCATGTTTCAGTTTTTAAAATAAGACATTTTAGGGAGCATAAGGCAGATTTCATATAAATAAAATGTGAAATAAATAAACACATGCTAAGTAAAATGTGAAGCTTCAAACAGCAGCCCCTGAGCCTACCAAGGCCACAGGTACTCTCTACTTCGAAGTGTACACTGGTGGCAGATCTGAGCCTGGTCCCCCCACGTGCTCAACCAGGTCGATTGTCTCATATTTGCCTTTTTAGAAAAGGCCTCTTCTAGGCAGAGTAAGTGGGTCACTGACAATATTAGAATTGTCCTGTCCTGACTCCCATCTCCTGCTTCTTTTACTTCACCAGCTGTATTTCCCCACCTGAAAAAGGAGGAGTGACTCATTCATTCACTGAGTCAAGTTTTATTGGGCACCTGCGATGACCCGGAACTGTACTAGACACCAGAGATTCGAAGATGAGTTAATGTTAGTCTTTTTAAAATATGTATTTAGTTGTTTGGCTGCACCAGGTCTTAGTGGCATGTGGGATCTTCCATCTTTGTTGGAGCATGTGGAATCTTTTTAGTTGCAGCATGCAAACCCTTATTTGCAGCATGTGGGATCTAGTTCCCTGCCAGGGATGGAACCCGGGCCCCCTGCATTGGGAGCTCGGAGTCTTAGCCACTGGACCACCAGGGAAGTCCCTAATGTCAGTCTTTTTTTAAAAATTAAAAATTAGATGCAGTCCCTACTCTTCAGGAACACAGGGATGTTCTGGGCTCTTCTGGCACGTGGTTGGTGCCACGTTGGGTCCTGTTGGGGGTGTTAAGAGGGCGGGGAAGCAGAGCAGTCCACCTGGCTTGAGTTCAGGCTCCCTATGTGACCTGAGTCCTGGAAGTTGTGTAGGAAAATGCCAGGAGGTAAGAAACCATCAGAGTGAAAGCTTTCCATATAATGGGAGAAGCGTGGAGGTGTGAAACTACATTGGGAGGTATGTTGAAAAGTACTGATACAAAAGTATATTTTACTAGGGCACTGCTGTATGAATGGGATAAACCTTAGAGAGATGAACAGCCCCTTTTAAGTAGTTGGTTCTGGCAGTGTGTATGGACAATGGATTGGCAAAATGAGAGGGGTGGGCTGGAGGCAACAATGTCAGGAGCCACTGACCAAGTGACCCAGCTGGGAGGAGAGCGGAGCACTGCCTCTTCCCTTAGGAAGGTCCTTGAACCTCCAGGGGATTGCCCTGTATGGAAAGGTTTCAGGATAGAGGACTGTCTCTGGCTTTGGCGTGGGCTCCCTCCCCCGGAGGAGGGCATGGCAATCCCCTCTGGTATTCTTGCCTGGAGAATCCCATGGATGGAGGAGCCTGGTGGGCTGTAGTCCATAGGGTCACACAGAGTCAGACATGACTGAAGCGACTGAGCACACATACACCCTCACCCACAGATCAATCCTATTAATTAAAGCCAAGGAGCCACCGGAAAAGTGCAGTCATCTCTGCTTTCCTGGAAAAGTGGGCAGGTTTGAGGTAGGTGAGTAATGTGCTAGTCATGATATGCTCTTTTGTGAAAAAGATTTTCTCACCCACCATTGTCTTTCTTCTAGTAGCATTACAAAATAGATTCCAAGCCTCAGAAATCAAAGAGGGTGTATAGTAAAAAAAAAAAAAAGCAAGATCATACAATGTTTCCTTGCTTGTGATAAAAACAAAACAAAACAAAACAAAACTCAGAGAGTAACTCCTGATAAATTCAGGAAAAATGTAGAGTGAAATGTCTCAGTTTAAACTCACTGGGGAAAGCTTATTTGAATTTCACATGGTTCCTAAGGATACAATTATAATCCTCTCACATCTAACGGTAAGAGAATATTTGTGTCATCAGAGGCTGATGAGTAGAATAAGGCAAGTTAATATGAAAATATAATAGATTTGTGTTATATAATGGTGAGTCAGGAGCAGTCTGGTCATTTTCATTTACAGGAATGAACTTGATGATGGATAGCTTTCTTAAAACAATATCCAGCCTCTCACTTAATAGAGAATTTCTCGCTGAAGAGATGGCCCTGAAATAATCAGTGGTTTCCAGGGAAGCTACTGGTTCTTAGGTTCGATTCTTCTGAGAAGACCAGGAGAAGTCACAGTGCAAGAAGCTAACCTGGATAGGTGAAGTCCTCATTCATTCTCCTCACTTCTGAGATGCTTTCTTACCTCCCCCTTCCCCCTACTTATGACACAAGTCAAACCCAGAGGCATCCCAAACCATCAACCTCTTCTAGCTCGTCCCTTAATCCAGCACCGATCTTACCTCTAAACACAGAAAAATCTTCCGTGAATCCTGGTCATCCATATTTTTTTTAACTATGTATTTATTTGGCTATTCCAGGTTTTAGTTGCGGCATGTGAGACCTTTTAGTTGTGGCACATGAGATCTAGTTTCCTGACCAGGGATCGAACCTGAACTCCTTGCATTGGGAGTGTGGAATCTTAGCCACTGAGCCACCAGGGAAGTCCCCCTAGGCATCCATATTTAATGCATAGTAAAACAATCATTTACCACTAAGTTTTTGTTTTCTTCCAAGTTTAGCATTTAGAAAAAATACTTTATAATATAATTACACCAAACATTTTTTAAAACATCATCTAAAATAATACCTGAGGAAAATTCTTCAATTTGAGCAAGGTTCACTATCATAAACCTTAATTGGTATCATCATCTTTAATAATAAATATTTATTAAAGCCAAGACTGATGAAGGTACATCCATGATCTTTGGCTGCTGTTATTTTTGTTATGGAAATCCTCCCCCATTTAGTAAGATAGGATATCAGCACTAGTATCATAAATTAAGAGATATAATTATTAAGAGACCATGTCCCCAAAAAACAACTCCATGAGTATCAACAGAAAAATTTATATTAATAATGATTAATTTTAAATGACCTAAGTTAAAAATATAATAGTCATCACCTTCCCTATATACAGTAATAATTAATCAGAAAACATATTAGAAGAAAGGTAACAATTATAATAGCAACAAAATAGAACACCTAGAAGCAACCTTTTGAAAAGAAAGTGCGGGACTTGTATGATGAGGGAATTAAGCCTGAAGTAAATGGAGGGAAACTCAGTGTTCCTGGACAACAAAATTACATATTATAAAGATATCAATTTTCCTGTAATTAAATGTCAATTTTAAATGATTCTAAGGTCAACTTGGAAGAATAAATAGCTGAGAGCAGCTAACTCTTAAGTAAGTGGGATACTTGTTCTCTCAGATATGAACACGTTTCATGACTTCAGTAATTAAAACAGTATGGTACCAGTGTCCAACACAGAGAAATGGCAGTCAGGTCAGAAACAATGCCTCATTGCATAAAAATGTCGCACCTGCTCAGATGCCATCGCCAACTAAAGACTGCTCGGACATTTGTCAGTTTTTCATTTTCTGTGGGGAGAGAGTAGAAAAGAAATTCACATCCTCTCCTTCCATCCAGCATTAAATAAATTCAGGCAAATGAAAGAATTGATTATTTAAATTAAGTAATAAGGAAAATAAGGAAATAGAAAAGTGTTAGTCGCTCATGTCTGACTCTGCGACCCTACGGACTGTAGCCCTCCAGGCTTCTCTGTCCTTGGGATTCTCCAGGCAAGAATACTGGAGTGGATTGCCGTTCCCTTCTCCAGGGGATCTCCCCAACCCAGGGATCGAATCCAAGTCTCCTACATTGCAGGCAGATTCTTTACTGTCTAAAAAGGGGCTGTTAATTATCTGCATGAAGGGCGATTTCTAAAAGTAATGGAAAATATATGTTCGATTTGTTTACATACATGTAGTTTGACTATACATAAATTAAAGATAATGTCCATCCAGAAATGCCCCAGGCTAAATTAAAGACCAAAAACCAATTCTGCTGTAGAAACACCTTGCACTGAGTTACAATAAGGACTAAAGTTGTTGATCAAAAATACCGATTTCTGCAAGGCAACTTTTGAGAAAGGATGTGCTCAAGTCTGCCAGAGGTTGGGAGAATAGTGTTGATTTCACTGATACATGTCAGACCCAGTGCTTTTGGGAAGCCAAGCCTCGCTGTGGACAGATACCTGCAGTGTGTGATGATCAACTGGCCTGCATTTACCTACTGGGTAACTTGGAAGAGTCCCTCTGCCTCCCTGTGCTTTTTGCCTCCTGTGGAAAATGGCAAGTGTGGGATGCAGAATAATGCTCCCCCAAAATGTCCACAGCACCATCTCTAGAGCCTGTGGATATGCTATATTATGTGGCGAAGGAGAAGTAAGGTAGCAGGTAGAACTAAGATTACTAATAGGCTCACCTTAAAGTAGGGGGAAAACCTTGGATCATCCAGGTGCCCAATGTAATCATAATGGGTCCTCAGAAGTGGAAGAAGGGAGCTGAAGAGGAGCTCAGAGATGTGTGATATGAGGATTCCACTGCCCATTGCTGGCTTTGAAGATGGAGGAAGGGGCCACAAGCCAAGGAATGTGGATATCCTATCAGTTCAGTTCAGTTCAGTTGCTCAGACATGTCGGATTCTGCAACTCTATGGACTGCAGCACGCCAGGCCTCCCTGTCCATCACCAACTCCAGAGCTTGTTCAAACTCGTGTCCGTCGAGTTGGTGGTGCCATCCAACCATCTCATCCTCTGTTGTCCCCTTCTCCTCCCACCTTCAATCTTTCCCAGCATCAGGGTCTTTTCAAATGAGTCAGTTCTTCGCATCAGGTGGCCAAAGTATTGAAGTTTCAGCTTCAGCATCAGTCCTTCCAATGAACAGTAAAGACTAATTTCCTTTAGGATGGACTGGTTGAATCTCCTTGCAGCCCAAGGGACTCTCAAGAGTCCTCTCCAACATCACATTTCAAAAGCATAAGTTCTTCGGTGTTCTGCTTTCTTTATGGTCCAACTCCCACATGTATACATGACTACTGGAGAAACCATAGCTTTGACTAGACGGACCTTTGTTGGCAAAGTAATATCTCTGCTTTTTAATATGATGTCTAAGTTGGTCATAAATTTTCTTCCAAGGAGCTAGCGTCTTTTAATTTCATGGCTGCAGTCACCATCGGCAGTGATTTTGGAGCCCCCCAAAATAAAGTCTGTCACTGTTTCCATTGTTTCCCCATCTATTTGCCATTAAGTAATGGTATTGGATGCCATGATCTTAGTTTTCTGAATGTGGAGTTTTAAGCCAGCTTTTTCACTCTCCCCTTTCACTTTCATCAACACGCTCTTTAGTTCCTCTTCTCTTTCTTTCATAAGGGTGGTGTCATCTGCGTATCTAAAGTTATTGACATTTCTCCCAGCCATCTTGATTCCAGCTTGTGCTTCATCCAGCCTGGCATTTCACATGATGTACTCTGCATATAAGTTAAATAAGCAGGGTGACAATATACAGCCTTGATGTACAACTTTTCCAATTTGGAACCAGTCCATTGTTCCATGTCTTGTTCTATCTGTTGTTTTTTGACATGCATATAGATTTCTTAAGAGGCAGGTCAGGTGGTCTGGTATTCCCATCTCTTGAAGAATTTTCCACAGTTTATTTTGATCCACACAGTCAAAGGCTAGGGTCAAAATTAGGGTTAGGGATAGGGTTAGTCAATAAAGCAATCAATAAAGCAGAAGTAGATGTTTTTCTGGAATTCTCTTGCTTTTTCTGTGATCCAGTGGATGTTGGCAATTTGATCTCTGGTTCCTCTGCCTGGATTTAGAAAAGGACATCCTATATAAGAAGGAAAAAAGGGCATGGGAATGGACTATCCTCTAGGGCTTCCAGGGCACCAAAGTGACTGTGGTCGGTGACTGCAGCCATGAAATTAAAAGACACTTGCTCCTTCTAAGGGAAATTCTGAGAGACCTAGACAGCATATTGAAAGGCAGAGACATCACTTTGCTGACAAAGATGTATATAGTCGAAGCTCTGATTTTACTAATAGTTAGGTACAGATGTGAGAGTTGGACCATAACGAAAGCTGAGTGCCAATGAATTGATGCTTTTGAATTGTAGTGTTAGAGAAGACTCTTGAGAGTCCCTTGGACTGCAAGGAAATCAAACCAGTCCATCCTAAAGGAAATCAGTCCTGAATATTCATTGGAAGGCCTGATGCTGAAGCTGAAACTCCAATACTTTGGCCACCTGATGTGAAGAGCTGATTCACTGGAAAAGATCCTGATGCTGGGAAAGATTGAAGGCAAAAGGAGAAGAGGGCCACAGTGGATGAAATGGTTAGACAGCATCACCAACTCAGTGTGTATGACTCGAGCAAACTCCAAGAGATAGTGAAGGACAGGGGAGCCTGGCATGCTGTAATCCATGGAGTCTGAAAGTTGGACACAATGGAGCAACTGAACAGCAACAATGACAAGGGCTCCCAGACAGGGATGCAGCCCTACCAACACCTGGCTATTCACTGAGGGACACCCATGTGACACTTCTGACCTCCAGAAGTGTAAGATAACACATTTGCCTTGTTTTTAGCCCACAACTTTGAGGTGCTTGTTATAGCACCAATAGGAAACCAATGCAACAAATAACATATGCATGCTTATTCAATTCAGTGGTGTCTGACTTTTTGTGATCCCACGTACTGTAGGCCCTCAGGCTCCCCTGACCGTGGGATTCTCCAGGCAAGAATACTGGAGTGGGTTGCCATGCTTTCCTCCACGGGGTATTCCCAGCCCAGGGATCGAACCCACGTCTCATGTCTCCTGCATTGGCAAGTGGATTCTTTACCACTTGCACCACCTGGGAAGCCTGCAACAAATAATACTTCAATGGATGATTAAGATATTTTCAATGAAAGCACCTATGTGAAATGCTAGTATGGTGATTGGCATCCAGGTGCTCAACTGAAAGCACTGGTTGCCTTAACAGAGCAGCTGTAATGAGGCTCAGTAACCAGATTTCCTGAGGAGTCTTGACTCCTTGACTTATAATTGTGAAGTGTTTTTTTTTTTTTTTCCTTACAATCCCACATAGCAACCATGCTACTCTAGCCTTTGTAGTAGTTGCTTTGACAGCATCTTGGCAAGATTCCCTACATTTGCAGTCACTTTCAGTTATTAGAATAGACTCATTTCAGGTATTTAGGCTCAGTCCTATTCATTAAAAAAAAAAAAAAAAGAATCCCATCTCCATCTCACGTCTGGTTCTCTTTCCCCTGCCCCGCTCCACGGCGTAGGCTGACTTGTCTGTAGCCTCAGCTCCTCGTGACGGGAGTGGGAAGTTTCAATGATCAGCTCTTGGCAAAGCACTCCTCTTTCCTCTACCATTATAGCTCCTCTCCCCCTTCAGTGCATTAGGGCAGGGAGAACGTAGAGAAAAGGGAGTCCTCTCCTAACTGAACTGGGCGGGTTACATCCTCTCCTTGGCTGATCTAATCTAACCCATTGTCTCAGGCTCCTTGAAGGATGGCCGAGGCTCCTTGAAGGATGGCTGTGACTCCAGCAGGCTCCCCCAGCAAGAGCAGAGCTTATGACCCTGCGGTACCCCCCTAAGCCCTTGGATTTCATGTTGTTTTTCTGTGAGGTCAGGGTTTCCCTGGTGGCTCAGACGGTAAAGCGTCTACCTGCAATGCAGGAGACCCGGGTTCGATTCCTGGCTCCAGAAGATCCCCTGGAGGAGGAAATGGCAACCCACTCCGGTATTCTTGCCTGGAAAATGCCATGGATGGAGGAGCCTAGTAGGCTATAGTCCATGGGGTCGCAAAGAGTTGGACAGGACTGAGCGACTTCACTTTTTTGTGAGGAGTTGGACTGTGTTCCCCATCAGCCACCCCTAGGCTAACACTCGGGCTAGTGGGCGCCTGCCACATCCATTGTCTAACCCCCGTAGGAACTAAGAACTGGAAAGGGGGACCTGAATGGGGAACCTCCAGCCTAGTCTTTTTCGACCACATCGTGAGTTCGTGAGTCTCCAGGGCTCCTTTGTCAGTAGCCTGGGGGCCACTAACGAACTGCCTACACAGCATTCATCCAGGGAACAAGATGCCAGCCTTTGCTTTATGCAGGGCCTGCTGTTCTTTTATAGTAATCCCCCTGGGGCTGTTTTAATTAATTTGTGTATTTTTATTTTTTCTCCAAAGAAAAACTGCTTTTTAAAAAATTTTATCAATTTTTTTTATTGAAGTATGGCTGATTTACAAGTTGTGTTCATTTCTGCTGTACAGCCAAGTGATTTGGTTATACTTCTACATATATTCTTTTTAAATGTTCTTTTCCATTGTGGTTTATCACAGGATATTGGATATCATTCTCTGTGCTATGCAGTAGGACCTTGTTGTTATCCATTCTCTCTCTCTCTCTCTCTATACATATATATATATATATATATATATATATATACATACATATATAAAAGTTTACATCTGCTAACCCCAGCCTCCCACTCCATCCCTTCCCTACTCCTCTGCCTCTTGGTAACCATCAGTCTGTTCTTGCCCGTGGTTCTGTTTCTGTTCCATAGATAGGTTCATTTGTGATATATTTTCGATTCCACATATAAGTGATATCCTGTGGCATTTGTCTTTGTCTTTCTGACTTACTTCACTTGATATAATCATTTCCAGTTGCATCCATGTAGGCTGCAAATGGCATTATTTCGTTCTTTTTTATAGAGCCACCCACTTTGATGGTAAGGAGGGGAGGCATGGCAAGAAAAGGGATCAGGCTATCTCAGCTACCCGGGAGACCATGGTTGGATGCAGGACTCATTCTTGGATTAGCACCTTCTCATAAACCCCCCTTAGCATATGGCTGACCCCAACTGCCAGCAGCTCTCTGAAGCTAGAATGAGAAGTGCTTAGCACCTCTAATTCCCAGTTTGGGCCTTGGGCCACAATTCCAGGACACCAGGAAAAAGTTGTCACTGGCTAGAAGCTTCATTGACTTAGAAGAAGTACCAGAAAGATTTATTAATGTATTCACATGATAAAACTCCAGCACTTCTATGCCAGCCCCACTTCCAGCTGACCATTGCCAGGACCTGCTGGGTCCCCCATGCCTTCACAGAGACTCAGGATGAGTGAGACCCAAGCAGCAAAGGCCGTAAAGGACTATTTTGTCCAAAACCTACTGTTCCTGGCCTACCCCAGCAGCTCCACCCTCATTCCGACAACACTGCCTCCAAACAGCTTCAATGATCAGAATGCAAACCCAGGGCTGCACATCTCCAGACTTGGCTCCCTTCTACTGCACCACTGCTGTGCGGCTGCCTTGGGGTTACTGGAGGAGCTTAAAGGAGCACCCCTTAAACACTCATATATATCACACATCAGACAAAACTGTAATTGCTTCCAGGGCTTCTTCAGTTATTCATTCTTTCAATGGGGCACCTATCTTATACCCTGCTCTGTGCCTTGAGGGACACAAAGATGGAAATGACCATTTCCCCCTGGAAACAGACAACCTGCCTGTAAAATAAGATACAATAGGATAGGAACCTGTAGAAAAGTATAAATAAAAGGTTAAGAAAGCATACATCCAGGATAGAGATTCTTTTTTTTTTTTTTTTAATATTTTTAAACATTTATTTGGCTGTGCTGGGTCTTAGTTGCTGCATATGATATCATTTAGCTGTGGCATGTGAGATCTAGTTCCCTGACCAGGGATTGAACCTGGGCCCCCTGCATTGGGAATGTGGAGGCTTAACCACTGGACCATCAGGGAAGTCCTCCAGGATAGAGATTCTAATCTGAATCAGCAAAGGCACAAGAGTGTGAGCTGAGGACAGCCTTACATCATCTCTCTCTCTCTCTCTCTCTCTCTGTATTTGTCTGGGACTAGTACTGTGTCTGACACATATTGGATACCTAACATTTGTTAAGTTAACTTATCATTGGAGGCATATGGAGAATTTGAAGAAAAAAAAAAAAAAGATAATAATTCAACATGTCTGAGTTCCAGCAGAGAGAGGAGACTGTTAAGAGAGATCCGGTACCCCATTTCAAAGGCTTTTGGATGCCGTGCGTGGGAGTCAGCCCTGTTTCCTCTGGGCAAGAAGGGCAGAAAAGATGTTCAAGAGATACGAGAAGCTGTGAAATGTGTGGCTTTGAAAATACTGCCCTTGGGTAGTGGTTAAAGGCAAGAGGTGTGGCAAAGGAGCTCTGATCGAGGGAAAGAGATTTGTGAGGACTGCAGTCATCTGACTCTTCAAACGTGGGTTTCAGTTTGTTGGAACATCTTTTAAATGGTGCTGTCAATCGAAAAAAAAAACACAGCATAAGAGATGTGAGTTATGTTTTATTCAGGGTCTTACCAAGGACTGTAACTCAGGAGAATCTCTCAGTGGCTCTGAAAAATTGCTCCAAAGACACAGGGGACGAGCCAGTATATGTATGAGTCATTGTGGTTAGGAAATCCATATGGTCAAATGTACATCTTGATAAAAGATGACTGCTAATCACAAAGAACATATATATCAAGTTAATGATTTTAATGCTTTTTGAATATGTTGTCCTTCATTATCTGCTGGAGTTTGCTCAAACTCATGTCCATTGAGTTGGTGATGCCATCCAACCATCTCATCCTCTGTCATCCCCTTCTCCTTCTGCCCTCAATCTTTCCCAGCATCAGGGTCTTTTCCAATGAGTCAGCTCTTCGCATCAGGTGGCCAAAGTATTGGAGCTTCAGCATCAGTCCTTCCAATGAATATTCAGGAAGATGCAAGAATCTGGGGTCATTGAAATTCTTTCTGAGATATACATCAAACTAGCTATGGGGCCTTTTCCCAATGGACAGAGTCCAGTCCTGTTTTTTCCATCCTCAATTCCCCTCGGGAACACTGTCCCTGGGTTGTGACTTTACCCTTTGTATAACTGGGTGATGAGTGACACTCTGTTCATTTTTTCTTCACAGTTTTAAAAGAGAAACTCAGTCCTCGAGCCCCGGAACAAGGTAGCCACTTCTGGGTATGAGGGAGGTTGCCCCATAATATCCGAGGTCCTTGAGTTTGGAAGGTCAGGGATGGCCCTTGGACCCTGGCAGGTGGACCCTGCGCAGGGTACGAAGTTTGGCCTCCTGCCTGGTCTGTGGCCCCATCGGGGTCTTGAGGGGCCAGGGCTCAGGAGCCGGCTCTCTGCCCACTGCCCCCCAGGCGCTGGAGGACACAGCCCCCGACTTGCATCCTCATTCTCTCCTCTGTGCCACCTGTTCAGATTCTGCCTCCCCCACACTCACAGAGCATTGGCTCTTTCTTGTCTGAACTTCAGATCTCCCGGCTCCTGAATCTCTGCCTTCCACATGGGGCTTAGCGCCAAAGCCCCATTCTTCTCCAGTCATGCATTTCTCTTGGGTGTCCGCCCACCTGGCCCCTCTCCCAGGCACCCAGCCTAGGGATCCAGAGCTGCCCCCTCCTCAGTCTCCTCCCTCCCTTAGGCTGGGTTTTCAGGCTGTTATTAGGTCTCTTGATGATCACGATGATTTAATGAAAGGCTTAGAGCCAGGCAGATCTAGAATCCAATCCCAGAGCCTCAGCTGCCAGGCCTTGGGCAGGTCACCAAAACCTCCTCTCTATCCCCGTTATATGGGGCAGCTTCATCCACTTCCAGGGTCACTGAGAAGATGTGGTGAGATGCTTACATAAAATACCTACCCTAGGAGGTGGGCCAGAATTAGCACCACTTCACTTGGCTCAGAAAAGGCCTTTTGAGCCACCCCTACTGAGATCTAGGCTAGGGCAGTTCTCCAGAAAAAGATATATTTATTCCCAGGGCAGGATTTTCTAAATGCCTTCCCTGTGTATTCACCTCCGAGTCCAACAGAATTGACTTACCTGGCAGTGGGTTTAAGCTACCCTTGGGAATGCCAGCCCAGAGTCCTCCTGGGCTGGGGGACTCATTTCAAGAACTCAGTGCCTCCCCTCCACTCTTCAATGCCTGGGGAGCTGGCTGTTCACACTCCAAGAGCCCAATCGGTTGGGCAGACATCAATCAGCACATGGACGCTCTTAGTTCTTGGATAGGAAGACTCAGAGATGCCAGCTCCCCGTGAATGAATGGAGCAGCTCAGAGCAACCTCAGTCAAAATCCCATTAGGTTTGCTTTGTTGAGTTGTTTTTGAACTTGACCTAATTATTTTGAAGTTCCTCTTGACGAACATATTTTCAAAATAATCCAAAAGAGAGGAATAAAAGGAATGCTTATCGTGTATTCAGTTCAGTTCAGTCACTCAGTGGTGTCTGACTCTTTGTGACCCTGTGAACCACAGCACACCAGGCCTCCCTGTCCATCACCAACTCCCGGAGTCCACCCAAACCCATGTCCATCGAGTCGATGATGCCATCCAACCATCTCATCCTCTGTCATCCCCTTCTCCTCCTGCTCTCAATCTTTCCCAGCATCTTTCCCAGGGTTTTTTCCAATGAGTCAGCTCTTTGCATCAGATGGCCAAAGTATTGGAGTTTCAGCTTCAACATCAGTCCTTCCAATGAACACCCAGGACTGATATCCTTTAGGATGGACTGGCTGGATATCCTTGTAGTCCAGGGGACTCTCAAAAGTCTTCTCCAACACCACAGTTCAAAAGCATCAATTCTGCACTCAGCTTTCTTTATAGTCCAACTCTCACATCCATATATAACCACTGGAAAAACCATAGCCTTGACTAGACGGAACTTTGTTGGCAAAGTAATGTCTCTGCTTTTTAATATGCTTTCTAGGTTAGTCATAACTTTTCTTCCAAGGAGTAAGCGTCTTTTAATTTCATGGCTGCAATCACCATCTGCAGTGATTTTGGAGCCCAGAAAAATAAAGTCAGCCACTTTTTCCACTGGTTCCCCGTCTATCTGCCATGAAGTGATGGGACCAGATGCCATGATCTTAGTTTTCTGAATATTGAGCTTTAAGCCAACTTTTTCACTCTCCTTTTTCAGTTTCATCAAGAGGCTCTTTAGTTCTTCTTCACTTTCTCCATATTAAAATGTATTATAATCTTGCAGTAATTCAAGCAGCAAGCTATTAACAGAGGAATAGACTGCCTGACAGGCAAAGAAACAGAATAGCAAGTGCAAGCATAGGCCCCAAGATATGGGGAAAATGTAGCATTTCAAACAGCCAAGGAATAAATGGACTCTTCATTAAATCATATAAAGTTTGTCTCTTCATCATATTCACACAATACATGGGACTGCTCAAGGGTAAATGAGAGAGAGAGTGAGAGAGAATTAGAAGAAAATATGAAGGAATATTTTGAATCTCAGTGTGAGGAAGCCTTTTCAAAGTATGACCCCCAAACCAGAAGACATTTAGAGGAATACTTATGGATTTGACTACCAAAAAATTTAAATGTCTGCATAGAAAAAAAAAAAAAGAAAATTATAATCAAGTTTATTTATGATTTCCCAAAGGAAATACAAAAAATATTTAAGCTGACCAGGAATCGGAGAAATGCACAAATGCTTAGATAATAAAGTGATATCCTTTTCCTTCTACCAGAAGAGAAGAGATGAAGGAGAATGTTCATACCCAATGTGACAAAGATGGAAGATAAATTAATGCTGGTTAACTATTGGAGTGTCATTTGGCATATGTGCCAAAATTAAAATGTGTGTACTCTTTATACCAGCCATCTATTTTAGGAGGTAACCAGATCAACCAGGGGCTCCCAGGTGGCTCAATGGTAAAGAACCCGCCTGGCAGTGCAGGAGCTGCGGGACACATGGGTTTGATCCCTGGGTCGGGAAGATCCCCTGGAGGAGGAAATGGCAACTCCCTCCAGTATTCTTGCCTGGGAAATCCCACAGACAAAGGAGCCTGGCGGGTTACAGTCCTTGGGTTCACAGTGAGTTCGACACAACTGAGCACACACACGGACCATATAGATCAATTTTATGAATAGAAAAATAATTCACTAAGGTTTTGATGACCCTGATGTGTTAAACAATTACCCAAGAGTTAAGGAGCTTCCCTGGTGACTCAGTGGTAAAGAATCCACCTGCCAGCGCAGGAGCCGAAGGAAACACAGGTTTGATCCCTAGATCAGGAAGATCCACTGGAGAAGGAAATGGCAACCCACTCCAGTATTCTTGTCTGGGAAAACCATGGACAGAGGAGCCTGGCCGGCAACAGTCCATGGGGTCACCAAAGAATCAGACACAACTTAGCAATGGAGCATGCCAAGAGTGAAGACTTGATTAAAAAAATTATAAAACATTTTGACGATGAAAAAGAGGGTCATGCTTTTAAAGCCAGTGGCATGAAAAGATTTTCATGGTATATCACTAAATAAATAAACCTTGTTAGAAAGTGCAAATATACTTGTGTGTGCAGGTGCTGTGTGTGCAAACTGTACACAGGCATATACATAGGCAATGGCTAGAATAAAGTAAAAGCTTTCTGTGTGCCTGATTCACTTCCATATCTCCAACACATGAAACATTGTAGTGTTCACTAAATATTTGCTGAATCCGTGAACTATTCCTAATGGCTCTCTCTAAGCAGCAGAGTTTTGGGTAGTTAGTCCTTAATGACTATGTTTTAATTTTTTTCTTTATAAAGGTGTTTTATCTTTATGTTCAGTTCAGTCACTCAGTCATATCCGACTCTGCGACCCCATGGACTGCAGCATGCCAGGCCTTTATCTTTACAGTCAGAAAACTTGCTATTTTCATTAAAATGAAAATAGAAATGCTTCTTTAAAATCAACAAGTCTCCTTCAGTTAGACATTGAGTAGATCACTCTATGGAGAAGAATTCTAAAAGAAATGTGGAATGGAGCATGTGAAAAATTTGTCTTGGCACACATCATATAAAGTTACAGCAGAACTGTATACGACAGATCTGGTGGAGGGCTTCACCCATTAAATTGATGAAGAACTAGAGATTGAATATCCACTGTATTCTAGGTGCTAGAGATACATAAATGAGTCAGGCACAGTCCTTCTCTCGAGGACCTCATGGTAGAGTTGGAGGCAGGCACATAACAGGTCAGGACAGTGATGAGTGGTGAGTGTCCTATACACAGTGATACAGGCTGGGCTCCATCACTCCTCAGAGAGGAAGCTTAGGAGGGGAGAGTGTGGGCTTTGGGCTTGAAAGGGAAAGATGATCGGGGAAGACAGCTCAGAGGAGGTGACCCTTGAGATGCCTGGCATAGGCCTAATGGGAAGTAGCCAGGAGTGAGAGAGAAAAAGGATATTCCTTGCAGAGAGAGAGAGAGAAGTTTGAAAGAACACTTTGGGAGGATTTCCATTGGATCATACAGGCATGGAGTGCCCAGGGGGTGGCCTGGGAAATGAGACCAGGAAGATGGCTGGACCCAGGTCCCAAAGGGTGACTTTGTTCCTGGGGCTGTGGGATCCTGTGGTGGTGAGAACATCAAAGAGCTTTCAGTAGAAATGTGAAAAGGTTAGATTTACTTATGTACTAGTTCATTCCAACAGCAGTGTGGAGGTGAGACCCAGGGTCCGGTCATGGATGTGAGACCAGGACAGCGGCTCAGGACCGCGTGTTCAGAAGGGCCTGCCCTTGCTTTAATGTTCCTGTCACCATCTTGAAATCCTTAATCACTCTTGAATAAGGGAGCTGCATTTTCATTTTACTCATGCGTGCGTGCTCAGTTGCTTCAGTTCAGTTCAGTCGCTCAGTCGTATCCGACTCTTTGCGACCCCATGAATCGCAGCACACCAGCCCTCCCTGTCCATCACCAACTCCCGGAGTTCACTCAGATTCACGTCCATCGAGTCAGTGATGCCATCCAGCCATCGCATCCTCTGTCGTCCCCTTCTCCTCCTGCCCCCAATCCCTCCCAGCATCAGAGTCTTTTCCAGTGAGTCAACTCTTTGCATGAGGTGGCCAAAGTACTGGAGCTTCAGCTTTAGCATCATTCCTTCCAAAGAAATCCCAGGGCTGATCTCCTTCAGAATGGACTGGTTGGATCTCCTTGCAGTCCGAGGGACTCTCAAGAGTCTCCTCCAACACCACAGTTCAAAAGCATCAATTCTTAGGCGCTCAGCCTTCTTCACAGTCCAACTCTCACATCCATACATGACTACTGGAAAAACCATAGCCTTGACTAGGCGGACCTTAGTCAGCAAAGTAATGTCTCTGCTTTTGAATATGCTATCTAGGTTGGTCATAACTTTTCTTCCAAGGAGCTCAGTTGCTTAGTCATGTCTGATTCTCTGAGACTCCATGGACTGTAGCCCACCAGACTCCTCTGTCTGTGGGATTACCCAGGCAAGAAAACCGGAGTGTGTTGCCATTTCCTCCTTCCTGACCCAGGGGTC
The DNA here is from genome assembly GCF_014754425.2 of Oryx dammah. NCBI lineage: Eukaryota > Metazoa > Chordata > Mammalia > Artiodactyla > Bovidae > Oryx > Oryx dammah. Next base: position 80,188,018 of record NW_024070209.1, on the reverse strand, counting down.
GAACCTGCATCTCCCATGTATCTCCGGGATTGCAGGCAATTTATTTACTGGGCCCAAAAATTATGTATAAGGTCCTGCCAAGACTAGAGGCAGGCTTCATGTTTCAGTGGATCATAGTGGGAGGCCATCCTGGCTTCTGTCTCTCCCTCTCTCGGCCATTGTATTTAAAGGTCTTGTCAACACATTTACAAGACAGCAGTGACAAATCAGGGGGCTATGAGTGGGCTTACCCAGGACTGTGAAGATGCCCTGCAATGCAGAAGTAAGAAACCTGAGTCCAAGGTTCACTGGCTGTGGCCCCTTCTCCTGTCCTGCCAACCTCATTTCTCCTCTCTGTGGAAATTGGGATCAGCCCAGCAAGAATGGGCTCCCAAATAACTGCAGATGGTGACCGTAGCCATGAAATTAAAAGATGCTTGCTCCTTGGAAGAAAAGCTATGACCAACCTAGACAGCACAGTAAAAAGCAGAAACATTACTTTGCCAACAAAGGTCTGTCTAGTCAAAGCAATGGTTTTTCCAGTAATCATGTACGGATGTGAGAGTCAGACTATAAAGAAAGCTAAGCACAGAAGAATTGATGCTTTTGAACTGTGGTGTTGGAGAAGACTCTTGAGAGTCTCTTAGACTGCAAGGAGATCCAACCAGTCCATCCTAAAGGAAATCAGTCCTGAATATTCATTGGAAGGACTGATTGCTGAAGCTGAAACTCCAATCCTTTGGCCCCCTGATGAGAAGAACTGACTCATTTGAAAAGACCCTGATGCTGGGGAAGATTGAAGGCTAGAGAAGAAGGGGAGGACAGAGGATGAGATGGTTGGATGCCATCACTGACTTGATGGACATAAGTTTAAGTAAATTCCAGGAGTTGGTTATGGACAGGGAGGCCTGATGTGCTGCAGTCCATGGGGTCACAAAGAGTCGGACACAACTGAGCGACTGAACTGAACTGACAGCAAGAATGAGGTTCACAGCTGGTGCTGAAAGAGAGGGGGGAAGACAGGTATTTTTGTATATTTTTTTTCCTCCCCGAGGAGCACAGCTACCTGCTTTAGGTCATTTAGCTGCACCCGCCCCACCCCCATCCTGCCCTCTGCGTTCCTGCCGCACCCATGCTGTGTTGCAGTCCTGCTGCAGGGAACTGGTCCCAAAGCCAGTGCTGGCTGCCAGCTGGACCTGAGTGCCTGGGAAGCTCACTGCTACCCACTCCCTTAAACACACACACACGAACACACACACACACTCATGCCCATGGCTCCGGGCACATCAGGGTTTGTTTTTTGTCACCTTGAGGGTTCCTTCCACACCTCTCAGCGTGCACTAGCTGCTTAGCAACACACCCTTGGGCTGAACTGGGAATTAAATGGTTCTCTAGCTGCTGTAACCGCAGGTGCCCCATGGAGAAGGAGGGTACCTGGGAGGGACTCGAGCTGAGGACAAGGCCGTGAGGAGGACAGCAGAGACAGGACAACTGAGGCACTGGTGCTGAGCCGCGGCTCTCAGGGGCCTGCTGGAATGATGGTCCAGAAAACAGAATCCTGACAGAAAGCCGTGGGCAGTGGGGAAGCAGCTCAGATGTTGATAACAGGCGGCAGGCAAAATGTACAAATTCATAAATATATACTGAAGGGATTTGCCTTGGCAGGATGACCCGGGTTCAGGTCATTAGTCCTCCACACTGGTTCGTGGTTCTTGCCTTTGGTGGCTGACTGACCGCTCGGTCATGTCCAACTCCTGTGACCCCATGGACTTCATTCCATGGCTCCTCTGTCCATGGAATTTTCCAAGCAAGAACACTGGAGTGGGATGCCGTTTCTTCCTGCAAAGGATCTTCCCTACCCAGGGACCGAACCTGCACCTCCTGCCCTCGGCAGATGGGTTCTATACCATTGCACCACCTGGAAAGCTCTTGCCTTTGGTGCTTAAAGTCAAAATTCTCTCCCCTAAGAGTCCTGCCTCTGGTATAGCAGCGGGGGCGGGGGGGTGGGGGGGCTCTGCAGGTAGCTTTCCCAGGTTCTTACCTCCATTCTGCCATCTCCTGTGTGACCTTAAGAAAATTGCTTAACTTCTCTGTGCCTCAGATTTCTCATCTGTGGGCACTACCTCATAGGACCGTTATGAGAATTAAGTTAAAGCAGTTTATTGTTCAGTCATTCAGTGGTGTCTGACTCTCTGTGACCCCATGGACTGCAGCACACCAGGCTTCCCCATCTGCTGTCTGCAAGTTTGCTCACACTCATGTCCATTGAGTCAGTGATACCATCCAACCATCTCACTTTTGGTCACCCCTGCTCTCAATCTTTCCCAACATTAGGGTCTTTTCCAATGAGTCAGGTCTTCATAGGTAAAAGGACCTAAACTGAGGTCCAGCTCACAGAGGTGGATAAACCTATGATCAATTACACTTCTCTGGGATAAAAATGGTTTGTGGTTAGAGATGGCACAAACTGTAGTATAGAGTCTGAAACACAGGCATGCATGATCTTGAGGGCAGGAGGAAGAGGTGTAAGCTACCTTTTATTTATTTTCTTTACTGTCTTCCATGTACCTGACATGGTCCAAAACGCTTTACATAAGCTAGTGCATTAACCACTCCCGGGACTGGTCTTTTCACACCTGAAACTGAGGCTCAGAACAAAGTGCCCTCCTCAAGGTCACAGCCACTTCGGAGGTGGACTGGGGTTTGATGTGGTCCCTGTGGCTTTAGAGCGTCACTCTGAGGGACTCTGACAGCTGTGCTGTCTCCCCTGTTACTTCTCTGAGAAGAAAAACAAACACTGGTCTCTCTCAGAGGGTCAGGATTTGTTGCTGGAGACAGCGCCTCCCCAGAGTGACAGCTTAAAACATTGCCAATTCAGTGGCTTTGCACCATGGCCCTCCTTGTGCACGCAGCCAGAATGGGGAAATGCCAGCCAGGGTTTTGAGGAAATGGGGGCTGTGACCAAGGTGAGAAGGCATTAGACACTGGATCTGGAATAAACGCCACCCATCAGCAAGAGGCCCAGACCAGCTGGCGAAGAAGCCTGCGGTGTCCGACGGTGGGAAGGAAAACCAGTGACTGGGGTTGAGAGAGCACAACTTTCCTTGTTAACACACACACCCCTGCTTCCCTGACCAAGTGGACGCTTCTGCTATAACATATACATCGTCACAAAGTTCATTTAAAGCAGTAGCCTATATTTCTAGAATCTAAGTAATTAAAACACATTCTAGGTCTTCCCTGGTGACTAAGTGGTAAAAAAAATATCTGCCTGCCAATGCAGGAGACATGGGTTTGATCCCTGAGTCAGGAAGTTCCCCTAGAGAAGAAAATGGCAACCTGCTCAGGTATTCCAGATTGGAGAATTCCATGGATAGAGGAGTCTGGTGGACTGCAGTGCATAGAGCTACAAAGAGCTGGTGGACAGGACTGAGCAACTAAACAACAACCCCATTTATAAGCAGAGAAGCTGAGGTTCTGAGAGCAGAAATGACTCTGGCGCTCCACGATCATCTGTAGACCCTCCGCCTGGCCCCCAGCCCCCATTCCCATGCCCCCTCCTAAGGCTGCTGGTGGGTGTTTTCAGAGCCTCCTGCCCCATGTGGACTCCCCTCCTCTAGAGGAAGGCCTGCAAGGCTCTTTTTGGGAGGTTCTGTATCTTTATTCATGAGCCTGGGGGTGGGGGGCAGGAGAGGAGCCAGGAGCCTTGTAAATCTGCTCTCTGCTTTCCCTGCTGAGAGATAAATATGGAAATGTGAGAGGAGAACTTCCCCTCAGGAGTCTGAACTGCCACCTCATCTAATGCCTAAGCACCTTGGGCCAGAGGAGGTAGCTTCTGGCTCTTTAAGGCTGAATGGCTCAGTGTCCTTAACCCCAGCTCAGCGCCCCCTCCAGCCTCCCCCCAACCCCCAGACAGGATCACCCAGGCAGACTGATGCAGTTGAAGCAGCTCATTCACAGGTGCCGGTGCCATCCCACATCACCACTGCTGCACCCTCCCCCCCAGTACCCCCTGCGGGCCCTACCCCCAGCCACCCCTAACACCTCCACCCCCGCCAACCTCCACCAGCAATGCTGAGCAGTTAAGTCAAGAAGCCTTGGCTCTGGCCAAAGCCCACGATCCTATGCAATCTCTGAGCGACCAAGCCCATCAGGAGCTTCGGAAGTTCTGCTGACCTCACCCTCCAGGCTTCGCTGCTTCTCTACCAGACTAGAATGGACGCAGATGTCCTCCTGTTGGTATGTGGTGAGAGTGAGAGGCAGAATTGGGATTTTGCCCTTTCTGGTGTCTGTGTTCCTATGTGTTAGATCAGAGGCAAGTAGCTTGGTAAAAGAGTAGCCTGTAGAGTGAAACAAGTTCAATTCTGCCAGTAACTAGGTGTGTGATCTTGGGCAAAGTAACATAATACCCCCTTTGCCTCTGCTGACTCGTCTCTGTAATGGGTTGGGAGTGGTACCTCTGTTAGAGGGTTGTTAGAGGATTCCATGGGGAAACACTGGCAGTGTGCTGAAACACTCCTGGCACGTAGGAAGTGCTATAAAAGTGTTGTTAATTAAATCAGCATCTTTCGTCAAGTATAATGTTGTCAATTATGCAGATTTACAATTACAGGGGTTGATAGACCCTCTTGGGCTGATGGAGAATCAACCCCCTCATTCTACACGAGAGGAAACAAGCCCAATTGCTCAGACCCTTCCTCAACATCAATAAATGTCACCTTCATAACTTGGACTCCGCCCCTTGTCTGCGATGGGGTCACACACTGCAGGAGATAGTTAGAGAGTGAAACCTCAGCTGTCTGGCACCCTAGAACCCCAGTGGCTCCTGCCCTTTGGCCTCATCAGGGTGGGAGGATTCTATTGTGGCCCCTTACTGGCAGACTCTTCAGAGATTTCCCCTGCACCCTGAGATCTAATCTCTAAATGGATCCTTCTAGACAACCGAATCAAGAATCAGATGGCCTTTACTGGGGTGACTCCCCATGGAGAGGAGGATCAAGGAGTCCGGGTTGGGAGGAGAAGCTGCAGAGGCAGATTCCATCCCAGGGAGCTTGGTCCAAAAGCTGGCTCTGCGGCAGGATGAGGGGTGGTGCGGTTCTGACGCCTCGGCTTGGCTGCTCTTCTGTGTGGGTTTTATGCTCCTGCTCTTTGTAACCTTGAGTCCTGACTCTTGGTGCCTCTTTGTGTATATTAGTCGCTCAGTCGTGTCCCATGCTTTGCGATTTCGTGGACAGTAGCCCACCAGGCTCCTCTGTCCATGGAGTTCTCCAGGCAAGGATACTGGAGTGGGTTGCCTTTCCCTTCTCCAGGGGAGCTTCCTAACCCAGGGATCGAACCTGGATCTCCTGCATTGCAAGCAGATTTTTCACCAACTGAGCCACCAAGCCCAGTTCCTCTTTTGGCCCTTCTCAAATAAAGCCTTCTCCTTCCCAGAGCAGGTTCTGGACTTCTGGTAAACCCAGGTTCTGGGTTCTGGTAAAAAGGAACCCCTCCTGGAATCAGCAGTCCAGCAAGATCTGGAAATAGGGATCTGGGGTTTTTCTGTAGCAGCAGGAATCTACTGCTATGGTCTGTTCTGGTTTTTTCATTCTTCCGCTCTCAGGCTGGGTTGGGAAGGTAGGATATATTGCTGCCCCAGGGGGTCAGGAAGAGCCTACACCTCTTAGAATTTCTCCTGTTGCAAGAATTCTTTGCCTCAACTCAAAATCTGGCCACAGTCTATGCTTTTCTGCATCCCTTTCGGCAGTTAGACTAGCACCTGGCACATCATGGGTGCACTTCAGTCCAGTTCAGTCCAGTTCAGTCCAGTTCAGTCCAGTTCAGTTCAGTTCAGTTCAGTCCAGTCGCTCAGTCGTGTCCGACTCTTTGTGACCCCATGAATCGCAGCACGCCAGGCCTCCCTGTCCATCACCAACTCCCGGAGTTCACTCAGACTCAGGTCCATCGAGTCGGTGATGCCATCCAGCCATCTCATCCTCTGTCGTCCCCTTCTCCTCTTGCCCCCAATCCCTCCCAGCATCACAGTCTTTTCCAATGAGTCAACTCTTCGCTTGAGGTGGCCAAAGTACTGGAGTTTCAGCTTTAGCATCACTCCTTCCATGAACACCCAGGACTGATCTCCTTTAGGATGGACTGGTTGGATCTCCTTGCAGTCCAAGGGACTCTCAAGAGTCTTCTCCAACACCACAGTTCAAAAGCATCAATTCTTCGGCGCTCCACTTTCTTCACAGTTCAACTCTCACATCCATACATGACCACAGGAAAAACCATAGCCTTGACTAGATGGACCTTTGTCGGCAAAGTAATGTCTCTGCTTTTGAATATGCTATCTAGGTTGGTCATGGGTGTACTTAGTAGACGATTATTGACTAATCATTCCATTTTTTCGACTCTAGTGTCCTCCTCCTTAAATCTCAAAGATCCCAGCCCAGCAGCCAATTCTCCCCCTGCCAAGTTTTCATATAAACAAAGACTTTGAAAAAGCTTTAAAAACACTTTGCCAAAGGTCCCACATTTAAGAAACCACAGAACTGATGCTCAATCCCAGACCCATCTGATCCTACCACCATGGCATACCACCCTTCCTCCTCCACGTGATCTGTTTCTCTCGTTCATTTCTTGGTCTGCAGTCAGACCTTTCTCTTATACCTCTGGTGGCAGAGATGGCATTACATCTGGAGCAATTGGTGGCTCCCCTCTGGAGGCTCAGATGGTAAAGAATCTGCCTGCAGTGCAGGAGACACTGGGTTCAGTCCCTGGGTCAGGAAGGTCTCCTGGAAAAGGGAATGGCAATGCACTCCAGTATTTTTGCCTGGAGAATCCCATGGACAGAGAATCCTGGCGGGCTACAGTCCATGGGGTCAAAAAAGAGTCAGACACGGCTTTCGCGTTCACTGGAACAATTTAGGTAAAAGTTATGGATATGTCAGCAATGATGGACAGTAAAAAATTGAGGGAGACATTTTAGAGTTGGGAGGGAGACTTTTCTTTCCAGGAAAGGGAGAAGACAGCTACTGAGGTGGTGGCCCTGTATATGTTCATTTCTTACAAATGAGTTCAACTGCTAGAGACAGAACTCCCCATCTCAGACAGTCGTTGTGGTCCCTTGTCGCCAGCTGTGCTGTACAGCTCTCTCTTCAGAGTTGCAGCCTTGGTGGCCTGTGACATTATATTAACAGAAGGTTTTAATTGAGATGCAGCCAGGCTGAGCATTCTCATCATGGTCACCATGACACTGAAATGAGGTGGGCCTAGGGTGAAATGGTCATCGATCTTGAAGAGACTACTTTATTCTAGGAGGAGTTCAGGAGGTGAAATAAATAAGCATTTTCAGACCCACTGCAAACTCTGCTGCTCTACCCACTTCAGTTGGAATAATTGAAAAGACTGTGAGATGAGGAATCCTTTCCAGCTTTCCCCCACACGACCAGCTTTCCACTGAGCATCTTCAAAGAGTCTTACCCCTTCCTTAGTTTCAGAGATGGGTTTCTTTTTAAATTGACAAAACTGTCTTCTTTCTAATACAGTAGACTGACTTAAATGGAAACATGACAATTTACTGTTGTGTAATTTACTATTGTTGACCCCCTATTTTGTAATAAATGCTAATAGTAGACTGCTTTATCCTGGTGGTTCAACATTAGTCAACAAGAGAAGTACTGGAGGAAACCCCTTGCCCCAAATCAAGATGTCATTGAACCAATTTGTAACGTGAATTGGGTATTTGGGCAGGAGAAGGAAATGGCAACCCAGTGTTCTTGCCTGGAGAATCCTGGGGGCAACGGAGCCTGGTGGGCTGCCATCTCTGGGGTCGCACAGAGTCGGACACGACTGAAGCGACTTAGCAGCAGCAGCAGCAGAGAGAGTTTATTTTTATTTTATTTTATTTATTTTTTGAGAGGGAGAGAGTTTATTTTTATTTTATTTTATTTATTTTTTGAGAGAGAGA
>NW_024070209.1:80153240-80180081 GCF_014754425.2 Oryx dammah | reverse complement strand
TTTTTATTTTATTTTATTTATTTTTTGAGAGAGAGAGTTTATTTTTAAAGTCTGAGTAACCAGTGAGTGGGCTTCTCAGGTGGCTCAGTGGTAGAGAATCTGCCTGCCAACACTGGAGACCCATGTTTGATCCCTGGATTGGGAAGATCCCCTGGAGAAGGAAATGGCGATCCACTCCAGTATTCTTGCTGAGGAAATGCTATGAACAGAGGAGCCTGGAGGACTACAGTGCATTGGGTCACAAAAAAGTCAGACATGACTTAGTGACTAAACAACAACAGTAGATACGTTCACCCTTCAAAGTCTGATCCTGTAATTAGGCTATACCAACAAAAGGGGCCACACTCACTGGAAAAGACCCTGATGCTGGGAAAGACTAACGGCAGGAGGAGAAAGGGCGACAGGATTGAGATAATTGGATGGTATCACTGACTTAGTGGACATGAGTTTGAGCCAACTCTGGGAGATGGTGAAGGACAGGGAGGTCTGGCGTGCTGCAGCCCCTGGGGTCACAAAGAGTCAGACACGACTTAGCAACTAGACAACAGCCACACAAGGAGTCAGTAAATTAACAAATCCAAATTCATGAAAGTATCACCCATTTGCCAAAAATCATTTTCTTTTCTCCTTTTTCTTTTAAGATTTCACTTCTAGAATCAGAAAAAAAATAAATAAAATGTGATAGCTAAAAGAAATTTTGAAGCTTACCTGATTTATGCTGTCATTTTATATCCAAAGTGGCTTGAGTTCAGTCACAACTAGATACCCTGCCACAACCCAGCATCAGCTCCTCTGCAGCAAGTTGCTTCCTTTATCCACTCTAAGCATTTATCAAGCATTTATCAAGCATCTGCAGGCGATTATGGCTTTACCTGTGGTGTGAATTCTCAAATGAGGGAGACCGGAACATTAGGCAGGATTTCTGTGGCCTGTGTCTTGTTTTCTATAAGAAGGTCAGAGAACTTCCCTGGGCCTCATGACCTTCTTGGGGCGATATGCCTATGGAGGGACCTTGTCAAGGACATAAATGAAAATTGCTTCCATGACCCAAGGGGCAAAACCTTCTCTAGGAATTTAATTCAGGACTAATTTTCTTCTCAAATAGATGCAGCTCAAGAACCGTGAGCTAATAGTGGTTGTCTCATAATAAAACCTGGAGTCCTGATGGATCCATAATGTAAAAAATGGATATTGTCACCTGGAGGACAAGTGAAGAGGCAGCTCTGAAAAGTGACCTCAGGATCTGGGTGCCCCCCATGGGGGGCAGGGTAGAGGGGCTGTCTCTTTCCAGAGAGCCCGAATGTGGAAGGCAGCTCACACTTTGGGCTGCATCTACATTTGATTGGTTATGTCTACTTGAGGGCAGGGACTGGGTCTTCTGTTTTACTCTGATTCTTCTTTGCTGCCCCTCACCCTCCCTCCCTCCCACACAGAGCTCAGCATGAAGCCTGGCACCACCCCTGGCTTTTGGGAGTGTCTGTTGAATGAACATCTTGGCAGAGAGCAGTTTGAGGATCCACCATTTCTGATTAAGGGGAAATATCTCTCTCCTTTTCCCCTGCTCACGACCAGGTGCACATACTGCTCTGATGACGATTCAATCCTCATGAATCATCAGCTGAAGCAGTAATGGGGATGACACGATTTAAGGCCAAGTGGGAGCCTTCTTTAGCAGAGCTGACTTAAGACACCCTTCGGAACACATTTCAGGCCTTCCCTGGTCATTGGGTGGATTTGCTGCTGTATCCTCAGGCTCAAAAAAGACCTGCTGTGCTGAGTCATATGTTCATCTGCCACCTCCTGTGTGCCTGGCCCTGTACTAGATGCCAGGGATCACAGTGGTGGGTGAAAACGGGCCACTCCTTGCCTCCATTTAGTTTATGGTCTACAAGAGGAGGGGCTTCCCTGGTAGTTCAGGGGTAAAGAATCCGCCTGTCAATGCAGGAGAAGCAGGTTCAGTTTCTGGGTCAGCAAGATCCCCTGGAGAAAGAAATGGCAACCCTCTCCAGTATTTTTGCCTAGGAAATCCCATGGACAGGGGAGCCTGGTGGGCTGCAGTGCACGGGGTCACAAGAGAGTGGGACACCACTTGGCGACTAAACAACCACAACAACTGCTAAGGAAGACGGGCCTTAATCAAGCAATGCCATGAACATTTCTTCACTAGGATGGTAAATGTAACCGAGGGTGGGACTCAGTGATGTGCATGTGTATAATGGGAGCTTCTGACGTTGGCTCGGAGAAGACTTCAAGGTCTGAAGAAGAACACGGGCATTAACTGGGTTGGAGCAGAAAAGGAGCATTGCAGGCAAAGAGAAAAACATGGCAAAGCCTGCATAGCTGTGGCTGAGAGCTCAGTAAGGTCCCAGGTAGCAGGTAGTGAAAGAATCCCAGAGGGCAGAGGAGTGGACCGAAAGCTGGACACAGAGGCTTGGGGATAATTTTGTTCCTTGTCCTGAAAACAGTTAGATGCTATTGACGGCTATGGGAAGTGGACAGGAGAAAACTTGGGTGTGAAAAGTTCCCTCTGGACGTGTGATAGCTTGTGGGCGTGATGAGCCTAAAGCCCAAACCAGATACCAAGTGAATCCTCAACGACACCAGCTTGGCCAGCAGCCCGGGGCATGTGTGTGAGAGAGCCCACCGCTAACCAGGTGCTCACCCAGCTGCTGTCTTCGAACATCAGGAGACGGGATGCTTTGGGGCAGCTTTGAGGGGAACATGGAGGGGCCCAGGCCCGGCTTCTCACAGCCTCAGACAGATTCCACGTGTTCTGTCCCCAGTATATCTCACAAGACTTCTACATCATAGGTATTAATTATTATTGCCCTATTTTGTGGAAGAGGAAACTGAAGCTCAGATGACTTCGTCAACATCACAGAATAAGACAGAACTGAGCTTGCATCTCACCTCTGCCTCTCATGAGCCTGGAGTGGTCCTGCTTTCTCTCAAGGACCCCAACCCCCTGCAGTCCTGGGGGCAAGATAGAGTATCTGCTCTGAGCTGGGCCACAGTGAGGTCCAGGAGGCTGACTGTCATCCTTGGTTGGCCTCTCTCCCTCCACAGCAGTACCTGCCCCGGAGCCAGAGGCTATGGTCCCCGCCTACCTGCCCAGGGCCCAGCCCTTCCTACTGCCTGGAGAGGAGGGGGTGTCTCCTGTGAAGGACAGGTGTTTTCCCCACCTTTGTCCCTAACAGTGGGTACCCACTCCCTGTGAGCCTGCTCTGGCCTGGACCAGCTTTGATGACGAGGACTGAGGCTCCTGTGAGCACAGTGCAAGGCAGGAGTGTGTGGGGAGAAAAAAGCAGAACCATGGGCCAGATGGGCAGATCCTTTCCAGAAGCTGGTGGAGGAGGCGAGTTGCAGCTCCATTTCGGTGCAGAAGGCCAGGCAAACTCAGCAAATGCAGGAGAGGCAGCGTCCACTGGGCAAGCTGGGTTTGACCCCAGTGCCCTCACCCTCCTTAGAGATACAGCCTTATTGTTGTTGTTTAGTTGCTAAGTCACATCCGACTCTTTGCAGTCCCATGAACTGCAGTATGCCAGGCTTCCCTGTCCTTCCCTATCTCCCTGAGTTTGCTCAAACTCTTGTCTATTGAGTCAGTCATGCCATCCAACCATCTCATCGTTTGTCACCCCCTTCTCCTCTTGCCCTCAATCTTTCCCAGCAGCAGGGTCTTTTCCAATGATACAACCTTGAGCCAGTTACTTAACGCAGAGCAATGACCCTCTAGTCCTAAATGTATTGAAAGACCAGCCGAGGGAGCACAAGAGAAGGACCTGCCTAGGACCTCACTCCCCGATAGACTCTCATGAACCACTGCTCTACTGGCAGGACCTGGAGAGGTTGATTTCTGAGCCAGGTCATCCAGGAGAGGCTTCTGGTTAATTCCAGCAGAGGTGAGGGGAGATGACCTTGGAAGCAGAATTGCCATATTTCAGGGGTGCAATAGATAAGACTCTGTCATACCGATCATCACATGACAGGCCAATAAATCGAGAGAGAAATTGTTGAGACAAGGAATAGTGACTTCATTTGGAGAGCAGCTGACCCAGAAGATGGTGAACTCCAGTCCCTAAGAACCATCTTGCCCAGTTGGGATGTTAACTTATTTTATAGAACAAAGAGGGGGAGGTGAGAAGGTAAAGTGAAAAAAGGCGATAAGTTGTTGCAAATATTTCCTGGTTCCAGCCAGACTCCAGGGAGGATGTGTTAATTTCTTCTTTCCTGCATCCATTCACAGGTGGGCCTGGTCAGGATGTTTCCTATGAGCTTAAACGAAAGTATTTTAGCTTAACTCTCAGGCATGGGAGGCAGCTTCCTGGAGGTGGGACATTATGTATACTTTAAGGTGGCTCAGTGGTTAAAAAAAAAAATCTGCCTGCCAATGCAGGAGGTGCAAATCCAGATTCGATTCTTGGGTTGGGAGGATCCCTTGGAGAAGGAAATGGCAATCCACTCCAGCATTCTTGCCTAGGAAATCCCTCAGAGGAGACTGGCGGGCTGCAGTCCATCACAAAGAGTGGGACATGACTTAGCAACTAACAACATTCCTTTAGTGATGAGCTTGTAGCCAAAGCAATAGAATATAAAGGTTAAAGTTAAAAAAATAGATCCAATATGAAGTCAGATTTATTCTTCCCTACTACCACTCCATCCTTGGGGAGGGGATTCTGTTTGTGGGTTCATAAGCCAGACAATATAGGCTCCTGACATTTGAGAACAAAGGAAAACAGAACTGACCTGAGCGAGGACTCTTCCAAAGGGACTGTGTCTGGTGAGAGACTGGATAGCAGGCCTCTCCATGACAGTGAGCCGCAGAGTGGTCCAAGAATACTCTTCTGTTCTTTGATCCCATCGTGAGCACTATTTCAGGCAGATTAATGGGCAGATATCTATTCTGAGGTATGAGGGCTGCCCAGCAGCAGCCCAGAGCTGGAGAGAGACTGCCCTTCACAGCATCTTGTGGCCACTCCCTCAATACAGCAGGTCTGCAGTTAGCTGTCATGGTGGGTCAAGGCTTTGCTTGTGAAAACCTCCCCCACCTGAAGGTTGGACGGAGAGCTTCTAGGGGACCCGAATCCTCCATCAAATTGAGGCAGGCCCCAGTGACTCCGAGAAAGAAAGGAGGATTCTCATGGGAAATGTTACGATGTTTTCTCGGAACTCAGTACAACTTCTAGAAGGATGAGCTAGACACACGGATAGCAGCTAGGGCTGGAGCGGGGAATAGAAGCACTATGTTTTGACGTTTGTTTTTTTTTTTGACGCAGCCACCTGTGTTGCACTGGGGGTAGTGGGGGGTTGGGGGAACATTGGCATATTCAGTATGAGACATCTGGGCTTCACTCACCATCTCTTAAGGAGACAGCCCATTTAATATTCACAACTGCATAGATTATTGAAAAGATGAAAATGTGGGACATCAGCCCACTCTCTGTAAGGAAAACCTCTGCTGTGGCTTTGGAGTAGGCTGATTAATTTGTGACAAGTCTCCCTTTGTCTCCCTCGGGAGAGGCAGAGTCCTCAAGCATTTCCTGGTTTTGTTCCTCTTCTGCACATTGGTTAGTTCTGAGTAAGGATGTGAAGTACAGCGGGATACAGTCTAGATTTGTGTAATCCCCAAAGTTTTGGACTCTGAGACCTTTCTTCAGCTATGATGAAGAGCAGTGAATTGTCACCACCTGCATATTAGGGTGGGGGAAGGGAGCTGCACACTAAATTATCATTAAGTTTCAAACTCATAAGATCATTCCCATAACTTTCGCTTGTGGCTCTATGCACTTGTGTTGTGCTTAGTCGCTCAGTCGCATCCAACTCTTTGTGACGCTATGGACTGTAGCCCGCCAGGCTCCTCTGTCCATGGGATTCTCCAGGCAAGAATACTGGAGTGGGTTGCCACGCCCTCCTCTAGGGGATCTTTCAAACCCAGGTCTCCTTCATTGCAGGTGGATTCTTTACCAGCTGAGCCACTAGGGAAGCCCAAGAATATTGCAGTGGATAGCCTATTCATTCTCCAGGGGATCTTCCCAACCCAGGAATTGAGCCAGGGTCTCCTGCATTGCAGGTGGATTCTTTACCAACTGAGTTACCATATCACAGCGCAATTTTATACTTAAGTATACAATTGTACAATTGTATACTTAAAGTATACATTATGTAGTGGTATGATTAGTGTCTAGGTCTCCCATGATTATAAATATATATTTTTTCTACTTTGGCCACCACCCAACACAGTGCTTGACATGCATGACTGCTCAGTAAATATTTGTTGCATTAAAGAATGAATGAATCATAAAAAATATCCCTCAGGAACATTCTAATGATTTTCATGTAGTACATACTTCCTGCCAGGAGATGGCGATAAATACACAGTATTAGCAGGATGAAAGCTAAGGATTACATAATGCAACAAATTCGTTTGTTTCATCAGATGTGGATTTAGCTTTATTTCTTCAGCTAATACTTGGTTAGGGCTTCCGAGGTGGCTCAGTGGTAAAGAATCCACCTGCCAATGAAGGAGATGCAAGAGATGTGGGGTCAATCCCTGGGTTGGGAAGATTCCCTGGAGAAGGAAATGGCAACCCACTCCAGTACTCTTGCCTGGGAAGTCCCATGGACACAGGAGCCTGGCGGGCTACCGTCCATGAGGTCGCAAAGACTCGAACACAACTGAGAGACTGAGCACACACACAATACTTGATTAAGAGAAACAGAAAGATGTAGCAGAAATGACCCAACAGATACGCATTCAAATCCTGCCTCTATTGTAGACAGCCAGGCACCATGAGCAACGGGCTTGACATTTCAAGCTTGTCCACAAGGAGTTTGTGATGGCAGAGTGTTCAGAGTACAGTGCAGAGTTTATGATCAGACTGTTCCAGGCAGATCAGGAAGATATTTTTTTTTCCCCTAACTTTCTACCTTCTGTTTGTTATACAGTAGTCAGTCCCTCAGCGTCCGTGGGAATTGTTGGTTCTAGGATTCAAATAACAAAATCCCCAGATGCTCAGATTCCTTGTATAAACTGGCCTAGTACACTCAGCCCTCCATAGCTGGGGGTCCCAGAGAACCCAGGGACAGAGGGGCTACTTGGTGGTCCCACCTTCTGTTACTAGCTCTGAGCCCCCAGGTGAACCAAAGGGCTGTGGGCTACACAGGGGCAAGGACAAAAGAGAGCTGTAGAGAAGACTGCCTCCAGGGCAGCCTCACCCCCAGCCCAAGGAGCCTACTACTGGCCAGCTCAGACGCCCCCAGAATTAAGCCTAGCGCTCTGCTGGCCTGAACCTGGAGCAGACCCTGCTCCACCCCAAACCCTGCTCTTCACAAAGGAGCCTTCTCCTGGGTATCCTCAGGAGGACAGGCTGCCCCACTAATGCCAAACCCCAAAGAAGGCCTCTGGGAAGCACATCACACAGCTTCTGGGGTCAGAAGAATTCCTGGCTGGGAGCCTGGGTTCCCATTAAGCAGGCATTATTAACTGCTTCCCTGGCTTCCCAGGTGGCTCAGTGGTAAAGAATCTGCCTCCCAATGCAGGAGATGCCGATGTAGATTCAAGCCCTGGCTTGGGAAGATCCCCTGGAGGAGGAAATGGCAACCCACTCCAGTACTCTTCCCTGGGAAATCCCACGGACAGAGGAGCCTGGTGGGCTACAGTCCATGGAGTCTCAAAGAGTCAGGCACAACCCGGCGACTAAACAGTGTAATCTGTTGTTCAGTCAGACAAAACAGAAAATGATAAGATGAATTTTCTAAAGGAAACAACCACTCCAGATATCTGAGGGCTCTTCATCACACACTCCGTTCCTCCAGAGAAAAAATGTTGGCTGTAAAAGTCAGTAAACAGACCTTCAGCAAGACACATGCAACTTTTATAGCTCAAAATTTACCATTGATTTTTTTTTTCTGAAGGCCTTCCAGATCTAAATTAATTTTTAATACATTGATGCCCAGCTATTTTCAGGTAAAAATATCAGATAGCCTTTAACTTAAAAGGATGCTGTGAGATATAAAATGGGTAAAGCATTGCACCACCAGAAACCTAGAGGGATGGAAAAAAATTATACCCAGTGGCCTCATGTCACTGGGTGCAGAAAGGCCAATGGATAAAAATCCCTAGGGAGACTTTGGACTCCACCAAGGGGCTCAGTGTGCTCTGTTTTTAGGTTATTATATTTCTCAGGTACAGGCTCTGCTCAAGACCCCTGAACACAGACGACACATTAGCAAACAGCACCCCCTTAGAAAGAGAGGAAGACCGCCTAGGCAGAGGGCACATATGATACTTAGAAATAAACATATTTGATCTTAGTCCTTGGTTCTCTTGGAATCTTTGGAGAGATCAGTGTCTGCATGCATCTTCAGTCATGTCCAACTCTTTGGGGCCCCATGGACTGTAGCCTGCCAGGCTCCTCTGTCCATGGGATTTTCCTGGGAAGAATACTGGAGTGGGTTGTCATTTCCTTCTTTAGTGTCTATTGTATGTTAATAAGATGAGTGGTGGTTGGGTGCCGGTCGCTTCAGGAGTGGAGCAGGACTGGAGAGGGGCAGCTGGTCCCAGAAAGACAAGGGGCAGATTAGAGAACTGGAACTTCCAGCCCAAGCCAGACCTCCAGTGGAGACAGGGTGTCTGGAGATTGAGTTCAGTCATCAATGGCCAATGATTTAATCGATCATGCTTGCATAATGAAACTGCCATTAAAAACCCCTTAAACTATGGGGTTCCAGGAACTTCCAGGCTGATGAAAGCATTCAGGGGCTGGGAGAGTGGGGCAACCTGTACTGGGAGGCCCACGCATCCCTTGCATTGCTCTATGCCTCTCCTCTGTTGGATTGTATCCCTTATAACAAACTGGTGAAGTGAACTGAAAGTTGCTCAGTTGTGTCCGGCTCTTTGCGACCCCATGGCCTGTGCAGTCCATGGAATTCTCCAGACCAGAATACTGGAGTGGATAGCCTATCCCTTCTCTAGGAGATCTTCCCAACCCAGGGATCAAACCCAGGTCTGCCTCATTGCATGGAGATTCTTTACCAGCTGAGCCACCAGGGAAGCCCAAGAATACTGGAGTGGGTAGCCTGTCCCTTCTCCAGCGGATCTTCCTGACTAGGAATCCAACTGGGGTCTCCTGCATTGCAGGCGGATTCTTTACCAACTGAGCTATTAGGGAAGCCCCAACAAACTGGTAATAGTAAATAAAGCGGCTCTCAGAATTTTGAGTCAGCAAATTCTCCAACCTGAGGAGAGGGCCGTGGGAACCCTTTCACTTCATAGCACGTTTCTCGGAGGTACAGGGGGCAACCTGAGGCTTGTGCCTGGCACCTAGGGTGGGGGCAGTCTTTCCGGATTGATCCTTCCCTTCTGGTGGTGGTGGTGGTGGTGGTGGTTTAGTTGCTTAGTCGTGTCCAACTCTTGCGATTCCATGGACTGTAGCTCGCCAGGCTCCTCTGTCCATGGAATTCTCCAGGCAAGAACACTGGAGTGGGTTGCCATTTCCTTCTCCAGAGGATCTTCCCCACCCAGGAATAGAATCCAGGTCTCCTGCATTGCAGGCAGATTCTTACCAACTGAGCTATGAGGGAAGCCCCCAGTAACTCCAGGCCATTAGGGTCAGAAGTGGATTGACATGTAGGACACCCAGCTGGGATACAGCCAGTTGGAAAATTGGTTGTTGTGAGGAGAAAAAAATAGAACAACCCCCTAAGTCTCCCCCTGACATGTGGTGTTATAAGTGTTACGAATAATGAACAGTTCAGAATATACGAGGCTCATAGTTACAGAATGAGTTGTTTGATTAGAAAAGAAGAGATGGTCAAGTTTTTATTTTCTAAGATTAATAAAATGATTGTTATTGTTCCATGCCACCAGGTTTAGGAGTAGCTTCTTAGACAACAAAAGCAAGCACCAGATCAGATACTGGCATCTGGAAGTGGGAGTTACTGAAATGCAAATTGAAACCAGCTCTCCCCAGCCCCGCCCCTGGGAATGCTTGTCTCATCCCTGGGCCTCCTGTATTCGTCCCTTACATGAAATGCTTGTCTTTTGTTTCTGGAGGGAGATTTCCTACCATCCAATGTGCTTCTCAGTGTAGGGGCAGTGGGTAGCAGGCAGGGCTTCGCGGGTCCCAGGTCCAGATGTACAGTGAGAAAAAGGATGCAGTCAGAGAGGGCATGAAGCCAGCCATCTGTGTGTGGCCAGCCTGACCCACCTAGCAAGTGGCAGCACCCACACCAGAGTATGGATGCCACGGCAATGCTTTGGACTTTGTATTTGGTGGAATTCTTCAGCCAGAAACACGTATGCACCTTTCCTGGTTTATTTATTATTGTTTTTTTTTCCACAGTCTTAATGAAGTTTTTATTTTAAAGATGAAATTTATTTCAAAAGTTCTTATATAAACCAATCATGAATAAACTTTTATAATGAACTTCTCAAATCTTTTTACTATCTACCTTTCTGGCTCAGCTGGTAAAGAATACGCTTGCAATGTGGGAGACTTGGGTTTGATCCCTGGGTTGGGAAGATCCCCTGGAGAAGGGAAAGGCCACCCACTCCAGCATTTCTGGCCTGGAGAATTCCATGGGACTGTTTAGTCCATGGAATCACAAAGAGTCAGACAGGACTGAGCGACTTTGACTTTCTTCTTGGGATAGCATTGTTATAATAGTATTACATTTCCTTTTTTATTCAAATGAACTGTTTTCAAGATTAATGATTATTAGCAAATCTTGATGCAAGATAAACATGATACTATAAAATTACCATTTCCTATCAACTATCTAAAGTAAAAAAGTATTTGGTACTAAGTGTTCTTATGTTCAAATTCTAAAAGTAATTTTTAGTCCCAAGGGAACTTGGTACTCCAAGCCTTAAAAAAAAGTTTTAATGATATTTACATAATATATATATTTTTAATCACTAAGTTCCTCCTCATCACTGAAGTATGTGCTTTTCTTTATCCTTGGGCGTCTTGAATCATCTGATGTTGAAGGACCTCCTGAACTGGGTTTCCATTTTTTTGGTTCTTCTTCAATTTTGGCTTGCTGGAAAGCTATGGCCTGACTGAGGCTGTCAAGAGCAGGATCTTCCCCTTCATCTTCACTTTCTTCTACTTCTTCAATTTCTTCTTCTGGCTCAGGAATTTTCTTTTTCTCTTTCTTCTTTGGAGGTTCACGTTCTCCAAGCATATTTTTAGGACAGGCATAACTTAAGTGTCCACTTTCCCCACATTCATAACACTTAGATTTATCAAAGTAGTTTCGTCTTCGGATGAACTCAGCTGCTCTTCCATTGTCAATAGCAATGCTTGCTTTTATCACTCTACCAAATAACTGTTTGTTGTTTATTGCCCTGGTACAGTTTTGTGCAGAGTCTTTATCCAAAAATAGAATAAATGCAACCCCTTTACTCCTCCTGGTATCTTTATCTTTCATTATAGTAACCTTTACAACTTTGCCATACTTGGAAAATATCCGATATAAGTCATTGTTGGTCAGGGAAAAGGGCAGATTGGATACATACACTGTGCTTTTACTTGAGGCCAATCCACCACTCATTTCTTCAAGTGGGGCGGGCCTGGGGGGGAGGGCCAGAAGAGCGCGAGCCCTCAGCTCACTTGGGGCTCAACCCTGACCGTATGTAGCTCCTGGCAGCTGCCTCTGCATCACGGGTCCCGGGAGGGGTCGGGCGCAGGAGACGGGAAGGTAGCTACCGCGCCGCTTCCCCACCTTTTCTGGTTTAAAACAGCATGTGTTGTTTTTGTTCGGGGGTGGGATGAGGTTTGCTTGCTAGTTTCCTGTGCTCCACCTGGAGAATGTCTTTTCCTTTATTTTTTTTAATATTTTTATCAGAGTATAGTTGCTTTACAATGTTGTGTTAGTTTCTACTATACAGCAAAGAGGATCAGCCATGCATATACATATATACAGATATGGAGGATGTCCTTTAGCTCTGCTGGGGCAGAGGGTCAGGTATCAGAGCTCCCTGCAGTGTGTGCTGGGTCCAGACGTGTGTCCAGGCCCAGGGCCACCACCACAGTCTCCGTGGTCTTCCCACTTTGGGGGTCTGCACCCCCCCTCCTCCTGCATCCCTCTTCTGCACCCTACGGGCTCTGAGAAGACACCTCTTTATGAATCTCAGAAATAAGCCCAGTCATGTTCTATTTTTAGTGGGTCTTAAATGCCTTCCAAGAGTTTCTAGAAAAAGGAGTTGGATGCTGGTCCAGCACCCAGGGGGACCATGGTGGGCGGGAGGTCAGGGTCACCTCGCTCAGGCCCCACGGGCAGTGAACCTGGATGATCACACGCAGAGAAATGTGGGCGTCCAGGTCACACTGCCCTGTGCAGGAGAGAAGTCAGCTGGCTGCCCCTGTCCTAGACCCTGAGGGAGAATGACCAGAAAAGCCACAGAGGAGGAATTCTAGCAGCCCTGATGCAGGTCCCACCCACCTCAAAGCCCAGTCTTCAGCCTCACCCTCGGGAAAGAGCGAGGAGCCTGGGAGTGAGGACGCATGGGGAGACCGCTTCCCTGTGCCCGTCCTTAGCCTTGAGTGTTGGGCCAAACCTTGTCCACACGGGCGAGCCTGAACCCTCGCCCCTGGGAGGGCTGGGAGAGCCCCAGGCCAGAGTGTGGCGGTGGGCTTTCACTTCGGGGCTTGTAATTCTTCCCCTCCTGACAGGTGACCTTGTGTGTTCTGCTCTGTAGTTCTTCCCATACGGAGATGCCTCCAAGTTTGCCCAGCACGCCTTCCGCACCTTCGACAAGAACGGGGACGGCACCATTGACTTCCGAGAATTCATCTGCGCGCTGTCCATCACCTCCAGGGGCAGCTTTGAGCAGAAGCTGAACTGGGCTTTCAACATGTACGACCTGGACGGGGACGGCAAGATCACCCGAGTGGAGATGCTAGAGATCATCGAGGTGAGGTCCCCGGGTGTTCTCAGGGCCTGGGCTGCTGCCGGCACAAAGGCAGAGCTTGGGAAGAGGCTCCCTGGGCACAGGCCTATGGCAGGTCCCCTTCTTCCCCACCAGGAGCCCTGGCAGGCTGGAATCCTCTGTCCTGTCCCCTCCCTCTACACTGGATAATGTCTCAGCTCCAAGCTGCTGGGTTCTGACTGTCAACTACATTTCAACCAGCCATGCTGTCACTGTGAGATCTTCCACCAACATAAGCCTAGAGGGTGCGAAGGATGGTGTCAGGACCCAGCTTCTCTGGCCCTTGGCTTAGCTCTGCCCTGCTGGACACCACTCTCTTCCTTAAGCCAGCTTCCCCACGGTGGGCACAAGATGCTGCCCGTGGTCCCCAGTTTCCCATCATTCCACGTAAACAAGCATCTTCCTCAGTTGCCTATGCAAATGTCCCAGGACCCCCTGCCCACTGCTGCGACCTCAGTCTTCAACACCGCTCCTTACACACTGAGTGTGAGATGCCTGGGCCTTGGTTTTCCTGGAATACACAGCCTCACATCAGGGCCTTGATATCCTCTCCTTCTGCCCAGGACCGCCCTCCAGGTCCCCTCATTACTCTCAGGGCTGCCCCCTCATCTCGTTGGCAGGCCTTCCTCGCTGAACTCACATCCCCCTACCCCTGGGCCATCTAATCCCTTACCAACTTTTTTTTTTTGGTCACAGATTTTATCACTGCCCTAAATCACCTGATATAATAGAACACAAGCTACACGTATGGAGAGGGCCATACTCTCTCACTGCTGTATCCGCCAGCCTAGAACAGTCCGGGAGCCTGCCGGGCACTCACCCGCTGATGAATGAGTCAGTGCCTCTTCACTCACTCACTGTCTTAGGTTGTGTGTCCACCTCTGTGCTGACAAGGTGACCCAAAAAGGGAAGTGCCCTGCTGCCACAGGCAGGACCAAGTGTCTCATCCTGGAGCTGGGGCAAGGCCCTGCCCAGACCACAGGGCTGAGATTTGGGGTTGGGGGGCAGAGGGGTGGATCCCCAAAGCAAAGCCAAGGGATGATGGCGAGAAACAGTAGCCAAAACCCAAGTGACCCAGATGCCCGCTCTGCTATGCTGACTTTCCTCCCTCTGGGGCTGCTCCCCAGCGCAGTCAGCTCTGGCCTCTGGAGCCCTGCCTTCCACTTACCCCACCTGCCCCAGCATCTTTAGTCCCTTCTCTACCTTTAGTACCCACTTCCCTTCCCAAGTAAACTGGGAGACCCAGTAAGGTTCAGGCATGGAGTTGGCTATGGGGCGTTGAGCACCAAATCATCAATGTCTTTATGAAAAAATGATAATAAACCTACCCCTCAAGACTGTGGTAATGATTAAGCACCAGGCACACTTTCTCTCGGGCTTCCCTGGTGACTCGGTGGTAAAGAATCTGTCTGCCAAGGCAGGAGACGCAGGTTCGATCCCAGGGTTGGGAAGATCTGCTGGAGAAGCAAATGGCAACCCACTCCAGTATTCTTGCCTGGGAAATCCCATGGACAGAACAGCCTGGTGCGCTACAGTCCAGGGTGTCACAAAGAGTTGGACACGACTGAGCGACTAAACAACACTTCTCATCACGTAGGAAACGCTCAGTACACGGCAGTTCACTGTCGGGGCTCTGTCTCCCTTGGAAATATCATCCACCTCGACTCTCAGCTCCTTTCCTTCTTCATGCTCCCTCTGCACGTGGCGCCCTATTTCCTTCTCTAGTATTTTCTCCAGCTTCTAGCCCTCTACACTGGCACCCTGGCACTCCTTCCTGCCTCCAGGTTCCTTTTTGCTGAGTCACCTTTTCAAAACCAAGGTATCAGTAACTGATACAGCCTTTACAGCATCTCTGTACTTCAGGAGCTGCTCATTCATTTGGCCAAAAGTCTTTACAGAGAGGTTCCTCCATGCCACGCACAGCTGTGCACACAGATCCGGCTGTCCAGCTGACATGCATTTGCTTGCCTGTCTGCTGCAGCCTCACTGTCCTTCCAGGGCTGCTCACCCTTGAACACTCACCACTGGCCATTTTGACCTCTACCATGCTTTCCACCTGGGCTTTTCATCTTTTCCTTCAGGGCTCTGGGCCCATCCAAATCTTCTTTAGTCTTTAAGGTCTAGGTTATTTTGCCATCATCATAATCCAATTGTAGAACATTTTTATTCTCCCAATAGGATCCCTTATGCCCATGGGTATCCCCAGATTCTGGAAACTACCTTTCTACTTTTTCTTTATGGATTTGTCTCGCTGGACATTTCATATAAATGGAATCTTACAATATACATTTGGCCTTTTATATCTGGCACTTTTTTGGACATTTATCTCTGTTGTAGCACCTATCAGTATTTCATTCCTTTCTGTTGCTAAAATCGTATTCAGTTGTATAGATGTGTCATATTTTATTTATCTCTTTGCCAGCTGAGTATTTGTGCTGTTTCATGTTTGGGCTATTATTGAAATTGCTGCTATACGTTTACCTACAAGTCTTTGTGTAAAAGAGCATTTCTTTTTTTAAGGCACTTTCCTAAGAATGAAACTCGCTTCTACCTTTAATTTCCATTTTGAGAGTTACATGTGTGCAGTTTAATGGAAAATGGAAGAATCATCTTACTCTGTTCTTTCACTCATGAGGAGAGCCCCTGACTTGCAGATCCCCCCCCAGCTAACTTCTTTCAGGGCTTAATTTATTTTACTGGTGCACCTCTCTTGCTTTCTTGACAGATTGTAAGTCCCTTATCAGTTGGGACCACTGATTACGGTCCATTTCATCTGGGACCACTTCATCTTTTCCTAGATCTCTAAGGAGTAGAGCTTGTTGATTACCATCTGACTTCAAATTCAGAAGTTTTCAAACTGAGCTTATCATTTTCCTTCCTAAACCTCCCTGATCGTCATTCTTGGTCTCACCACAACTCTTTTCACTCACTTCCTCCAGCCAGAAAAATTAGGAGTCACACAAAATTCTTCTCTATCCCGTTAGTCATGAGACTCACACCGATTTGATTACACCACTCTTATTTAAAAGCATTTAAGGAGTCCTTTGAAGTACATTTAAATTCTTTACCCCATCCTAGGTGAACTTTATGATCTATTTCTTGTCTTCCCAAGGCTATCTACAAAATGGTGGGCACAGTGATCATGATGAAAATGAATGAGGATGGCCTCACGCCCGAGCAACGAGTAGACAAGATTTTCAGCAAGATGGATAAGAACAAAGATGACCAGATTACACTGGATGAATTCAAGGAAGCTGCCAAGAGCGACCCTTCCATTGTACTACTTCTGCAGTGTGACATTCAGAAATGAGCAGAGGTCAATGCTATGGACTGCACAAGAGTATCAATGTTCCATTCAGTCTGCAGCTATTAACACACACACACACACACACACCCCACACACACAAATATCGCTTGGACTACCTATAAATGGACTTGCTTCTTGTGTTTGAAACACTTGTGTGCATGAGAATGTCATTTGCTAATGAATTTTAAAAGCATATATTATAAAACAGACAACCTGCCACAATGTGATATGTGTAATATCATTTCATAAAAAACCTTCCTCCTCCAAAGCCTGGGCAGAAACGTGCTGCAAAGAGTTCTATGATTTCTTGTTCATGTTTTGCTAATGCTTGTGTCTCCTTGATTACATGATGTTAGTAGCACTGAGACCCCCACGGTAATGTAACTGAATTTTAAGCTGTGTCACCATTCTCCTGTAAAATAGTACTAGACAGACACACCGAGATCTTGACTCCTCTGTGTGGTCCACACACAAAAGCTTGTATTATCAGTGAATATAAATGTACGACATTTGCATGCCTTTTAGGTTTGCCTTAATTCTTACCTCATTTGCACCCTATCAACCTGGAAAGAGCTGTGTTGGAATTAATGCAGTATAAACCTTACAAACTCTGCTAAATGACTCATAAATATATCTATCTATAATATGCATATACTCAAAGATATTATTTATTGAAAGTAAAAAAAAAAAGATGGATGTGTACTGATTTCTGCTTGAATTTTCAAAGGCTTCCAAAGAGGTGGCAATAGATGTCCCAAATAAATTTATAACATTTGACTTTTCCCCTCAGTTTTGTTTCATAATTTTAAATTGGAAACAGATGTTTCATGATCATCCAGGGTCAGTAGCAACAAACTTACTAAATTTCCCTTTGAACACACAACTTGGGAATCCAAAGACTAGTGACAACCAATGGGAAAAAAGCGACTTTTTGATACTTCATCCTGGCCCTCAGAAAAGGGAAAATTAATATGGCATGTCAAGTTTAAACATAAAACTTGCTCATTCTCAAAAAATGCTCACTATATGACAATACATGCTATCTCAGTGTGACCATGTGTTATGTTTTACACAACTATGTGTTATGTTCTATACAACACACTGAGTGAGAAGCGTCCTCTGAAAGATGCTGGCAGAAAAGGGGCCTTCTGTCTTGCCAAATCATAAACGTACTCATGGTTTTAAAGATGTAACAAAATCCTGACCGTTTTGAGCTTGAGGGAGGAAGGCAGAGATTCCATGAAGAGCCCTAGGGGCGGGTTTGCATTTTCAGAGCAAGCGTGGATGAGACCGGTTTCTTTCTCCAGGACCATCCAGTAGAACTTGCTGGAATGGTGGAAACTTCTGTACTGGTTGTGTGTGACTTTGGAGCACTTCAAGTTCAGCTAATATGACTGGCAAACTGAATTTTTCATTTTACTTTAATTTACATTTAATTTGCCCCATGTAGCGAGTTGTCATCGTATCAGACAGTACAGTGCTAAACTGTTCACTTTTTATGGACTGTCTTTTTTCCTAAATATTCGTCCCTTGTCTGTCTTAGGATCCTTAAGTGAGACCAGAGACCAGGGCCTGACAATTCTATTCATCTATTCAGCAAGAAACTGGGAGTGAGCAAAACTCCCCACACACTCTCAGGAGGCCGGCGGTACTTGACCCTGCCACACTTCCGCCCCCAGAGAGAACAGTCCCAAGGGCTCATAGGACTTCTGGGTGCCCTTTACCCTGTGCTTGGTGAGTCCAGTGGAGGCAGGGGGAGACAGGGTCATTCAGAGCCACCAGTACTTTCTCCTCTGATTGGGTGGGGTGGAGGTGGAGGGTTGAGGAACTGGGAAGACACCTTAGAAAGGCACTTGGTGAAATCAAGCTCGAGTCAATGAATTCTTAGCAAATTTTGACTGATTACCTATAACACACCCAACACCATTCTTCTGGGGAGAGACAGACAGTAACCACACACACTCACACAAACTTCCAATTGTAAGAACTCTGAAGAAAAGCACAACAGGTGAAGGCAGATGGAAAACAATGGGATACAGCAGTGGTGTTTGCTCTAAGCTGGTTAGGTGACACTGCTGTGAGACCCAAGAGAAGGAAGTGAGCCACATGGGTGTTTGGGGAAACAAACGCTCCAGGGTCTTCCCTGGTGGTCTAGCAGTTAAGTCTCTACATTTCCACCATAGGGGCATGGTTTGATCCCTACTCAGGGAGCTAAGATCCCGCATGGAACTAAGATCCCCCATGCCCCTTGATGCAGCCAAACAAACAAGAACAAAACACACACCCTCCAGCAGACTCAGTTCAGTTCAGTTCAGTCACTCAGTAGTGTGTGAATCTTTGTGACCCCATGGACTGTAGCACACCAGGCCTCCCTGTCCATCACCAACTCCCGGATTTTACTCAAACTCATGTCCATCAAGCCAGTGATGCCATCCAACCATCTCATTCTCTGTCGTCCCCTTCTCCTCCTGCCCTCAATCTTTCCCAGCATCAGGGTCTTTTCAAATGAGGCAGTTCTTCGCATCAGGGGGCCAAAGGATTGGAGTTTCAGCTTTAGCCATCAGTCCTTCCAATGAATATTCAGGACTGATTTCCTTAAGGATTGACTGGTTGGATCTCCTTGCAGTCCAAGAGTCTTCTCCAACACCACAGTTCAAAAGCATCAATTCTTCTGCCCTCAGCTTTCTTTAAAGTCCAACTCTCACATCCACATGTGACTACTGGAAAAACCATAGCTTTGACTAGATGGACCTTTGTTGGCAAAGTAATGTCTCTGCTTTTTAATATGCTGTCTAGGTTGGTCATAACTTAGCTTCCAAGGAGCAAGTGTCTTTTAATTTCATGGCTGCAGTCACCATCGGCAGTGATTTTGGAGCCCCCAAAAATAAAGACACTCACTGTTTCCATTGTTTCCCCATCTATTTGCAATGAAATGATGAGACCAGATGCCATGATCTTATTTTCCCAGCAGACTCACTGAGAAATAAATAAAATGTAGAAATTGGGCCAGCGAGTGAACATCTGTTTTAGTCCTCACTTCTCTACTAGTGTAGACTGTTGCAGGGGGCTGAGAGCAGTCTGGCTGTATTGGTTAGAATAAGTGCACATATGCCTTCTGACCCAACATCCCTACTCCTCGGTATGTTGCCCAAGATGCTCTCACAGGAGTCTATATGGGGACTCTTCCCAGCACGTCCATGACAACTCCGTTTCTGGTGTGGGGACTGGAGGCAACTAGTGGTTCATGACTAGAAGACTAGGTAAGTAAGACGTGGTCCATGCACCCTATGGCCTACTCACCTTCAGCTGGGAGCCGACGTCCACACATGGGTTTTTACAATGCTGAAAGGGAGAAAAAGCAACAGGGAAATCTGTTGCACAGTATAATACAAACAAATGAAGCATACATTCTCACAAAAGAACACTAAAGGCCCATAAAATAAAAGGAAATATCACATTAGAGTTGAGGGGTGTACCACAACATTTTATCCTCTCCAAGCTGTGATGGCTTAAAATAGAAATCATCATCTTAATATTCCTCACAGCTACTGTGGGTCGGGCATTTGAGAAGGTTCGCCTGAATATTTCTGGTTGGGGATTGTTCATGCAGTTGCAGTCACATGATAGTTTGAGCTGAAACAGGTCCCTGGAGCAGGCTGGAGTGGAGAGGGCCTCTCTCCCCTTCCAGCCTCAGAGCATCTCCACAGTTTGTGCTTCCTCACTGCCGGGGTCCAGCCCAGGTGGGTGCAGGGTGATTCGAAGGTGGGGACGGAGTCAGTGTCCTTGGAAAAATACATATTTAATTACAGATATATAGAGAGATTAGGAACGGATAGTGTAGTAGGAAAATTAGTGGAGAAAAAGAGGCTGAATAACTTGGTTTACATGGAATAGCATCCATGCTCCAGATGGGAATTCAGCCAGAAAAACAGGGAGCAAGAAAGAAATGACATGGGGGAATCAGTCTTTCTGGAAACTGATCCAATTTCTTTATTTTTGGCTTTGCTTATATACCTTTTGTTACACATAGGGATGAATACAGAGTCATGCGGGGGTCAGCAGGCCTGACCTTTATCAAAATCAGGTGCTTCACATAAAAAGGTCTTAGGGATTTTACATCATCATCTGGCCATGAGACCTGCTGACATTTTATGATCCTTTCTTTCTGATAACCAAAAAACTTATTTCTCCCAAGGGTTTTTTTTCTTAAACTAGGCACCACCCTCCAGATAAAGTTGCATTCCTATAGGGTGAGGGTGTAGTGAGTTACAATCAAGAAAGGAATTTATTTAACCCAAGGTTAACATGATTAATCTTAAAGGTTAATACTTATCTCTCCTATATGCTAGTTATATTCATTATAAGGGCAGGGAACATGGAGATTTAGCAGCAAATATCAACTCAACAAATGAAAATCCTTTCACCAATGTTCCCCTTAAGATCTATTTAGTCTTAAGATAGTGATAAAGTTACATTTTTATATAGCAAGGACACAGTGATTTATAACAAAGTACAGTGATCTATTACAAAAGAGAAAATTCATTAACTCAAAAAGTCTAGTATTGCTAACCTTAAAACTACTATATTTCCTTTTCTATATTCCAAATACATTGATTAATATATTCCCAGGTGCCTAAGGATATGGAGGCCTGGCGGCAATCATTGACTCAACAATGAGAAAAGCCCTATGCTAATTAAGACTCTCAAAATACTCCAAAACTCTCTGTGCTGTTTATGGTTGAGAGGTAGTAAACAATCATGTGCTTAGTGGCAGGAGTATGGATAATCCTGTCACACAAGCTAGTCTGTCAGCAGAGAGGTTTGACCTGAAACAACCTTGTCACACCCAGGGCAGGGAATTAGCAGTAATTATTGGCACAACAAATGAAAAAACCCTTCACCAATATAATTCCTAACCAACCCACTATACTGACAATTTCCCAAAAGAATTTGCCTTTAGTAAATCTAAAACATCTCGTGCCTCTCAGGTTGGGAGGCTGTAAACAATCACATGTGGTCGGACGAACCTATACAGGCGGGCTAGATAAACTTCAGAGGAGTCCGTAAGCTGAAACACTCTTGTCACGCCCAGGAATTTTTATTGACTTGGAGCTGCACGTTAACTCCTTCTCCGAGAGAAATGGTGATGGGGGAGAGCCCCCCGTAAAGTCAGAGGTGTAGGCGAGAGCATGAAACAGTAAAGTAGATAGACTCTGGTTCTGGGGTTAGATGCTCGGGAACAGGGGGTTTCCTGAGGCTTGATCACGCCTTTGCGTATGCCAAGCCTCCTTCCTTGTGACCTTTGCCACGGGCGGAGTTCCCCACGCTGGCCCCCCGGCACTCACAGCATGGCGACCTCACAGCAGCCGTAGTACTTAGCTGATGGTTCAGATCTCCACCACAGGCATTCCTGCAAACAAACTGGAAGTTTCATGGTCCTTTCTGACCTAGCCTCACTTGTCATGAAGTAGCACTTCCGTGGCATTCCATTAATTACAGGAAAGTCACAAACCCTAGCCCACAGTCAAGAAGGAAATTACACTCCATGTCTTTCTTGATGGGTTTTTTAGTCTCTAGAAGAACAGGAGCAATGCTGTTGCCACCCTTTTTGGAAAATCATCGGCCACAGTCTGCCCTGTAGCCACGATCCATCTCTTCCACCTTCAAAATGCATTCACCTGCTCCCAAGTAATGACAAAAGTCTCATCCCATTATGACTTCAGCGTCGGGATTGAAGCCCCAGATCTCATCATCTAAAGGCTCCTCAGAGTTGGTTCATCAGATGTAGCAAATTGAGATCATTCTTTTTAATCCAAAGGCCTGTGGATAACCAACAGGTAATTATTGCTCCCTTTTCCCACCTGCCTTACACAACATAGAATGTTTGGGATGGGGAAGAATAGTCAAAGCTATGGTTTTTCCAGTGGCCATGGATACATGTGAGAGGTGGACTTTAAAGAAAGCTGAGCGCTGAAGAATTGATACTTTTGAACTGTTGTGTTGGAGAAGAGTCTTGAGAGTCCCTTGGACTGCAAGGAGATGCAACCAGTCCATCCTAAAGGAGATCAGTCCTGAATACTCATTGGAAGGACTGATGCTGAAGCTGAAACTCCAATCCTCTGGCCACGTGATGGGAAGAACTGACTTATTTGAAAAGACCCTTATGCTGGGAAAGATTGAAGGCAGGAGAAGGGGACGACAGAGAATGAGGTGGTTGGATGGCATCACCAACTCAATGGACATGAGTTTGAGTAAGTTCTGGGAGTTGGTGATGGATAGGGAAGCTTTGCGTGTTGCTGTCCATGGGGTCGCAAACAGTCGGACACGACTGAGCAACTGAACTGAACTGAAGCATAACTACAGTTGAGACACACTTTCAAAAAAGGGGAAACTGGAAAGCTTAAGGTAGTCTCTGGTCCATAGCAATTCTGATATCCAGCTAGGTACATCTTGTAATTTCCTTGATTAAGGCTCAGTCCTACTTTCTGCCGGTTGTTCTCCATGGCTTTTGGCTCTGCCTTTTGTGTTCTTGTCTCTACCTTCTGAGTTAGCCTTCCTTTTTCATAAAAAATGTAGCCTGTTTATAGCTGAGTAGTTTCTTGGCTTACTGCCTGCCCATAAGGCTTCAGGAGTACAAAAACTTGTTTTCATTTTTGTACTATCTCTTTCTGTCTAAGCTGATACAATTCTTTAAAGAAAAATCTTAACAGTTTTTTTATGGATCAGTTTATAAAGTCCTATGAGAGGGGACTGGAATGCAAAAGTAGGAAGTCAAGAGATACCTGGAGTAACAGGCAAATTTGGCCTTGGAGTACAAAATGAAGCAGGTCAAAGGTTAACAGTTTTGCCAAGAGAACACACTGGTCATAGCAAACACCCACTTCCAACAACACAAGAGAAGACTCTACACATGGACATCACCTGATGGTTAATTCTGAAATCAGACTGATTATATTCTTTTCAGCCAAAGATGGAAAAACTCTATACAGTCAGCAAAAACAAGACCGGAAGCTGACTGTGGCTCAGATCATGAACTCCTTATTGCCAAATTCAGACTTAAATTGAAGAAAGCAAGGAAAAGCATTAGACCATTCAGGTATGACCTAAATCCAATCCCTTAAGATTATATAGTGGAAGTGAGAAATAGATTTAAGGTTAGATCTGACAGAGTGCCTGAAGAACTATGGGCAGAGGTTTGTGACATTGTACAAGAGGCAGTGATCAAGACCATCCCCAAGAAAAAGAAATGCAAAAAGGCAAAATAGTTGTGTGACGAGGCCTTACAAATAGCTTTGCAAAGAAGAGAAGCTAAAGGCAAAGGAGAAAAGGAAAGATATACCCATTTGAATGCAGAGTTCCAAAGAACAGTAAGGAGATATAAGAAAGCCTTCCTCAGTGATCAGTGCAAAGCAATAGAAGAAAACAACAGAAAGGGAAAGACTAGAGATCTCTTCAAGAAAATTAGAGATACCAAGGGAACATTTCATGCAAAAATGAGCACAATAAAGGACAGAAATGGTATGGATCTAACAGAAGCAGAAGATATTAAGAAGAGGTGGCAAGAATACACAGAAGAACTGGACAAAAAAGATCTTCATAACCCAGATAACCAAGATGGTGTGATCACTCAGCTAGAGCCAGACATCCTGGAACGGGAAGTCAAGTGGGCCTTAGGAAGCATTACTACGAACAAAGCTAGTGAAGGTGATAGAATTCCAGTTGAGCTATTTCAAATCCTAAAAGATGATGCTGTGAAAGTACTGCACTCAATATACCAGCAAATCTGGAAAACTCAGCAGAGGTCACAGGACTGGAAAAGGTCAGTTTTCATTCCAATCTCAAAGAAAGGCAATGCCAAAGAATGTTCAAACTACTGCACAATTGCACTCATCTCACACACTAGCAAAGTAATGCTCAAAATTCTCCAAGCCAGGCTTCAACAGTTCATGAACCATGAATTTCCAGATGTTCAAGCTGGATTTAGAAAAGTGAGAAAAACCAGAGATCAAATTGCCTACATCCGCTGGATCATGGGGAAGGCAAGAGAGTTCCAGAAAAAACATCCACTTTTGCTTTATTAACTACTCCAAAGCCTTTGACTGTGTGGATCACAATAAACTGAAAAATCTTTAAAGAGCTGGTAATACCAGACTGACCTGCCTCCTGAGAAATCTGTATGCAGGTCAAGAAGCAACAGTTAGAACTGGACATGGAACAAAAGACTGGTTTCAAATCGGGAAAAGAGTATGTCAAGGCTGTATACTGTCACCCTGCTTATTTAACTTATACGCAGAGTACATCACGTGATATGCCAGGCTGGATGAATCACAAGCTGGAATCAAGATTGCTGGGAGAAATATCAATAACCTCAGATATGCAGCTGACACCACCCTTATGGCAGAAAGCAAAGAAGAACTAAAGAGCCTCTTGATGAAAGTGAAAGAGGAGAGTGAAAAAATTGGCTTAAAACTCAACATTCAGAAAACTAAGATCATGGCATCCGGTCCCATCATTTTATGGCAAATAGATGGGGAAACAATGGAAACAGTGAGTGACTTTATTTTGGGGGGCTCCAAAATCACTGCCGATGGTGACTGCAGCCATGAAATTAAAAGACACTTGCTCCTTGGAAGCAAAGTTATGACCAACCTAGACAGCATATTAAAAAGCAGAGACATTACCAACAAAGGTCTGTCTAGTCAAAGCTATGGTTTTTCCAGTAGTCACATGTGGATGTGAGAGTTGGGCTATAAAGAAAGCTGAGTGTCAAAGAATTGATGCTCTTGAACTGTGGTGTTGGAGAAGACTCTTGAGAGTCCCTTGGACTGCAAGGAGATCCAACCAGTCCATCCTAAAGAAAATAAGTCCTGAATATTCACTGGAAGGACTGATGCTGAAGCTGAAACTCCAATACTTTGCCCATCTGATTCGAAGAACCAACTCATTTGAAAAGACCCTGATGCTGGGAAAGATTGAAGGTGGGAGAAGGGGATGACAGAGGATGACATCACTGACGCGATGGGCATGAATTTGAGTAGGCTTCGGGATTTGGTGATGGACAGGGAAGCCTGGTATGCAGGAGTCCATGAGGTCGCAAAGAGTCGGACATGACTAAGTGACTGAACTTATAAAACCCATGCCATTAGAAACGGCCCATTGTGTGATTGCTTGGGAACAACACCCCTGATATTCTTAACTATTGTTTAATGAAGAGCACCCAAAAGTCACACCCTCAGAAAGAGGGGTCTTTTATCTGTCTGAAAAGGTCTAAAAGCCCTGCCTTAAGTCTTTCTGAGGTCCTAAGCAAGGGTCTTACATTGTTCTACCCTAGATTTTATTTTGCACAGAAGCCTCTCCATAGCGTAAAAATTAGTTGTCATCTGGGAGAGTGTGGAAATAAAAAATAGTCCTGGCTCCTTATATGTAACTGCTGAACTTTTAGTTCATCTCTCCTCTCTCATGTTTTGTCATAGGCCGCAAGAAACCAGAAGTAACTTTTCACATTCTACCTATACATCTCTTCAGCTAGATCACCAGTGGATTAGGTACATTTCCTATTTTCCATGTTATTAGTACCACGGCATCAGCTATGCCAACTTGCCATCAGTACATAAGGGTCCCCTTTTTACTCCTGCTTCCAATGGCATTTTCCTCTTTTAGCTCTCACCAAGAGCATCCTTGAAATGCTTTATTTTCTAACACTCTCCCCAAGGCCCTTTTAAGCTTCCACGAGCATCTTCCTCTAGGTCCTTTGAATTTATGTACCTGTGAATCTAAACTTCAAGGTCCTTCCAACCAGCGGCATATGGTTTAAGTTCATTTTTGTTTGGGTATTCCTTTTCTCAGATACCAAAATCTGTTTGTTACTAATACTATGTGACAAATCACCCCAAAACTTAATGGCTTGAAACAATAACTACTGTATCATCTCCATGGTTGTTTGGGCCAGGGTGTCAGGAAGGATTCCGTTGGGCAGTTCTGGCTTGGAGATCTCAAGCAGATGGACAGGGATGGGGGTTTTGGTGTGGCTGGAGCAGCTGAGGGTGGCTGGGCACTTCTCTTCATGTAGTCCCAGGGCTTCTCCAAGTGGTTTTCCTACATAGGCTAGCCTCGTTCAGGCTGCCTCATGGAGTGGCAGCCTCAGGGAAGTCAGACTGCTTCCATGGAGGCACAGTGATCCGGCATGAATGTTCTAGAGACCGAGGTGGGACTTCTCTTTCTCTTCATTGCCTTTTTTGACTGAGCCATCCAAGTTAACACATTTTTACATACTTGTCATACTGTTATAAGTGACATACACATCTGTCTAGCTTAAGAAGGGAATTAGACTCTACAAAGCAAGGTTTTGGAAGATGATGGAAGGGATCTCGTGTTGTCATCTTTAAAAAATACAATCTACCTCAGGGAATGAAGAAAGGAGGTAGAAGGAAATTATTGCCATGGACCAGAGTTGAAGGTGAGCCATGACAATTTCTGGAATCAAGTTCCATTTAAGCATGCGCACACACACACACAGCTCAGTGACAAGGATGCTCAGGAACCTGTGTCCTTCCCAGCACACACACACACACACACCTCAGTGACAAGGATGCTCAGGAACCTG